>NC_041383.1:554688623-554698364 GCF_002162155.2 Triticum dicoccoides
TTCTCATGGATTGAATGTTTATTATGAGTATTATTTACTGGTAAATTTAAAGCCCTTTCTGCGATGTCGCTCAGACGTCCGACTGTGGCATTTCTTTTAAAGCCCTTTCTGCGATGTCGCTCAGACGTCCGACTGTGGCATTTCTTTTAAAGCCCTTTCTGCGATGTCGCTCAGACGTCCGACTATGGCATTTCTTTTAAAGCCCTTTCTGCGATGTCGCTCAGACGTCCGACCGTGGCATTTCTTTTAAAGCCCTTTATGTGGTGTCGCTAAGATGCCCGACTGTGGCATCATTTCCTTATTTTTATTTGTTCACCTTTCGAGGCGTCGCTTCAGACACCCGATCGGTCCTTATTTATGCTCTGTGGAATTTCAGGTGGACTACCGCCGTTTCCCTTTTTACTTACCCGTTATGCCAATTTTATTTATTGTGCATTAAGGAATTAATCATGTTGCATCCATGCACGCATTTGTTATATCTTACGTCTGAACTGTCTTGCGAGTACTTTCAAAGTACTCACTGGCTTGTTGATTTGGCCAGATGCTGACGAAGGCGATCTCATGGATGAAGAGTTCGATAGCGAGTCCGACACTTAGAGGAGTCCCAGTCAGTCTCGTGCGACCCTGGATTTGGTCACTGTTTTATATCCGCTTCCGCTACCAAATAAATTTATCGAGCCTCACCTCGACGTTCGATGAAATGATATTCTTAGAGTCTTGTATTTCCCTTCCCGCTGTGCTTTTCCACCACCAACCTATCCTTGAGTCAGTAGTATGTCTCCACACCATTGTGTCCTGTCCGCCATTATGTATGATTATTGGCGTGCTTGTAATAATTTGGTTGAGCGACCGCAGTTCAACCCTGTAATATATTTTATGCTACTAGCTTATTGTATCAAGAAATTGTCTACCAGTGAGGAGGATTTCTCTCATACTGGACTCAAAAGACTGGTTTATCAATAAATATTTTTATTGGAAAACCGGCCGTGACAAGCTTGGTACCAGAGCCAGGCTGACTGTAGGAAGCCACTAGGTGCGATCGCTAATTAGTTATTAGCATGACAGGGCTATTTTATGCTTTTGCAATTGTAGTCATTTTCTGTCAGTCAGCATAAATTTATGATCTGACCCTGCAGAATTTTGCCTACTTTTGTAGATGGCCGACGTCAGCTGCGAGTCTCAGACCTTCGCCAACGTGCCCGATGGGTTCGTCAAGCTTCTTTCTTCCATCGTTCAGGTCGCGATGGGGCCATCCGTGCGCCCAGTCTTCACACTCAACCAGCACCGAGTCAACGACAGTCTGACCATGCACCAGGCCGCGGTGCAGTTCAGGGGAGGGCGTGGTGAGTTACGCCGCTTCTGGTTCGTGGGAAGAGCCATGCCTACGGAGAGGCATGCTATGCAGATGGCAGCCCGCGAGGCGATAGCTCGTCTCAGGGATGTCCTTCCCGTGATGAAGACTCGTCGTTACCGTTATCTTCCGTGCCATGTGCCTTACACCTGTCACTACGCATACTCCTGCCCCAGAGGAGAACGAGACGAGGCTTTTGAGATGCTCATTGAGTATCTCCGGGCCCTGGAGGCAGCCTTCGACAACCTGGTGGACGACTTCGTAGCTACCCGCATGGACTCAGTCCATGGCTGTGCTGCCAACAGGAGGGAACTCCTACCCATCGCTCCGCCACTGACTTTTGTCTCGTCATCAGCATCTTTTACGCCTACTCGTCGCCTGCCTTCTACCGAAGAATTTAACCAAGTCATTGCACCCACTCCAGCGCGCACTACACCAACCTTCGCGCCCACTCCTGTACGTGTTGCTCCGCCCCTGGCAACCGCTCCGTCCGCTCTGCGCAACACTACACGTATGGAGCCCATTAGCGAGGAGGAAGTCGAGTCCCCAACCTCGCTACGCCTCGCCCTCGGCAGGGCAATGGAGGTCGTCAACATCTCTGCCTGAGTACGCTTAGCTGCCATGTATTGTACCGCTTTGTAAGATATGTGCATAGGTTGTGAGAAGTAGCATGTTTGCACATCATGTAGGATCTGGAGAAGTGCACTAGCCTTAATAACATGTCAGGATTATGTACGCATATCCTGATGTACTGTATAATTACCGCCCGCGTGTAAGATATGTAATGGGCAGTCCTTCTCCGTGCGCAAGTCGATTTGTTTTTCTTAAGTAAGCTTGGGTATTTAATAATATCTACCAGCTTTATGCATTTATGGTTTTATTTTTGCGACTCTTTCCGCTTTTCTTAAGAGTTTTACAAAAATATTTTTCCCAGAGTGAAAAATGTCTCGTCCTTGGACACGTTCCATGCCAACTCCACCAGAGGAAATTCATGATACTCAACCCAACAATGAGTTCACTCAGGGACAGTCAAGCCAACAAGGCAGTGAATCGGCACTTTCACAAATGTGCCGCCTTTATGAACAGAGTCAGCAACAACATCGCGAGATGATGAACCAAGTCATCAACATGGGGAATCATCATGGACAGTATCAGCAACATTCCAAGTTATCTGAGCTACAGAAGACACGTCCTCAAACATTTTCTCACACTGACAAGCCTCTTGAAGCCGAGGACTGGCTTCGAGATATGGAGAGGAAATTAATTATTGCAAAGTGTTCAGATCTCGAGAAAGTACTATATGCTCCACACTATCTCATAGGAGCAGCCGCATCGTGGTGGGAGAATTTTCTGCACATGCATCCCAACGAAAATGACATAACCTGGGATGATTTCAAGGAAGGTTTCCGTGGTGCACATATTCCTAAGAGTATTATGAAAATCAAGAAGAGAGAATTTGATGACCTCAAACAAAGGAACATGACAGTGTCAGATTACAACAGTCAATTTACCCTATTATCCCGCTACGCCAATGAGGAGCGTATGACTGAAATCAAGAAGATGGAGAAATTCCTTGACGGTCTGGCGCCCGCACTTAAATGCCAACTGGTCGTGCACACTTTTCCTGATTTTAAAACGCTGGTGGACAAGGCCATTACTCTGGAAAATGAGAGACGCAGTCTGGAAGATATCCGCAAGCGAAAAAGGGACCAGACTAATCACACTCGCAATCACCGAAGCAAGATAGATTTTAAAAAGGGTGGGACACCCAAATTCTCATCCAATGTCTCACGCCCAATCAAGAATTTTCATGCAAGGGACAAGGAATTCACCTATTGCCCCGGCGTTACTTGTTACGCTTGTGGAGAAGAAGGGCATTATGCCAAACAGTGCCCCAATCCAAGGAACTCAACCCCAAAGCCGAACAACGGCGGCAATAATTCAGCGCCCAAACGAAACAATTTCAATCCCAACAATAACCACAGGAAGGGTCAACTGAACCACGTAACCAAAGAGGAGGCACAAAATGCTCCGGATATCGTACTCGGTACGTTTCCTGTCAACACAATACCTGCAATGGTTTTGTTTGATTCTGGAGCTTCTCACTCTTTCATCTCGAAAAGTTTTGCTTTGCAAAATAATTTTTCGATGCTTCCTTTGGAGAAATCCATAATAATCAAGTCCCCCGGGATTCAGCAAGTTTCTCAGAATTACTGTCAGAATGTGGTCATTGAGTTTGAAGGATTGGAGTTTTACGCAAATCTTATTGTATTGGAAAATAAAGGACTGGATGTCATCCTAGGGATGGATTGGCTAACCACCAATAAAGGTTTTATCGACTGTTTCAACAGGACCGTGATTCTCACACACCACCAAGGGAAGACAATAAGAGTATCAGCCAAGGAAGGAAAAAGACCCCGGCAACCGAGATTAAATAAGGTGGACGTTTCTGAGCTAAACAAGGTTCCAGTAGTGTGTGAATTTCCAGATGCATTCCCTAAAGAGCTGCCAGGCATGCCACCAGATCGAGAAATAGAATTCCGCATTGAGCTAGCACCAGGAACCACCCCCATATACAAGAAACCATACAGAATGGCACCATCCGAGTTGATCGAATTGAAGAAGCAAATAAAGGGATTACTGGATAAAGGATACATTCGGGCCAGCTCCTCACCTTGGGGATCACCAATTTTATTTGCCAAGAAGAAGGATGGAACGCTGAGATTGTGTATCGACTATCGAGCACTTAACATGGTCACAGTCAAAAAAAAATACCCGATGCCAAGGATAAACGATTTGTTTGATCAACTTGCTCAGGCCAAGGTATTCTCAAAAATTGACTTAAGGTCAGGATACCATCAATTGAAGGTACGAACGGAAGATATCCCCAAAACAGCCTTCACCTCCAGATATGGACTGTACGAGTTCACAGTGATGCCATTTGGATTAACTAACGCCCCGACATATTTTGTTCACCTCATGAACAAAGTATTTATGAAGTTTATGGACAAATTCGTCGTAGTATTCATCGACTATATTCTGGTATACTCCAAAACACCAGAAGAGCATGCAGAACATCTCAGGATTGTACTAGGAGAGCTAAGGAAACACCAATTGTATGCCAAGTTCAGCAAGTGCGAATTTTGGCTAAGACAAGTAGGTTTTCTAGGCCACGTGCTGACTCAAGATGGTATAGCAGTGGACCCAGAGAAAGTCAAGTCCGTACTTGACTGGAAGTCACCAGCCAGCGTAACAGACATACGAAGTTTCTTGGGAATGGCAGGATATTACCGCAGATTTATTGAAGGATTTTCCACCATATCCAAGCCTATGACACAGTTACTCAAGAAAGATAAGAAGTTTGAATGGACAGAAGCCTGCGAGAAAAGTTTCCAAGAGCTAAAGCGGAAATTAACAACAGCACCGGTATTAATTGTACCCGATATACACAAGAATTTTGAAGTATTTTGTGACGCATCCAGAAAGGGTCTCGGATGCGTGTTGATGCAAGAAGGCAAGGTTGTCGCCTACGCTTCAAGGCAACTTCGCAAACACGAGGAAAATTATACCACTCATGATTTAGAATTGGCAGCAGTTATTCATGCACTCAAGGAATGGAGGCATTTTCTACTTGGGAATCGATGTGAGATATATACGGATCACAAAAGCCTCAAATACATTTTTACGCAGCCAGAACTAAATTTATGGCAACACCGCTGGTTGGAATTGGTAAAGGATTATGATGTTGGTATCCATTACCATCCAGGGAAAGCAAACGTAGTGGCCGATGCCCTGAGTCGGAACCCCAGCTCCGACGGGAACTATCTGCACAGCTTGAGGCCCGAATTCCATCAAGAATTTGTCAAACTCAACTTGATAATGGTAGCAGAAGGCACCATATCAAACTTGGAAATACAACCACACCTTGTGGAGAAAATTAAAGAGGCTCAGTCCGGTCACCCCAGCATTGAAGGAATTAAAAGGAAGTTGAGTATGGGCAAGGCCTCGGAATTCGTCATAGACAATGAAGGAATATTATGGTACGGAGAAAGGCTATGCGTGCCAAACATAGAAGACCTTAAACAGCAAGTTTTAACTGAAGCACACACCACTCCATATTCGATCCACCCTGGAGGAACCAAAATGTATAAGGATATTCAGGAAAGATTTTGGTGGCACGGTATGAAGAGGGACATATCCGCTTTCATTGCATGTTGCGACTCATGTCAACGCATAAAAGCTGAACATCAGAGACCAGCCGGACTACTGCAACCTAACAAAATACCTGAGTGGAAATGGGATGAAATAGGGATGGATTTTATTGTCGGATTACCTCGGTCACGACACGGGAATGATGCCATATGGGTCATCACTGACAAGTTGACCAAAGTAGCACACTTTATTCAAGTGAAGACAACCTACACCACTCAGAGGCTTGCCAGGATTTATCTTTCCCGCATAGTCTGTCTGCACGGTGTCCCGAAGACTATAATTTCCGACAGAGGCACTCAGTTCGTCTCAAGATTTTGGGAGCAATTACAACAGGCTCTGGGAACCCAACTAGCCTTCAGTACCGCATACCATCCACAGACTAATGGACAAACAGAACGCGTAAACCAGGTTTTAGAAGACATGCTGAGAGCATGTGTCCTCACCTATGGAACCAGTTGGGAGGACAGCCTGCCATATGCCGAGTTCGCATACAACAACAGTTACCAGGACAGCCTGCAAATGGCTCCTTTCGAAGCCCTATACGGAAGGAGATGTCGTACCCCGTTATATTGGTCAGAGACCGGAGACAGCCGCATCTTCGGACCAGATATGCTCAGAGAAGCCGAGGAAAAAGTCAAGCTAATCAGGGACCGACTTAAGACCGCTCAAAGTCGACAGAAAAGTTATTATGATCAGAAACATCGTAGGGTCAGTTTCGAACCCGGTGAATTCGTATACTTGAGAGTATCCCCGATGAGAGGATTGCAACGGTTTAAGATTAAAGGAAAATTAGCACCAAGATTCATTGGACCATTTTGCATAGTGGCACGAAGAGGCACTGTAGCCTACCAGCTAGACTTACCCGAAGACTTGTCCGACATTCACGACGTGTTCCATGTCTCTCAATTAAGGAAGTGCGTAAGCAACCCAGAGAAACAAGTATCTCATGAGAGCATTGACATACAGCCAGACCTCACTTATCGAGAACGTCCCATAAGAATATTAGAGGAGTCTGAAAGGAGGACCCGACAGAAAACCATCAAGTTTTTCAAAGTCCAGTGGAGCAATCACACCGGCAGTGAAGCAACTTGGGAAAGCGAGGATTTTCTTCGGACAGAGCATCCACACTTATTTAAGGATCAGCTGAAATCTCGGGGACGAGATTTTTCCTAAGGGGGTAGGTGTTGTGACACTCCAAAATTTTTATTTGGTTTTTATCAAAAACTTTGTGGTTTTGAGGAGAGATTTTTTTTAAGTGAAGTTCTATGAAAATTTGGGTTTTTCTTATCTTTGAAGCCACCCTTGGCTTTGTATTTTTGCCCATGAGATAAAACCCCTCCAAAACCTCCCCTCCCCCTTGTGACCAACCTAAATTCTCTGTCCCAACTAATCCAAACTGGTTTTGGATTTTTATTCTAATTATTTTTCCCCTCAATTCAATTCTGAAAATTATTTGGAGCCCGAGGGATTTTCAAAGCAAGTACACTTTTTCATTTGAGTTTTGAACTCAAACCAATTCTCCTGGATTGTCCTTTGAACCCACAACCCAGAACCATCTTGATCCACTCCTCCTCTTCTCAAATTTTTCAAAATACAGTCTCTGCAAGTTTGGACCAGATTTGCCAAATTTGGTGAAATTCATATCCACACTGCTCCAAAAATTCCAACAAAAATCATGCAGCCTACTTGAGCAAGGAGAAGCCACTCCACCAAAAATCAGCTCAAGGAAAAATCACCAGAGGCCAATTTCATTCGGTCGAACACCTGGTGGGCACTGTTACTATTCAAAGTTCAGAAAATTCAGTTTTAGTGTCATCTTCCGTCCGTCATTTTCAGTCACGCGGCCACAGTGCCCTTGGCACGTTCCTCGCCGCCTATTCCTCTTGTCCGAAGCTGCACACACGTGCGTGGAGCCTTCCTGGCGTCGGTAGCGCGCTGGCTCGCCCTCGCCGGCGTCTTCTGCGGCGTCGGGACCTCCCGTGGCGGCCGACAGGAGGCACACCATGGCAGAACGCCGTTCCGCGCCGCCCATCGCTCCCTGGCTCTCCGCGTGGCCTCATGCATGCCAGCGCACGACCGTAGCACAGCCACCGTGGCCGGCAAGCACGGAACGCGCTCTCCGCCGCCAACGGGCCCGCGCCATCACCGTTCCGTCGAGCTCGCCCTTAACACCCAAACCCCGGCCAGTTTAACACCAAAACGGACCCATTGAACCTCCGTGATGACGCTCGACCCGCTAACCACCCCGACCAAGCACTGCGCCACCGTAATCGCTCACCGGTGATCCTCGTTCACGGCAACCGCCTCGGACCGCCTATATAAAGGGGTCCCGAGCTCACTCTCGTGCACGCAGCACCCCCACTACTCACCAACACCCCGCCAGGCCACTAGGGGGACCTCGAGGAGGTCTCCTCCCCCAGCTCCGGCCGCCTCGCCCCGCCTCGGCCTCTAGCCCGATTCGTTCTGGTGAGGCCATCTCCGGCGCTCAAACCCCGTTCGTTACCCTCTCTAGCTGCCAGGAGCATGACCCCCTCTTCAATTTAACCTTTGCAGCCCTCTCCGACGAGCCCCTCGACCACCCGAGCCGCCGTCCGCCGGAGCAAAGCTCGCCGTCGACGTGGTGCTCGCCGACCGACTCCACCACCATCAACTGACGCGGAAGGGTGCCCTGAGCACGGAGGTACTCCCCGATCTCTCTGCCTCGCCGTGGATCGCCGCCGGCAACCACCGCGGCTCTCGGGCGCCGGCGAACTCTGCCGCCCCGTTTGAACATTTGAACCTGATGGGTGGGACCCCACCGTCAGCCTCTCTGCTCTCTCTTTCGAATCGTTTCCTGGAAGCGCCTTCGGGCAGAATGCGTTTTCTCTTCGGGCTGGCGTAGTCGCTACCAAAGCGTTTTCTGTTTTTATAAACTAGCCCCTGGAAATCTTCTATTTCATTACAGATAAGTCCCTGGACAAAAACCCTTATAATTTTTAATCAGAAAAGTATTTTTGATTGATTCTTTTTCTGTTCTCTTTAAATTTTGTCTAGTTTTTTATCAGATTTATTTGAAAAATAGTTGGTTTACCTTCTGTGCACTCCTTGGTATTTACGTTAGCGCATATATTTTCTTTAAACCGTAGATACCGAAGGAGGTGACGGAGCCGCGAACTTCACCGAGCTAGGCTCCGACTACTCTGAACCAGGCAAGCATGTTTGAACTTTTGATATGATGAGTGTCTTGGCATGTTTTGTATTTAGTTAGTTTCATGGCATGTTGATGAGCATACCGATGAACGTTATTTTATGTGATAATAAGGTGAGTGAGTTCTATGATCCATACGTGGATGAATGTGAATATGAATGGCCATGTGTTGGCATGAGGATGGGTACGATGGTAGTGTTGTAGCATGCCAGTCTTACGCCAGACTATGTGACTTCAGTGTCAAACCATATCGGTCCAGTACCTATCATTTCCTTCCTTGTACTACCACATGTTTTCCGCAAGGAATATGGTTTAGTAAGTTGCAAACTGCTTTCATGGTACACACCAAAAAGGAGAGGCTGTGATGATGGTTCCATGGCCCTGGATTAAAGCCAGTCATCCGGTCAGGGGGCATGGGTGTTTCCGGTTGGGACCGAGAGGGGGGCACCCCTTAGAGCGCGCGTATATAAATTTGATCCCATGCTATTCGAGATTGTGATCTCCCCGTCTCAAAAGTTTTTCTTGGACGATGACTAGGGTGATTCCTAGCATCGAGAGGTAGGATGGGTGTGTACCGGTTAGCTGTGTTTTCTTCCGAAATACCATAAACGGAACTAGTCCTTCGTGACTACGGAAATCCGTTGGCTGTGGGAAATTTTTTTTACAAACTCTGCAGAGTCATATATTCCTCCAAATCATCTCTTCCATGTCAAGTTTCGTTCCATCTTATCCTAATCAATTGTCAGCTTTGATGACAGAGACTCCGGTGAATCGCATGAGTGCTAAGTCCGATTGAATGATTATCCATATGGATGGACTAACCCGTTTATTCTCATGGATTGAATGTTTATTATGAGTATTGTTTACTGGTGAATTTAAAGCCCTTTCTGCGATGTCGCTCAGACGTCCGACTGTGGCATTTCTTTTAAAGCCCTTTTCTGCGATGTCGCTCAGACGTCCGACTGTGGCATTTCATTTAAAGCCCTTTCTG
>NC_041383.1:554698674-554741064 GCF_002162155.2 Triticum dicoccoides
TCGCTCAGACGTCCGACTGTGGCATTTCTTTTAAAGCCCTTTCTGCGATGTGGCTCAGACGTCCGACTGTGGCATTTCTTTTAAAGCCCTTTCTGTGATGTCGCTCAGACATCCGACTGTGGCATTTCTTTTAAAGCCCTTTCTGCGATGTCGCTCAGACGTCCGACTATGGCATTTCTTTTAAAGCCCTTTCTGCGATGTCGCTCAGACGTCCGACCGTGGCATTTCATTTAAAGCCCTTTATGTGGTGTCGCTAAGATGCCCGACTGTGGCATCATTTCCTTATTTTTATTTGTTCACCTTTCGAGGCGTCGCTTCAGACACCCGATCGGTCCTTATTTATGCTCTGTGGAATTTCAGGCGGACTACCGCCGTTTCTCTTTTTACTTACCCGTTATGCCAATTTTATTTATTGTGCATTAAGGAATTAATCATGTTGCATCCATGCACGCATTTGTTATATCTTACGTCTGAACTGTCTTGCGAGTACTTTCAAAGTACTCACTGGCTTGTTGATTTGGCCAGATGCTGACGAAGGCGATCTCATGGATGAAGAGTTCGATAGCGAGTCCGACACTTAGAGGAGTCCCAGTCAGTCTCGTGTGACCCTGGATTTGGTCACTGTTTTATATCCGCTTCCGCTACCAAATAAATTTATCGAGCCACACCTCGACGTTCGATGAAATGATATTCTTAGAGTCTTGTATTTCCCTTCCCGCTGTGCTTTTCCACCACCAACCTATCCTTGAGTCAGTAGTATGTCTGCACACCACTGTGTCCTGTCCGCCATTATGTATGATTATTGGCGTGCTTGTAATAATTTGGTTGAGCGACCGCAGTTCAACCCTGTAATATATTTTATGCTACTGGCTTATTGTATCAAGAAATTGTCTACCAGTGAGGAGGATTTCTCTCATACTGGACTCAAAAGACTGGTTTATCAATAAATATTTTTATTGGAAAACCGGCCGTGACACCCGAACTTGGGTAAACATCTGTGTCCCTTGCTTCCTGTTACCATCAGCCTTGACGCACAGATCGGGACCCCCTACCCGAGATCCGCCGGTTTTGACACCGACAGGGGTCCCCAGACTTTAATCCAGGGGTCCCCTGCCTGCTGCCCGCAGTGTGGCTCCACCAGTGGCTCAGTATGGCCTGTCTTCACCAACCAACACTCAAGACCCTCGCGAGGGACCAAGCCTTGTGGGAAGGACGACACAAGGCCTCCTCAGGGGCAGCCTCACCAGGCAGGCTCGCGAGGAGGCAGAGAGATCACGGCAAAGGGTACCTCGCGATGTTCCCATGACGCAATCCATGACGACCAAGGCCAGGCGGGCGCCAGCGTGTAGTGTCCTCATTTTCTCTTTCGTGGTAAGGGGGCAAGCGCAGGCATGGAGTACTTAGGCATCAGGCAAAGGTTTCCATATCGGTGGAACAAGACAAAGACCAGTAGGACGGCAGGACGAAGGTCACCGTGGAGCCCAAGACAACGTCATCACCAGCACCTTTGATAGGCGAAGACCACCCTTAGTAAGGATAGCTTATACTAGTTGTCCCCTTTCGAATTGGTAGTTGTTAGATCCCTTCCCGCTCAACATTTGGGAAGAGGACCAGGGCCTCTATAAATAGGACAAGCCACCATAGAAGAGAGGACGGATCAATTCCTCCCCGAGCAACACACCAGCTCAACAACACCTCTCCTCGCGAGGTTGTTCTTCCTTTGTACTGTACATCATCATCCCAAGAGGCAATCCACCACCACCACACAGGAGTAGGGTATTACACCGCAACGGTGGCCCGAACCTGTATAAATCTTGTGTCTCTCGTGCTGTGAGTTCATCTAGCTAAGCTTAGGGATCGCGGTGAGGCTGAGAGCAAGATTCGGTAGGGGGGAATCTTCATGCGCACCCCAGTGTTCGAACCTCAAGGGTTTTGCCAGAACCCGATATCCAACAACATATAACAACATGAGTGTTGCGTTAAATTTTGGAATTTTCGGGTTTGTGTGGCCATTTTTGTACATTAACTGGGTTTTCACGGCATTTTATGTGCATAATTCAAATTTGAACTACATGCACATGCTCCATTGCATATAAATTGATTGAAAAATCAAATATGTGTCCTTGGGTGCATGCTTAGGTCCCATGCAAGAAATGGGAATGAATTTCAAACACCCTGCCACCATCACTCGGCCGCAAACATCAAGATACCTGGTTTTTAAATTATAGTAAATCCAAAACACGTTTGAAATTCATGAAGTTTGGCATGCTATCATGGAGCGGCATCAACATGATGTTGTCGGATTTCGGGTTCCGGCAGACCCTCTAGGTTCGAACTCTGGGGTGCGTGCGGAGATCTAGCCTTCTACTACCTGCGCCTCGTTGCCTCGCTAGGATCTGAGCAACCAACACAAGAGACACAAGGTTTATACTGGTTCAGGCCACCATTGTGGTGCAATACCCTACTCCAGTGTGTTGTGTGGTGGATTGCCTCTTGGGCTTATGATGAACAAATATAGGGAAGAACAGCCTCGCGAGGGTCTGTTCTTGTCTGGTACGATGAACTGCTAGGGGGAGTTTAGTCTCTCTCTCTACTGGATTCCTGGTGAGGATTCCCTTCGTTCTCTATCTTGCGGTGGCTAGTCCTATTTATAGGCAAAGGCCCCGGGCCTCTTCCCAAATATTGAGCGGGAAGGGCGCCAACAATTGGCCATTTTCAAGTGGAACATCTAGTACACTTATCCTGACTAAAGTTGGTCCTCGCCTGCTAAAGGCTCTGGTGGTGACGCCGGCTTGGGCTCCACGATGACCTCCATCCTGCTGTTCTGCTGGTCTTGGTCTTGTTGCACCGAAATGGATGCCTTTGCTTGATGCTCTCGCCTGCGCTTGCTCCCTTTGCACCAAAGAGGAAAGAAGGACATTGCGCGGGCCGGTGCCCGCCTAGCGCCCTGGGTCGTCATGGCTTGCATCATGGGCACCTCGCGAGGTACCCCTCCTTGATCTCTCCGCCTCCTCGCGAGCCAGCCTGACAAGGCCGCGCCTAAGGAAGCCTCCTGTCGTCCGCCCCGCGAGGCTTGGCCCCTCGCGAGGGTCTTGAACTCGTGCGGATGAAGATGGGCCATGCTGGGCCGCCCCTTGAGCCACGCCGCAGGCTGCAGGCAGGCAAGTCTGGGGATCCCCATTCCCAAAACGCCGACAGTAGCCCCCGGGCCCAAGGCATGCCCGGACTTGGCTGAGCAGAGAGGCGAAGGGGCAAGTGCGAAGCGTCACGGGCCCTAACAGCCTACGGCCTCGGGCGCCACGTGGCGGTTGATTGGACGTGGGCGGCTCTGCTCCCCCACGATGCCTTGGCAACTGCACGAGTTGACATGTCCCTGCATACAAAGCGGGTCATGATTACCTATGATCATGGAGGCCGGCGATTGGCCTCCTCCGGCTATAAGTACGGGGAGGCGCCTGCCCTTCCGGTCCATCCCCTCTCGCTTCTCTTCCTTCTTCATGGCTCTGCCAAAAAGGTTCTCGGCCGCGGAGAAAGGGAAGGCCCGCCGGGTAGAGCTTGACTCTCCTCCACCCAAGCGTGGTCGAGGCCATCCCCGCAAACACCCTGCGACTCCCATGGTGGCTCCCCGTGGTCGCGGAGGCGATCTTCCGCGTGGTGAAGGGAGGCCGACCGCCGCTGGGGGACGCGCTGCGGCCGTACGACCCCCTAGGCCGCATTCCCACTCGGCAGAGGTACTGCCGGAGTTCGTCGTGTTGGCGGCGGAACCGGCCCGCACCCGGCTCAAACTTCCTCGCTTCCTCCTAGGTGAGCTTCCGGCTGGCGCCCCGGGCGGCCTCTGGCTTCAGGCGGACGGTTGCTGCGGCCGAGCCTCCTGGGCTTCGCTGGAGGTTTCTGCAGCCGGGAGCTTGGCCTTAACCCGCGGCTGGCAAACGTTTGCCCGCGCGCGTGGTCTGATCCGGCGGTGCACCCTGCACTTCAAGTTCGACGGCGATGCTAGCCTCTACGTGAGGGTGTTTGGGGAAGATGGTCACCACGCTGGGTGTTGCCCTGAGAACGACGACCACGGCCGTGGGTCCAGCCCCGGCGACGACGAAGAAGACAGCGCGTGAGCGGCCAGTGGTGGTCGAGGTTTATAGAGCTTCGACGGCTCTTCTTCGGGCAGCGGCTCCTCCAGTGGTGGCCGCGATCAGCCTCCGCGCCGTCGCACCCGCCTGGAGGGACGTAGCAGGTCCGCCCGCCGCCGCGCCCCGGTGAAGTGCAAGACGGAGTCCTCGTGAGCTCCGGAGGCAGTTCGAATCTCTCCTGCGAGCTGGTGTCGGGCTAGTCGCGTCTGTTTTGTTCTTTTTCCCTTTCCCTACGCAAAAGACAGTAGTGTAGGGCCCCGTGAGGGTGTGCTTGGACTATTGCTGTTTAATTATCATACTGCTTCCGCTATCCTGATATCGTGCCTTTGTGTCGCGCGCCTGCGCGCAGAAATTACTTATCTCGGGGGGAGGGATTGTCGTGGCCCTTGCTTCCCTAGGCTGAGGCTCCGTCGAACGTTCCATGTCCTGCGAGGGTTGGTCTGGAGAGGTAGTTTCCGGCCTCAGCCGTGGAGGCGATCGACCCAGGCTCTGTGTTCGCATCGCGGTGCCCATGGGGCACAGACTGGAGGGGTGCTCCTGTAGTGGACCTGGGTTGGGAAGCCTCGAACGACAAGGGCAGAAAACACTCGCGAGGGCGCCCGCGGTGCTCCCTCGCGAGACTTGCACGAGAGAAATCGAGGCGGGAGAGCGAGAAAAGCAAAGAGTCACAAACCAAAGGCGACAACAACTTCAGCAAAACCTCGAACGGGGACGAACAAGCCAACTGCAGAAAGCAAATGAGAAAAGCCGCGTCCGGCACCTAATCTAGTCTTCGACGTCTTCTCACCAGCGCGGAGCTAAGTGCTGCCACTAGGTGTGGGAGGGAGCCCTAGGGCCTGTGGCCGGCACTCATGAGACTCCGGGGCGTGTACAGCCCCACTCATTATTACGTGAGAATGTCACGGGTGGCGAGCTTCACACGCATTAGCCTTCTTCACAGGCTCCGGGCCTTTCTTGGGAGAATAAACTTCAAAGGCATTTGCCTTCTTCATAGGCTCTGGGCCTTTTCCAAAACGCAGCATCTTCACAGGCGTTTGCCTTCTTCATAGGCTCTGGGCCTTTTCCAAAACGCAGCATCTTCACAGGCGTTTGCCTTCTTCACAGGCTCTGGGCCTTTTCCAAAACGCAACATCTTCACAGGCGTTTGCGTTCTTCACAGGGTCTGGGCCTTTTAGGGGTAAAACCTCCGGAGGTGCTGAATGTTCCACGCGTTCTTGACGGGTACCCCCTCCTGAGTCTCCAAGCGCGCGGAGCCAGGCCTGGAAACATGAACAACCTTGAACGGGCCCTCCCACATGGGAGAAAGCTTATGCAGTCCCTCCCTGGAGAGAACCCGCCTGAGCACGAGGTCCCCTACCTCAAGAGTCCTGGGGCGGATGTTGCGGCAATGGTATCGCCGCAGCGCTTGCTGGTATCTTGCCGCTCGGAGCACGGCCTTCTATCGACGCTCCTCCCCCAGCACGAGGTCCGTCCTCCGCATGGCATCCTGCTGCGCCTCGTCGAACGCCAGGACCCATGCAGAGCAACGTCTGACCTCGTGAGGGAGGACCGCTTCAGCTCCGTAGACCAGGAAGAATGGGGTCTCGCCAGTTGGCTTGGTCACGGTTGTGCGGATGGACCACAGCACGGCCTGAAGCTCGTCGTACCAGCCTCGGCCGCAAGCCTCCAACTTCTTCTTGAATGTCCTTGTCTTGAGGCCTCTCAGGACCTCCGCGTTGGCCCGCTCGGCCTGACTGTTGCTCCAGGGGCGCGCCACCGAAGCGTAGCATATCTGCGTTCCAAGGTTAGCACAGTATGTTTTGAAGAGGTTACTGGTGAACTGCGAACCGTTGTCGGTGATGATGCAGTTCGGCACCCCGAACTGGCTCACGATGCCCTTGATGAACTTGACCGCAGACCCTACGGGGATGGTATAGACGGCTTCCACTTCAGCCCACTTGGTGAACTTGTCCACGGTGACGTAGAAGTAGCGATAGCCCCCTGGCACCCGAAGAAATGGAACCAGGATGTCCAGCCCCCAGATTGCGAATGGCCACGAGAGGGGTATAGTTTGCAGGCCTCCAACTGGCTGATGGATCTGCTTGGCGTGGAACTGGCAGGCCTCGCAAGCCTTCACCAGCCCGACGGCATCATTGAGCACAGTGGGCCAATAGAACCCACTCCGGAACGCCTTGCCAACGAGAGTCCGCGACGATGAATGATGCCCATAGTATCCACCATGTATATCTGCCAGCAGTTCCTTCCCTTGCTCCCTGGAGATGCAGCGCAGGGACATATCATTCGGTCGCCTTCGGTAGAGCTCTCCATCTCTGATGCAGTATGCTGTGGCCTGTCGCGCCACGCGCTCCGCTTCCTCCTCCTTCTCTGGCAAGGTCCCTTGTGTCAGATAGCTCTGGAGCTCTGTGATCCAGCACCCCTCCTGAGGCTCCATTGTCAAGAGCAGACGCGCCCCTGAGGCCGGGCCACAGACTGGGGCTCCCGAGGCTGGCGGCTGGGGGAGCTCCTCCCGAGGCTGCACCGCGCTTGACAGTGACAGCATGGCCGAGGGCTTGAAGAGCCGCTCTTCGAAGACGCCAGGCTCCTGAGGTAGTCGCCTGGATGCTCGTTTGGCGATGTCATCAGCCTCCTGATTGGTGGCACGGGGCACATGCTGTAACTCCAGCCCCCAGAACTGCTTCTCTATCCTGCAGACCTCCGCAAGGTAGGCTTCCATGTGCTCATCCCTCGGCTCGTATACTTTGTTGGAGAAGTTGACGAGGAGTTGTGAGTCACCTTTGATGGTAAGACGCTTTACTCCGAGGGCGGCTGCGGCCTTCAGGCCCGCTATCAAGCCTTCATATTCTGCTATGTTGTTGGAGACCTTTTCTCCGTGCTGGAAGCAGAGCTGCACGGCGTAGTAAAGCTTGTCTTGGGTAAGAGATATAAGCACCGCACCAGCCCCCGCGCCGTGCCTGGAGAACGCCCCGTCGAAGTACATGACCCAACCGCCCGGTGCCTCGCTTCCCGGAGAGAGGGATCGATCCTCATCAGCCTTGAGGCCCAGCGCCTCCGCCCACTCTGCTATGAAATCTGCCAAGGCGGCCCCCTTGATGACTCTGGTTGTGCTGAATTCGAGCTGAAATGCTTGCAGTTCAATGTTCCACTCTGCGACTCTTCCAGCTGAGTTAGGGCTCCTGAGCACCCTTTCCAAAGGGTACGCTGAGACAACCTTGATGGGGTGGCCCTGAAAATAATGTCGCAGCTTGCGCGAGGCCACCAATAGCGCGAGGAGAAGTTTCTGAGGCATGGGTTACCGCGCCCTTGCGTCCCGCAACACTGTGTTGACGAAGTACATCGGATGCTCAACGAGGTTGGGAACGCAGGTGTCGATGGCGCCCTCCGGAGACCGTGGCGCCTCCTGAGACAGGGGAGCCCCCAGCGACCGGTCGCCAAGGGGAGGGGCTTCCGCTGTCTCGAGTGTGTTCCCCAGCGGCGGCTGATCCTTCTCTGCTGCGGCAGTGGTCTCTGTGGGTATTCCTTGTTCACACTTTGTCTTGACTCGGGCAGATGCCGTGGCCTTGCCTCGGCGTTCCTCCCTAACCGCCACCAGGGCTGCGCTGGCAGAGTAGGGAGTGGCTGCAAGGTAGAGCACCAGGGGTTCCTGAAGCGCGGGGCCACCATTACCGGAGGGTTGGTTAGGTACTTCTTGAGGTCTTGGAACGCCTTGTCGGCCTCTTCAGTCCATTCAAAGGGTCCCTTTTTCTTCATCAGCTGGAAGAAAGGCAGCGCCTGCTCCCCCAACTTGGAAATGAAGCGTCCCAGTGCTGTCACGCGCCCAGTGAGCTTCTGCATCTCTCTGAGGATCTTTGGCGGGCTCATGTCCTCGACCGCCTCGACCTTTTTTGTGTTAGCCTCGATGCCTTGGTGGGACACGAGGAAGCCCAAGAGCTTGCCTGAGGGGACCCCAAACACACACTTCTCTGGATTGAGCCGCAGGCTCACGGCGTTGAGGCTCACGAAGGTTTCCTCCAGGTCTTGTATCAGGGTCTTGGCCTCGCGAGACTTCACCACAACATCATCCACGTAAGCCTCAACGTTCCTCCCGAGCTGCTAGCCCAAGGCGATGTGCATCAGCCGCTGAAAGGTCGCCCCTGCGTTGCGCAACCCGAACGGCATGCATGTGTAGCAGTACACTCCACACAGGGTTAGAAAGGCTGTTTTTTTCACATCTTCTACTGCCATCTTGATCTGGTGATACCCAGAGAAGGCATCCAAGAAACACAACAGGTCGAACTCGGCGGTGGAGTCGATGATCTGATCAATGCGAGGGAGCGGAAACGGATCCTGCGGGCAAGCCTTGTTGAGGTTCGTGAAGTCGACACACATGCGTTCCTTTCCCCCCGTCTTCGGCACCACGACTGGGTTGGCCAACTAATCTGGGTACCGGACCTCGCGAATGACCCCTGCAGCTTCCAACTTGCAGGTCTCTTGGACGATGAAAGCCTGCTTTTCCGTGGACTGTCGCCTTGTTTTCTGCTTCACGAGTCGGACATTGGGGCACACATTGAGGTGGTGCTCGATTACGCTTCTAGGGACCCCCGCCAGCTGATCGGGCTCCCATGCGAATACCTTTTTGTTCGAGCGCAGGAACTTGACCAGGGCCTCCTCCTGCTCGGGGTCGAGGTTGGCACCTATGGTGAAGGTGGCGTTGGTGGATTCGTCTTCGTCAACCAGCATCTGCTTGGTTTCTGCCTTGTCTTGGGTGAATAACTGCTTCTTCTTGACTGGCGCAGCCCCCTTGGGCTTAGGGGCGTCCGAGTCGGCAGGTTGCGCCGCCTCCTCCTCCTTGAAGGCCAGCTTGAGCACTTGCAACGCATCTCCGGTGTCTCCTCACACGGTGAGGACGCCGTTGCTCCTGGGCATTTTCATGAGGTTGTACGCCGGGTGAGTCGCAGCCATGAACCGGGCCAGCATCGGATAGCCGAGGATGGCATTGTACAGAAGGCCGATGGGGGCGATGTTGAAGTCGATTAGCTCCATGCGGAAGTTGTCGTAGGTGCCGAAGGTTACCGGGAGACGGATATGCCCCAGGGAGCTGGAGGACCCGCCTCCGACGCCCACGAAGGGCCGGCTGGGCCAAAGTCGTTCCGGCGGTATGTGGAGGAGGCTGAAGGCTTCAATCAAGAGCACGCTGAAGCCCGAGCCGCCGTCGATGAGAGTCCTCCTGACAGCCACCTAGCAGATGGTGGGGGTACACAGCATCGGGAGCGCGCCCGAGCAGACCGAGTTGGAGGGGTGGTCCTTCGAGCTAAAGGCCAGATCGGCCTTGGGTGCGGACCGACCTGAGGGAGCCCTCTCCCGCGTGGAGGCGGCGCCGACCTGGCGGACAAACGGCTTGACGTGGCGGCTTGAAGGTGGTGCCTGCGAGCCTCCCAGGAGGGCCGCCACAACCGGGGGTGCCGGCGCATTGTGCATGGTGAGGAAGAGGTTGTGCAGCTCTTCCCAAGGGGCCACGGAAGCTGCCGGTAACTCGGCCGGCCACCACACTTGTCGCAAGGCTGGGGCCAAGGCCTGGAGCCCCCTGGCCCCCGCGCTAGCGCCAACGACTGAAGCGGACGGCGCGCCGCTTGCCGCAGGGCGGGTCGTGGTGTCGACGGAGAGCGGGTCGGCGGAAGGAGGAGCTCCGGCGCACCCCTACCTGGCGCGCCAAATGTCGGATTTCGGGTTCCGGCATACCCTCTAGGTTCGAACTCTGGGGTGCGCGCGGAGATCTAGCCTTCTACTACCTGCGCCTTGCTGCCTCGCTAGGATCTGAGCAACCAAAGGAACAACACAAGAGACACAGGGTTTATACTGGTTCAGGCCACCATTGTGGTGCAATACCCTACTCCAGTGTGTTCTGTGGTGGATTGCCTCTTGGGCTAATGATGAACAAATATAGGGAAGAACAGCCTCATGAGGGTCTGTTCTTGTCTGGTGCGATGAACTGCTAGGGGGAGTTCAGTCGCTCTCTCTACTGGTTTCCTGGTGAGGATTCCCTTCGTTCTCTATCTTGCGGTGGCTAGTCCTATTTATAGGCAAAGCCCCCGGGCCTCTTCCCAAATATTGAGCGGGAAGGGCGCCAACAATTGGCCATTTTGAAGGGGAACATCTAGTACACTTATCCTGACTAAAGTTGGTCCTCGCCTGCTAAAGGCTCTGGTGGTGACGCCGGCTTGGGCTCCACGATGACCTCCATCCTGCCGTTCTGCTGGTCTTGGTCTTGTTGCACTGAAATGGATGCCTTTGCTTGATGCTCTCGCCTGCGCTTGCTCCCTTTGCACCAAAGAGGAAAGAAGGACACTGCGCGGGCCGGCGCCCGCCTGGCGCCCTTGGTCGTCATGGCTTGCATCATGGGCACCTCGCGAGGTACCCTGCCTTGATCTCTCCGCCTCCACGCGAGCCAGCCTGACGAGGCCGCGCCTGAGGAAGCCTCCTGTCGTCCGCCCGCGAGGCTTGGCCCCTCGCGAGGGTCTTGAACTCATGCTGATGAAGATGGGCCATGCTGGGCTGCCCCTTGAGCCACGCCGCAGGCCGTAGGCAGGCAAGTCTAGGGACCCCCGTTCCCAGAACGCCGACAGTTGTGGTAAATTTTTTGTCCCATTTGGGGCAGGTTTGGGCATATGCTTCTGTCGGATTTTGGGTTCCGCAAATCCTAGAGAGGTTTGAACTCTGGGTGTGTGCGGAGATCTCACCCTCCCCAGTCTGCCTACTCGCCAATCTCACAACCTAGCGCGTCGAACCAGTGGTTTCCCCAGGTTCGGGCCACCTTGCGGTGTAAAACCCTAATCCTACTTTGTGGTGGATTTGCCTCGAGGGGCTGAGGATGAACAAGTAAAGTCGAGAACAACCTCAGGAGGTGTGTTCTTGAGCTCAAGAGGGCTGGTGAGGGTGGAAGGGAAGCGGTCAACTTGATCCGTCGTCCCCCGCCCATGGTGGTGGCTAGGTCCTATTTATAATGGCCTTGATCCTCTTCCCAAATGAAGGCGGGAAGGGATCCCACAATGGCCAAGTTCGAAGGTAGACAACTAGTACATGTTATCATGACTAAAGTGGTCTTCGCCTGCAAAAGCCTTTGGTCGTGACGCCGTGGTGGGCTCGGCGATGACCTCCGTCCTGGCGATCTTGGTCTTGTTGCATGGGATTGGAAACCTTTGGCTGCTTCCTCAGGACTCCACGCCTGCTGCTTGCCTCCTTTGCACCAAAGAGGAAACTGGCACACTGCACCCACTGGCGCCCGACTGTCCTCGATTGTTATGGCTCACATCACCCGAACCTCACGAGGTGAGCCTTGCATAAAAATCTCCACTCCTCGGGAGTAAGCCTAAGGAGGCTGATCCCTTTAGAGGTCTTGATGTCGTTCACCTCGCGAGGCTTCGCCCCTTGCGAGGGTTTTGAGTTATCGATGTCGAAGATGGGATGTACCAGGCCATCGATGGAGCCACACCGCGGGCCACAGGCAGGCAATTCTGGGTACCTCTGTTCTCATAACACCGATAGTAGCCCCCGGGCCCAAGGCACGCTCGGACTTGGCTTCTAAGCGAAGCCAAAGGGCAAGTGCGATGCACCGCGAGCCCTAACCTCCTGCGGCCTTGGGCGACGCATGGCGATTGATGGGACGTGGATGTCTCTGCTTCTCCACGCTGCCTCGGCAACTATCTGACTTGAGGAGTTGCTTGCTGCATGCAGAGAAAACCATCATTACGTGGGATCATGGAGGCCGGCGGTTGGCCTCCCTCTAGATATAAATGAGGGGAGAGGCGGAGCCCCCCTCGCTCATGTCTGTCTTCTTGCTACACGCTTCTCCTTTTCCTCCGTCTTGTCGTATCATCCATGGCGCCAATCAGAAGATTTTCCACGACGGAGAAGGGAAAAGCCCCTCGGGAGGAGCCTGAACCGCTTCCTTTGATGACGAGGTTTAGCCGTCCTCATGATGCCGGTGTAAGTCAGGGGGTGACCCGGCCTTGGTACGAGCAGCCTCCACCTGGCTTCCTGCTTCCCTTGTACGCCCGCGCGCAGGATGACAATGCCCACCGCCGCACGATTCAGGGCAGCAGCGGGCAGGCCAAAGTCGAGCGGCTAGCAATCCGGTTCCCAAGGTTCTTCACTGACGAGATGCCTCTGAGGGGGCCACTTGAGTTGTGGGTACAACACGCCGGGTGCTACAGCCTGGCCACAGGAGTAGAGGTCAAGGTAGTGCCTCCGGGTGGTATCTTCATGACCCGTGGATGGGGCGAAGTTGCCCGCATGTGTTGTGCAGAAGGGGCTCCCGCCATCCACTTCGAATACAACGGCGCCACCACGTTGCTCTTCAAGGTCTTCGACGGGGAGGGCCGGCGGCTGGAGTGCTGCCCCGAAGGAAGCAGCCCGCGGGGCATGGTTGCGAGCGTCACGCTCGCCTCCGACTTCACCGTCATCCCCTCCAGCAGCAGCAATGACTCCTGGGAATCCAGCGACTCTCTCGAGCCCAGTGCCGACGTTCTGGGAACGGGGGTCCCCAGACTTTCCTGCCTGCGGCCCGCGGCGTTGCTCCACCAGTGGCCCAGTATGGCCCGTCTTCATCAACCAAACACTCAATACCCTCGCGAGGGGCCAAGCCTCGCGGGGCAGATGACACAAGGCCTCCTCAGGAGCGGCCTCACCAGGCAGGCTCGTGAGGGGGCGGAAAGATCAAGGAAAAGGGTACCTCACGAGGTTCCCGTGACGCAAGCCATGACGACCAAGGCCAGGCGGGCGCCAGCCCGTGCAGTGTCCTCGTTTCCCCTTTGGTGCTAAGGTGGAAAACGTAGGCACGGAGTACCGAGGCATCAGGCAAAGGTTTCCATGTCGGTGCAACAAGACCAAGACCAGCAGCACGGTGGGACGGAGGTCATCGTGGATCCCAAGACGGCGTCACCACCAGCGCATTTGATAGGAGAAGACCACCTTTAGTCTGGATAGCTTGTACTAGCTATCCCCTTTCAAAATGGTTGTTGTTGGATCCCTTCCAGCTCAATATTTGGGAAGAGGACCAGGGCTTCTATAAATAGGGCTAGCCACCACAGTAGAAGGGGACCGGGGGAGCAACTGATGACAGATCGAATCCTTCCCGGGCAGAACACCACACCAGCTCAAGAAGACCTCTCCTCACGAGGCTGTTCTTCCCTTGTGTTGTTCATCATCAGCCCAAGAGCCAATCCACCACCACCACACAGGAGTAGGGTATGACACCACATTGGTGGCCCGAACCTATATAAATCTTGTGTCTCTTGTGTTGTGAGTTCATCATGCTAGCTTAGAGACTGCGGCGAGGCTGAGGGTGTGGCTCGGTAGGGGGAAATATTCATGCGCAGCCCAGTGTTCGAACCTTAAGGGTTTTGCCAGAACCCGATATCCGACATTTGGCGCGCCAGGTAGGGGTGCGCCGAAATCTTCTTTCCGCTGATCCGCGTCCCATCGCTTCGTCGCATCCATGTCTGACGCCCGCTGAGCCCGCGCCTAGTGTCGGGCTGCTCTCGCCACTCGCGTCGCCCAGACGGCTCCGATCGGCGGGCCTCCTTGTTGTTCTCCATCGCCTGCCGCCAACGCCGCCACCGGCCCAGCAAGGAACGAGCAGCAAGCATCCTCGCTGCACCCCTCGGTGCGGCGGGAAGGTCGCACCGCCACTCCGTCGTTGACCCCAGCTGGCTCGTCATCCCACGCGCATCGCGCCCCCACAGACGCGCATGCCATGCTGCTTCTGGCACGTGAGCTCCTGCATTACCGCCCCGTCGACGACCTCTACGAAGAATGGGTCGCTCGCATCATCGAGCTCGTCAGCACCGCAACAGGCTCTCCTGCGTCGTCCCTCTCGCAGGTTCGCCCTCCGCCAGGGACGGGCGACGCGGCTCATGGAGCGCCTCCACCACCTCCGCCCCAAGACGGTGCCCTGGCTCCAAGGCGCGCGGCCCCTGGATGTGACCCACCGCATCCAGCGCCCGTGCGACAAGAAAGAAGCTGCCAAGAAATCCCTAGGCCTCAAGAAGGCGCCCCCATTCTCCCTGCACCAGCGCGACAAGATCGTGTCCCCGCACCGACACGACAAGCCGTGTGCTGCCTCTGGCAGCGGCGCGCGGGTAGCATCAAGAGCAAGCTCCGCATTAGCAAAGGGCCCCGGTGGCCACAGCAGGCTGCTGCACCTTCACTCCCGAGCTACGTAGCATCGCCTGGCCAGGCAAGTTCAAGCTGGACCTGCCTCCTCGCTATGACGGCACTCCCGACCCGGCAGAGTTCTTGCAGCTCTATGAGCTGAGCATCGAGGCGGCCAACGGAGACGAGAAGGTCATGGCAAACTGGTTTCCAATGGCGCTCAAGGATGGTGCCCACTCATGGCTGCTCAACCTGCCTCCCGGCTCGATCTCCTCCTGGGACGAGATGCCCAGCCGCTTCATCGCCAACTTCCAGGGCACTCGCGACCGCCCCCTGGCCGCGGATGACCTGCGCTGCATCAAGCAACAGCCCGGGGAGACCCTACAGAAATACGTCCAGCGCTTCAACAGCGTCCGCCTCAAGATCCCCAAGGTGACGGACGAAGCCATCATCGTAGCGTTCTCTGATGGCATCTGCGATGTCAAGATGAAGGAGGAGCTCGCCATCCACGAGGAGTTGTGCACATCCCTGGAACTGTTCAACCTGGCGACCAAGTGCGCAAGAGCTGAGGAGGGACACCTCTCCCTCCTCGAGCTTCCAGCTGCTGATTCGGAAGAAAAGAAGACCAAGGCCAAGGACGTGAAGCGCAAGGGAGTAGCCGTGCTCGCGGCAGAGCCAGACACAAAGCGCGACAGGGACCAGCCGAAGTCGTCCAAGGGTAGCCGACCGTTCTGCGCCTACCACAACCTCCAGACCCACAACATCAACGAGTGCCAGGAGCTCAGGGCCGTTCGAGAAGGACGCTTCGGTCGACGCCCTGAGCGCAACGACCGCGGCTACGTCCGAGGAGGAGGACGTGGCGGAGGACGATGGGACGACCGTGGCCCTCGCCAGGAGTGGCATGACCGACTTCATGAGGATCACTGGCAGGACCAGCCTCGCGAGGGCGCTTGGAGGGATCAGCCTCGCGAGGACCGCCCGTAGGGTAATGCAGGCCTTCCTCCTCTGCCGCCATCGCCAAGAAGGAATGACGACCATCACTAGGACGAGGGGGCTAGGGGCTTCCAGGAGCCACGTGCTATCGCTTGCATCTTGGGCAGAGCTCAGGCCCCAGCCTCTCAGCGCATCTTCAAGCAGTTCACTTGCGAGGTGAACGCAGTCCTCCCCAAGCTCGAGGCCACGCGCCCGCTTAGGTGGTCCAAGTGCGCCATCACCTTCAGCTCGGCAGATCAACTCAAGTGTGTGGCTACTGCTGGTGTCCTCCCAATGCTCTGTTCACCAGTCATCAGCAATGTGCAAGTCACCAGGACCCTCATCGATGGCGGTGCAGGGCTTAACGTCCTGTCCGTTGAGATGTTCGACAACCTTCAAGTGCCATACGATCAGCTCCAGCCTACCAAGCCTTTCTCAGGAGTCACCGACGGTTCCACCACTCCGATAGGGCAGGTCCGCCTCCCTGTCACCTTCGAACATCGCGATAACTACCGCACCGAGCTCATCGACTTCGACATCGCCCACATCCACCTTCCATACAATGCCATCCTCGGGTATCCAACCCTGGCCAAGTTCATGGCGCTGACCCACCACGGCTAAAATGTCCTCAAGATGCCAGGAAGCGGCAGAATCATCACGGTCCCCTGCGAAGAGAGAGATGCGGTGTGCTCCCTCGAGCATGCCTTCTAAGCTGCATCAATTGAGGACCCGGACAGCAGGGGAGAGAACAATCCTGAGGCAGTCCCCAAGAAGAAGAAGCAACCTCTCCGCACAAGGCCTTAGGAGGTTGGCATCCTGGGTGGTGCCCCGTCAGGTTCAGCGCCCATGCTTGGGGCGCCTCATTCCATCGTATAGGAAGGCGCGCCCGGCGCCCTCCTCGGGAAGGGCTCGGGGGCTCCCTTCTGGAGGGCCGCAGACCTCGCCAACATCACAAGGGAGGTGCTCGGGCACCACTTGGAGGGGTGCCTTATGGCACATTTCCCTCACGAAGGCACAGGGCGTGGAAAGCCCAACGTTCAGGAGTACATTGCGAAGACCACTCAGGAGCTTCAGGAAGCGAGAGCCATGCGCAGCGACCGCCGCTTGCCTGGCGTGGTGATGTCTACTACACAACCTTCTTCTTGTAGACATTGTTGGGCCTCCAAGTGCAGAGGTTTGTAGGACAGTAGCAAATTTCCCTCAAGTGGATGACCTAAGGTCTATCAATCCATGGGAGGCGTAGGATGAAGATGGTCTCTCTCAAGCAACCCTGCAACCAAATAACAAAGAGTCTCTTGTGTCCCCAACACACCCAATACAATGGTAAATTGTATAGGTGCACTAGTTCGGCGAAGAGATGGTGATACAAGTGCAATATGGATGGTAGATATAGGTTTTTGTAATCTAAAAATATAAAAACAGCAAGGTAACTAATGATAAATTTGAGCACAAACGGTATTGCAATGGTAGGAAACAAGGCCTAGGGTTCATACTTTCACTAGTGCAAGTTATCTCAAAAATAATAACATAACTAGATCATATAACTATCCCTCAACATGCAATAAAGAGTCACTCCAAAGTCACTAATAGCGGAGAACAAAAAAAGAGATTATTGTAGGGTATGAAACCACCTCAAAGTTATCCTTTCTGATCGATCTATTCAAGAGTCCGTAGTAAAATAACACGACGCTACTCTTTACGTTCTATCTATCATAGAGTCCATACTAGAATAACACCTTAAGACACAAATCAACCAAAACACTAACGTCACCTAGATACTCCAATGTCACCTCAAGTATCCGTGGGCATGATTATACAATATGCATCACACAATCTCAGATTCATCTATTCAACCAACACAAAGTACTTCAAAGAGTGCCCCAAAGTTTCTACTGGAGAGTCAAGACGAAAACGTGTGCCAACCCCTATGCATAAGTTCACAAGGTCACTGAACCCACAAGTTGATCACCAAAACATACATCAAGTAGATCACGTGAATATCCCATTGACACCACACATAAGCATATGCAAGACATACATCAAGTGTTCTCAAATCCTTAAAAACTCAATCCATTACAAGATAGTAGAGGGGGAGAAACATCATAAGATCCAACTATAATAGCAAAGCTCGCGATACATCAAGATCGTGCCAAATCAAGAACACGAGAGAGATAGAGATAAAACACATAGCTACTGGTACATACCCTCAGCCCCGAGGGTGAACTACTCCCTCCTTGTCATGGAGAGGGCCTGGATGATGAAGATGGCCACCGGTGAGGGATTCACCCTTCGGCAGGGTGCCGGAACAGGGTCCCGATTGGTTTCTAGTGGCTACAGAGGCTTGCGATGGTGGAACTCCCGATCTATTGTGTTCCCCGATGTTTTTAGGGTATATGGACATATATAGGTGAAAGAAGTGGGTCGGGGGAGCCACGAGGGGCCCACAAGGGTGGGGGCGTGCGCAGGGGGGTAGGGTGCGCCTCCTTGCCTCGTGGCTTCCTCGTTGCTTCCCTTACGTGCACTCCAAGTCCCCTGGATTGCTTTCGTTCCAAAAATAACTCTCCTGAAGGTTTCATTCCGTTTGGACTCCGTTTGATATTCCTTTTCTTCGAAACACTGAAATAGGCAACCAAACAACAATATGGGCTGGGCCTCCGGTTAGTAGGTTAGTCCCAAAAGTAATATAAAAGTGTATAATAAAGCCCGTAAACATCCAAAACAGATAATAATATAGCATGAATGCTTCAAAAATTATAGATACGTGGGATACATATCAACATCCCCAAGCTTAATTCATGCTTGTCCTCGAGTAGGTAAATGATAAAAGAAATAATTTATGAAGTGTGTGCTAGCAGGTGCACAAGTTTGATCAATGGTAATTTCAATCACCTTTTATAGCATCATTATATGTCATAACAGTAGCTCATCTCATAAAACTTCTCATGATCAAGTGACAAGCTATTCAAATATTAATGCATAGACCATAAACTTTCTTGAAAACTAGCAAACTTTATTCTCAATCATCAAACAATTGCAATTCATCTTATTTTCAGGAAGGGTCTATGTCAAAGCTTTGATTTAACAAATCTCACATACTCAACTATCATATAGTCTTCCATGATTGCTACCACTCAAAGCATATTTTTAGAACAAATAGCATCGATTGAACACAGAGAAAGATAGGGGCCTAATATTTTGCCTCCCAACTTACTTATCATATAGATAATTGTCAACAGTAATAATTCATGATCAAATATATTTGAATGGCCATATATGCTTAGATCATTCCCCATCACATGATGCTTGCCAACTAAAGAGTAGATTGGAATGAGAACGAATACTACTGACTCTTGCATAAAAGTAAAAGATAGGCCCTTCGCAGAGGGAAGCAGGGATTTGCAGAGGTGCCAGAGCTCGATTTTGAAATAGAGCTAAATAATTTTGAGAGATATGCTTTCATTGTCAACATAACAACCAAGGGTTCCCAGTTTCTTCCATATTGGATACATTATAGGCGGTTCACAAATAGAATGGTAAAGTTTTTACTCCCCCTCCACCAATAATCATCAATCCATGGCTTGCCCGAAACAACGGGTGCCTCCAACTAACATCAATCCTGGGGGAGTTTTGTTTGCAATTATTTTGATTTGATTTTGATCTTTTGATCATGGGGCTGGGCATCCCAGTTACCAGCCATTTTTCTCTTGAATGATGAGCGGAGTCCACCTATCGTGAGAATAACCCACCTAGCATGGAAGATACTGACAGCCCCTAGTCGCCACATGGGCGATTCGGGCATACAAAATAGATTATTATTTGAAGGTTTAGAGTTTGGCACATGCAAATTTACTTGGAACGGCAGGTAAACACCGCATATATGTAGGTATGGTGGACACTCATGGAAGAAACTTGGTTCAAGGGATTTGTATGCACAAGCACTATTCCCGCTTAGTACAGATATTTTGGCTAGCAAAGGATTCTAAATAGTAAGCACCACATGTTGGAGGATCTATAACAATATAACTTCTATACAAATATACCCAAGCATAACTCATTGCGTTGTCTTCCTTGTCCAATTTCAACTAATTTGCTCAGGTTTTAAAATATTTAATGGGGCTCACAATCATAGAAGATGTTTAAGATAGTATATTTATATGTGAAACCTCTCTTCCTTCAATATTCTTTCATGAATTGTTTAAATGATGAATAAATTTAACACCTCTACTTATAAGTGAAGTCATTATTCCCCATGGGATAAGCAAATGAAACATGTATAATTTCAGATTTATGACATTCAACTCATTCAACCATTTACTCATAGGATATAAGTGAAGCACACGAGTAAATGACAAACTACTCCAAAAAGATATAAGTGAAGATCAATGAGTAGTTAAATAATTATGTAGCTATGTGAAGACTCTCTCTCATTTAAGAATTTCAGATCTTGGTATTTCATTCAAATGTCAAGCAAAACAAAATAAAACAAAATGACGCTCCAAGCAAAACACATATCATGTGGTGAATAAAAATATAGCTCCAAGTAAAGTTACCGATGGACGAAGATGAAAGAGGGGATGCCTTCCGGGGAATCACCAAGCTTAGGCTCTTGGTTGTCCTTGAATATTACCTTGGGGTGCCTTGGGCATCCCCAAGATTAGGCTTTTGCCACTCCTTATTCCATAGTCCATCGAATCTTTACCCAAAACTTGAAAACTTCACAACACGAAACTCAGCAGAAAACTCGTAACCTCCGTTAGTATAAGAAAATAAAACCACCACTTAGGTACTGTTGTGAACTCATTCCAAATTCATATTGGTGTAATATCTTATGTATTCCAACTTTTCTATGATTCATACCCTCTGATACTACTCATAGATTCGTCAAAATTAGCAAACAACACATAGAAAACAGAATCTGTCAAAAACAGAACAGTCTGTAGTAATCTATATCAAACGTATACTTATGGAACTCAAAAACTCCTACCAAATTAGGAAGTCCTAAGAAATTTTTGTACCAATCTATAGCAAAAATAATCATATCAAAAGCACGTTTCTGTGAATTACTAAAACTAATTTACTGGGTGCAAAAGCTTCTGATTTTCAGCAGGATCAACACAACTATCACCGTAAGCTATCCTAAAGGTCTTACTTGGCACTTTATTTAAACAAAAGCAATAAAACATTGTTACTACAGTAGCATAATCATGTGGACACACAAAAACAGTAAAGTTAAATATTGGGTTGCCTCCCAACAAGCGATTTTCTTTAATGCCTTTCTAGCTATGCATGATGATTTCAATGATGCTCACATAAAAGATAAGAATTGAAACATAACAGGAGCATCATGAAGAATATGACTAGAACATTTAAGTCTAACCCACTTCCTATGCATAGGGATTTTATGAGCAAACAACTTATGGGAACAATAATCAACTAGCATAGGAAGGCAAAACAAGCATAGCTTCAAGATTTTAAGCACATAGAGAGGAGACTTGATATTATTGCAATTCCTACAAGCATATGTTCCTCCCCCATAATAATTTTCAGTAGCATCATGAATGAATTCAACAATATAACAAGAACCTAAAGCATTGTTTTCATAATCTACTTGCATAGAAAATTTACTACTCTCCACATAAGCAAAATTCTTCTCATTCAGAATAGTGGGAGTACCATAAGAGACTTGGATACTATAAATTGTTTCCACATTAAAAGAGTAATGTTAAGAAAAAGGGTAATCATAATCATGAAAAGTTTTATAAATATAATCATCACTACTTTTATATCATAAGTTTCATCACAATAATCATCATAAGTAGCAACTTTGTTCTCATCATAATCAATTGAAACCTCTTCCAAGATAGTGGAATCATCAATAAATAAAGTCATGACCTCTCCAAATCCACTTCCATATTCATGACAATAAGATTAAACATCCTCCAAAATAGTGGGATCATTACTTCCTAAAGTTGACACTCTTCCAAACCCACTTTCATCAATATAATCATCATAAGTAGGAGGCATGCTATCATCATAACAAATTTGCATATCAAAACTTGGGAGGCTAAAAAATCATCTTCATTAAACGTAGTATCCCCAAGCTTGGGACTTTCCATATCATAAGCATAATCACTCTCATCATTAATAGTATGGATAGCACCAATAGTGTAGCAGTTATCATCATCACAATGAGTAGTAGGAGCAACATGATTTGGGAGGGATACCTTTCTACCTTTGCTTCTCCGCATTTTCTTTTTCTTCTTCACATCATGTGTGGGTTCAACCTTCTTTTTTGAGCTCCTTATTGATGAGATTGGTTGAATAGAAAGCTCCTCCTTGTTACCTGATTCATCATAAGAAATAATAGGAGGATATTGGGAAGTCTCTTCCCTTTCATTAGTATTCTCTTCATCTTCTATTTGCCTTCTTTTCTTTATGTAATTGGCAATATAAGGATTTTCTATGCAATTCACCGCACAATACATATAAATTTCCTCTAGATCAATATCAAGAAATTTCTTAAGGGCAAATTCTAGAAGATTCTTAGTTAAACGTTTTATTTCTTCATAACCCAAAAGCAAACTAAGTTCATTATGATGTGCAAGGGAAATCAAATCATCACAATTTTTGGACACGATTCGATCATGAAACAATTTGCATCGGAGATGTAAATGACCATGTTCATTGCAAAGTTCACAAGTACGACAAAGGAATTTTAAATTTTAAGCACTCACATCTAGCCTTTCTTGCAACCATTTAGTTTCTAAATGCTTATGCCTCTTGCAATATCTATCTTCCCTATTTGCTGTGTACTTGCAAACCCAATACACTCCACAAAAATTGACATGCTTATAAGAGACATTTTCATCATAACTAGTGCAATCATCATTAGTACTATGGATATTAAAGGAGTTCATACTAACAACATTGCAACCATGCTCATCATTCAAAGATTTAGTGCCAAACATTTTATAGACTTCTTCTTCTAGCACTTGAGCACATTTTTCCTTCCCATCATTCTCACGGAAGATATTAAAAAGATGAAGCGTATGAGGCAAACTTAATTCCATTTTTTGTAATTTTATTTTATAGACTAAACTAGTGATAAAACAAGAAACAAAAAGATTCGATTGCAAGATCTAAAGATATACCTTCAAGCACTTTCCTCCCTGGCAACGGCGCCAGAAAAGAGCTTGATGTCTACTACATAACCTCCTTCTTGTAGACATTGTTGGGCCTCCAAGTGCAGAGGTTTGTAGGACAGTAGCAAATTTCCCTCAAGTGGATGACCTAAGGTTTAGCAATTCATGGGAGGGGTAGGATGAAGATGGTCTCTCTCAAGCAACCCTGCAACCAAATAACAAAGAGTCTCTTGTGTCCCCAACACGCCCAATACAATGGTAAATTGAATAGGTGCACTAGTTCGGCGAAGAGATGATGATACAAGTGCAATATGGATGGTAGATATAGGTTTTTGTAATCTGAAAATATAAAAACAGCAAGGTAACTAATGATAAAAGTGAGCACAAATGGTATTGCAATGGTAGGAAACAAGGCCTAGGGTTCATACTTTCACTAGTGCAAGTTCTCTCAACAATAATAACATAACTGGATCATATAACTATCCCTCAACATGCAACAAAGAGTCACTGCAAAGTCACTAATAGCGGAGAACAAACCAAGAGATAATTGTAGGGTACGAAACCACCACAAAGTTATCCTTTCTGATCGATCTATTCAAGAGTCTGTAGTAAAATAACACAATGCTATTCTTTCCGTTCGATCTATCGTAGAGTTCGTACTTCAATAACACCTTAAGACACAAATCAACCAAAACCCTAATGTCACCTAGATAATCCAATGTCACCTCAAGTATCCATGGGCATGATTATACAATATGCATCACACAATCTCAGATTCATCTATTCAACCAACACAAAGTACTTCAAAGAGTGCCCCAAAGTTTCTACCGGAGAGTCAAGACGAAAACGTGTGCCAACCCCTATCCATAAGTTCACAAGGTCACTGAACCCGCAAGTTGATCACCAGAACATACATCAAGTAGATCACGTGAATATCCCATTGTCACCACAGATAAGCATATGCAAGACATACATCAAGTGTTCTCAAATCCTTAAAGACTCAATCTGATAAGATAACTTCAAAGGGAAACTCAATCCATTACAAGATAGTAGAGGGGGAGAAACATCATAAGATCCAACTATAATAGCAAAGCTCGCGATACATCAAGATCATGCCAAATCAACAACACGAGAGAGAGAGATCAAACACATAGCTACTGGTACATACCCTCAGCCCCGAGGGTGAACTACTCCCTCCTCGTCATGGAGAGCGCCGGGATGATGAAGACTGCCACCAATGAGGGATCCCCCCTCCGGCAGGGTGCCGGAACAGGGTCCCGATTGGTTTTTGGTGGCTACAGAGGCTTGCGGCGGCGGAACTCCTAATCTATTGTGTTCCCCGCTGGTTTTAGGGCATATGGACATATATAAGCGAAAGAAGTCAGTCGAGCGAGCCACGAGGGGCCCACGAGGGTGGGGGATGCGCCCAGGGGGTAGGGTGCGCCTCCCAGCCTCGTGGCTTCCTCGTTGCTCTCCTTACGTGCACTCCAAGTCCCCTGGATTTCTTCCATTCCAAAAATAACTCTCCCGAAGGTTTCATTCCGTTTGGACTCCGTTTGATATTCCTTTTCTTCGAAACACTGAAATAGGCAAGAAAACAACAATATGGGTTGGGCCTCCGGTTAGTAGGTTAGTCCCAAAAGTAATATAGAAGTGTATAATAAAGCCCGTAAACATCCAAAATAGATAATAATATAGCATGAATTCTTCATAAATTATTGATACGTTGGAGACGTATCATGTGGCCCCCCATTCAGGCGAGGATGGTGGGCTGCGCGTCTGCATCGACGTCACAGGGGTCAACCGAGCCACATCTCAGGTGTGCCTCTGGCCTTCGCGCATGGGACGCTGCGAGGGTCCGCCGCACAGCTACGTTCGCATGCCTTTCGGACTGCCATACGCAGCTGCCACCTACCAGCGTCACCTGCGGAGCATTCTGGCGGCTCAGGAGGCCAGGCATCATGTGGTCCTAGAGCCTCCTGAGGCTCAGGCCCCCGATGGCTCGTGAGGGACTACCTCTTCACCGCGCATCTTCAGCTACTCCAACACCCCCTCTACAACGGTACCAGGTGACATCTCCTAAGTTCATTTCAGCTGGGAGCGCCCTCAGGGCTGCATCATTCCCAGGCCGCGTGGGTCCGTCCCTGCAGCATGTATGTATTTTGTGTTTTTAGCTTACGTTGCTGGGGGCGCCCCTCGGGCTGCATCATCCCCAAGCCGCTTGGGTCTGATCCAGTGGCATGTATCCTTCCAGCATTTACCTAAGCTGATTTGCCTTTCGTGCCTAATCTGCGTGTGATTATCACCTGCCGCCTACCACGGGCCTCCTCTCTCTCTCTCTTGCAATTTGCTTGCACGTTAAAAGGGGGGCTCCTGAGCATCGCGACTCAGGAGCTCTTGCTGGCTCTCCAGCCCTCACCCCCTGGCCTTGACCACGGTATCGCAACCTGGCATACCAGCGGCGGCTGAGCTCCCTCGAGGGCCGGGACCTGAGGACGCAGAGCATTTGTACCTAACCGTCTCGCAGGAACACACATCTGTCCAGGATTCAAGACCAGGTGCAACCCGCCTTGTGCTAGGGCCTCGTGAGTCCCGCGCTGGCCCACGAGTGCCCCGATACACCTCGTCTAGCCCTGTCGTGCAAGCCACGTGTCAGGGTGGGGCTGTACACGCCCCGGGGGGCTCACTCTAGAGGGAGCGTCCCTCCCATGTACCAGTGGAAGCACCACGCTCCGCGCTGGCTGACGACACTGCCAAGGAGTGGCTATGCCCGTACACATATGGAAGCGCTATGCTCCGCGCTAGTGATAAACAACTGAGGGCGGCCCCAAGCCGAATCAACCTCAGGGAGCCTAGAGCTCAGTGTCTGGTTTCATCGCAACACCTCTCCTCGGGAGCATCGCGCGAGGGGGCTGGGCATGGGGGCTGCGCCCGGGTCACGCCCGAGCGTACGTCACCCAGCTAGGTCCTTCGGACCTAGTCGTCGCGCGCCCCTCCCTGAGCGGAGCCAAGGTATGAAGGTCATTCAAACGTCAAGGGGGATTCCTGAGCATCGCGACTCAGGAGCCTAACTGGTCATGTAGCCCCTCACTCCTTGGTCCCGTCCTGGTGATCCGTTCAGGGCTAATGGCGATTGAGGTATGCGCGGGGCCGGGCGCTGCCGACGTAGAATGCCAGATCTACTCCTACGTTCCCTCCCTATTTGTTATTTGCGCATCAAGTGGGACTCCTGAGCATCGCGACTCAGGAGCCTAACTTGTCACGTAGCCCCTCACTCCTTGGTCCCGTCCGGGTGATCCGGTAGGGGCCAACGGCGATTGAGGTTTGCACGGGGCCGGGCTCTACCGATGTAAAACATAAAGCAAATTGTCAGATATCGGGTTCCGGCAAAACCCTTAAGGTTCGAACTCTGGGGTGTGCACGAAGATCTCTCCCTACTGAAACACACCCTCAGCCTCGCCGTGATCTCTAAGCTAGCACGATGAACAACACAAGAGACACAAGGTTTATACTGGTTCGGGCCACCGTTGTGGTGTAATACCCTAATCCAGTGTGTGGTGTGGTGGATTGCCTCTTGGGATGATGATGAATAGTACAGAGGAAGAACAGCCTCGTGAGGAGAGGTATTCTTGTGGTGGTGTGGTGTGCTTGAGCAGGAATCGATCTGTCCAGACCAGATGCCTTCTACTGTGGTGGCTAGCCCTATTTATAAAGGCCCTGGTCCTCTTCCCAAATATTGAGTGGGAAGGGAGCCAACAACGGCCGTTTTGAAAGGGGATAGCTAGTACAAGCTATCCTGAATAAAGGTGGTCTTCGACTGCCAAAGGTGCTGGTGATGACGCCGTCTTGGGCTCCACGGTGACCTCCATCCTGCCATCCTATTGGTCTTGGTCTCGTTGCACCAATAAGGAAACCTTTGCCTAATGCCTCGGTACTCCACGCCTGCGCTTGCCCCCTTTGCACCAAAGAGGAAACGAGGACACTACGCGGGCTGGCGCCCGCCTGGCGCCTGCCTGGTCTTGATCGTCATGGCTTGTGACATGGGCACCTCACAAGCTAGCCCTTGCCTTGATCTCTCCGCCTCCTCACAAGCCTGCCTGGTGAGGCCACCCCTGAGGAGGCCTTGCGTCGTCCGGCCCGCGAGGCTTGGCCCCTCGCGAGGGTCTTGAGCTTTGGTTGATGAAGACGGGTCGTACTAGGCCATCGATTGAGCCGCACAGCAGGCCGCAGGCAGGCAAGTCTGGGGATCCCGTTCCCAGAACACCGACAATAGCCCCCGGGCCCAAGGCGTGCTCGGACTTGGCTTAGCGGCGAAGCCAAAGGGCAAGTGCCGAACGCCGCAGGCCCCAACAGCCTGCGGCCTTGGTCGATGCGTGATACGTCTCCAATGTATCTATAATTTTTGATTGTTGCATACTATTATATTACCCCTTTTGGATGTTTATGGGCTTTATTTTACACATTTATATCATTTTTTGGACTAACCTACTAACCGGAGGCCCAGCCCATATTGCTGTTTTTTTGCCTGTTTTAGTATTTCGAAGAAAAGGAATATCAAACGGAGTCCAAACGGAATGAAACCTTCGGCATCGTGATTTTTGGAAGAATATCATCCTGGAGGCTTGGAGATCAAGTCAGAAGACCCTCGAGGAGCCTAGGAGATAGGGGGGCGCCCCCCCTACAGGCGCGGCCCCCTGTCTCGTGGGCCCCTCAAGCACCTCCCGACCGACTTCTTTCGCCTATATGTGCCTACGTACCCTAAAACCATCGAATATCAAGATAGATCAGGAGTTCCGCCGCCGCAAGCCTCTATAGCCACCAAAAACCTCTCCGGAGCCCGTTCTGGCACCCTGACGGAGGGGGAACCCATCACCAGTGGCCATCTTCATCATCCCGATGCTCTCCATGACAAGGAGGGAGTAGTTCACCCTCGGGGATGAGGGTATGTACCAGTAGCTATGTGTTTGATCTCTCTCTCTCTCGTGTTATCTCTCGTGTTCCCTCTATGGCACGATCTTGATGTATCCCGAGCTTTGCTATTGTAGTTGGATCTTATGATGTTCCTCCCCCTCTACTCTCTTGTGATGAATTGAGTTTCCCCTTTGAAGTTATCTTATCGGATTGATTCTTTTATTTGAGAACACTTGATGTATGTCTTGCCGTGTTTATCTATGGTGACAATGGGATATCACGTGCCTCTTGATGTATGTTTTGACCAACTTGCGGGTTCCACCCATGAACCTATACATAGGGGTTGGCACACGTTCTTGACTCTCCGGTAGAAACTTTGGGGCACTCTTTGAAGTACTTTGTGCTGGTTGGATGAATGTGAGATTGTGTGATGCATATCGTATAATCATGCCCACGGATACTTGAGGTGACAATGGAGTATCTAGGTGACATTAGGATTTTGGTTGATTTGTTTCTTAAGGTGTTATTCTAGTACGAACTCTTTTATAGATTGATCCGAAAGAATAACTTTGAGGTGGTTTCATACCCTACCATAATCTCTATGTTTGTTCTCTGCTATTAGTGGCTTTGGAGTGACGCTTTGTTGCATGTTGAGGGCTTGTTATATGATCTATCTATGTTATTATTGTTGAGAGAACTTGCACTAGTGAAAGTATGAACCCTAGGCCTTGTTTCCTATCATTGCAATATCGTTTACGCTCACTTTTACCATTAGTTACCTTGCTGTTTTTATTATTTCAGAGTACAAAAACCTATATATACTATCTATTTTGCACTTGTATCACCATCTCTTCGCCGAACTAGTGCACCTATACAATTTACCATTGTATTGGGTGTGTTGGGGACACAAGAGACTCTTCTCTATTTGGTTGGAGGGTTGCTTGAGAGAGACCATCTTCATCCTACGCCTCCCACGGATTGATAAACCTTAGGTCATCCACTTGAGGGAAATTTGCTAATGTCCTACAAACCTGTGCACTTGCAGGCCCAACAACGTATACAAGAAGAAGGTTGTGTAGTAGACATCAACGCGCGGCGACTGATTGGACATGGGCGTCTCCACTTCCCCATGCAGCCTCGGCAACTGCCTGATTCGATGAGTCCCTGCTGCATGCAAAAAGAGCCATCATTACCTGTGATCGTGGAGGTCGACGGTTGGCCTCCCCTGGACTATAAATGGGGAGGGGCGAAAGCCCACCCTGTCCATCTCTTCTTGCCCCACCTGCTTCTTCTCCCTCCTCGCTCCTGTTGCTTGCAGCGCCCCGTGGCGCTCGTGAATAGGTTCTCGGTCGCGGAGAAGGGGAAGGCTCGCCAGGAAGGGCCAGGCTCTCCTCCGCTCAAGCGTGGCCGCGGTCGTCCTTACAAGCATCCCACGACCTCTACTGCGGCTTCCCGTGGTCGCGGTGGTGGCCCTTCACGCGGTGGTGGCCGCCCATGTTGAGGCATCCCAGTTGGCGGGGGAAGGCGTGTCGTGTTTGCGCAGCCTCCCCGGCAGCGCTTCCATATGGCAGAGGTGCTGCCGGAGTTCGTTGTGTGGTCGGAAAACCCGGCTAGCAACTGGTTCCAGCTCCCTCGCTTCTTCGCCAGTGAACTGTTGGCCGCTGGCGCCGGCGGGCTTTGGTTGCAGGCGGACGGCTGCTGCAGCATGACCTCCTGGGCCGCGATTGAGATCTCCGTCGCCGGCAATGTAGCCCTGACCCGTGGCTGGCAGACGTTTGCCCGCGCGCATGGCCTGAGCAGGCGGTGCACCCTCCACTTCAAGTATGACGGTGACGCGACCCTCTACGTGAGGGTGTTCGGAGAAGATGGCCGCCGTGTCGGGTGCTGCCCTGAAGACGATGATGGCGGCGAGGTGCTCGGCCTTGGCGATGGCCGTGACGAGAGCGAAGGCGAACCCGCTCCCGGCGGTGATCGCAGCTCATCGAGCTTTAGCGGATCCTCCTCCGGCGACAGCTCCTCCAGCGGTGGCCGCGATCGGCCACCATGCCGCCGCGCCCGCTTCGAGGGCGGTGGCGGGTCGTCCCGTCGCCGCGCTCCTGTGAAGCGTCAGGCGGAGTCTGATTGAGCTCGGGAGAACGACGTAGATCCGTCCTCGCGAGCTGTTGCAAGGCACGCACTGCTTTTATTTTGTTTTCCGTCCTTTTCCTGCATCGAGAGGGAGAAGTATGGGGTCCCGTGGGGGCGTGCAACAGACTATGATCCCCTGATTATCGTACTGCATTTATTGTTACAGTGCTGTGTTATGGTGTCGTTTTTATGTGTCTGTGCGTAGGAACAACTTAGCTCGGGACGCTTGCAGTAGTTTCCGCCTTGCGAGGTGCCTGCTTGAGGCCTCGCCGGGTGCCTTAAGAGCTGCAAAAAATCTATTGAGAGAATCATTTCCGAACCTTGGTTGCGAGGGTTGCCGGCCATGGCCCGGTGCTTTGTGTCGTGATGCCCAAGGGGCATGGACTGGGATGGGTGCTCCCACTGAGAACTCGAACGAGAGAGCCTCATGAAATTTAAGAGAGGAAGGGCTCACAAGGGCGCCCGCGCAGCCCCTCGCGAGGTTTGCGAGAGAGAGAACGAGTCAAACAAAAGCTGAAAACAGATAACAGGGGCAGGAGACGGCAAATAACACTAGAAGCAGCTACAATAAAGGTTCAAACAAGGGAGAACAAGCCAACTGCGGAAAACAAATGAAAAGCCGCGTCCGGCACCTAGTCTAGTCTTTGACATCTTCTCACCAGCACGGAGCTAAGTGCTGCCACTGGGCGTGGGCGGGAGCCCCCGAGGCCCGAGGGCGGCACTCTGGAGACTCCGGGGTGTGTACAACCCCAACTCATTATTATGTGAGAGTGTCACGGGCGGCGAGCTTCACAGGCACTGGACCTTCTTCACAGCCACCGGGCCTTTCTTCAGGTGGAGAGCTTCACAGGAACCGGGCCTTCTTCACAGGCACTGGGCCTTTCTTCAGGGGTAAAACTTCCGGAGATGCTGGATGTTCCAGGCGTTTGGGATGGGTACCCCCTCCTAAGTCTCTAGGCGCGCGACACCAGGCCTGGAAACATGGACAACCTTGAACGGGCCCTCCCACATGGGCGAGAGCTTATGCAGCCCTTCCCTGGAGAGCACCCGCCTGAGTACGAGGTCACCTACCTCGAGAGTCCTAGGGAGGATGTTGCGACAATGATGCGGCGGCAGCGCCTGCTGGTATCTTGCTGCTCGTAGTGTGGCTTCACGACGGCACTCCTCCCCCAGCACAAGGTCCATCCCCCGCATGGCATCCTGTTGCACCTCATCAAAATCTAGGACCCACACGGAGCGACGCATAACCTCGTGAGGGAGGACCGCCTCTGCTCCGTAGACGAGGAAGAATGGGGTCTCGCTAGTTTGCTTGGTGGCAGTAGTGCGGATGGACCGCAACACGGACTGGAGCTCGACGTACAAGCCCCTTCCCAGGCCTCCATCTCTTCTTGAAGGTTCTAGTCTTGAGGCCCCTCAGGACCTCTGCGTTGGCGCGTTCGGCCTGGCCGTTACTCCGGGGGTGCGCCACCGAAGTGTAGCATATCTGCGTTCCAAGGTTAGCACAATATGTTTTGAAGAGATTGCTAGTGAACTGTGAACCGTTTTCGGCGATGATGCGATTAGGGACCGCTAACCGGCTCACGAGGCCCTTGATGAACTTGACTGCGGAACTGGCTGGGATGGTGCAGACGGCTTCCACTTCTACCCACTTGGTGAACTTGTCGATGGTGACGTAGAGGTAGCGGTAGCCCCAGGCGCTCGAGGAAACGGGCCCAAGATATAAAGCCCCTAGACCGCAAACGGCCACGAGAGCGGGATGGTCTGCAGGCCCTGAGCTGGCTGATGAATCTGCTTAGCATGGAATTGGCAGGCTTCGCAGGACTTCACCAGCTCGATCGCGTTGTTGAGTGCCGTAGGCCAGTAGAACCCACTGCGAAACGCCTTGCCGACGAGGGTCTGTGATGATGAGTGGTGTCCGCAATCTACATCGTGTATGTCAGCCAACAATTCCTTCCCCTGTTCCCTAGAGATGCAACATAGGGAAATGTCATTTGGCCTCTTCCGGTATAGCTCACCATCTTGGATGCAGTAGGCCGTGGCCTGCTGGGCCACACGTTCCGCGCCCTCCTGTTTCTCTGGTAGCGTCCCTTGCATCAGGTAGTCCTTGAATTTCATGGTCCAGCATCCCTCCTAAGGCTCCATCACCACGAGTAGGCACGCTCCCGAGGTCGGGCCACAGGCCGGGGCTCCTGTGGAAGGTGGCTGAGGGAGTTCTTCCCAAGGCTGCTCTATGCTTGAAAGTGACGGTGCCACCGATGGCTTTAAGAGCCGTTCCTTGAACACGCCAAGCTCTTGAGGCAGCCGCCTGGATGCCCTCCTGGTGATGTCATCAGCCTCTTGGTTGGTGCCGCGGGGCACATGCTGCAACTCCAGCCCCCAAAACTGCTTTTCCTTCCTGTGCACTTCCGCAAGATACGCTTCCATGTGCTCGTCCTTCGGCTTGTACACCTTGCTGGAGAAGTTGACGAGGAGCTATGAATCACCCTTGACGATGAGACGCTTCACCCCCAGTGCTGCTGCAGCTTTCAAGCCCGCTATGAGGCCCTCGTATTCTGCTATGTTGTTGGAGACCTTCTCGCCCTGCTGGAAACAGAGCAGCACGGCATAATAGAGCTTATCCTGAGTGGGAGATATAAGCACTGCACCAACCCCGTGCCCTACCGCGAGAATGCTGAATCGAAGTACATGAGCCAGCCATCTGGTGCCTCACTTCCCGGGGAGAGTGACGGATCCTCGCCTGCTTCGAGCCCTGGTGCCTCTGTCCATTCCTCCACAAAATCTAAAAGTGCGGCTCCCTTGATGACTCTGGTTGTGCTGAACTCGAACTGAAATGCTTGCAGCTTGATGTTCCATTCGGCGACCCTTCCAGCAGAGTTGGGGCTCCTGAGTACCCTTTCCACTGGGTAGGCCGAGACGACCTTGATGGGGTGACCTTGAAAGTAGTGTAGCAGCTTACGCGAGGCCACCAAGAGCGCGAGCAAGAGCTTCTGAGGCATGGGGTATCGTGCCCTTGCATCCCGCAACACCGTGCTGACGAAGTACACCGGATGCTCGACGAGGGTGGGTGTGCTGACAAGGTATGTGCCCTTCGGAGGGTGAGGCACCTCCTGAGACGATGGAGCCCCCAGCGCCTGGTTGCCTGGCGCGGCCTCTTCAGCCCTGGGGGCGTCTTCCTGCTGAGGCTGGTCTCCATCTGCCGAGGTCGTGGTCCTCACGAGGCCTTCTTGGTCTTGTGCCGTCGCGGCCGGGGCCGAGGCCAGTCATGACGCAGCCTTGACCTGGCGCTCCTCCCGAACCGCCACTAGAGCTGCACTGGCGGAGTAGGGAGTGGCGGCGAGGTAGAGCACCAGGGACTCGAGAGGGTGCGGTGCCACCATGACCAGAGGGGTGGTCAGATATTTCTTGAGGTCTTGAAACGCTTTGTCGGCCTCCTGCGTCCACTCAAACGGGCCTTCCTCTTCATCAGGTTGAAGAACGGTAGGGCGTGCTCCCCTAGCTTGGAGATGAAGCATCCTAACTCAGTAACACGACCGGGCGAGCTTCTGCATTTCCTTGAGGGTTTCCGGTGAACTCATGTCTTTGATTGCCATGACCTTCTCCGGGTTGGCCTCGATCCCTCTGTGGGACACGAGGAAGCCAAGCAGCTTGCCGGAAAGAACGCCAAACACGCACTTCTCCGGGTTGAGTCGCAGGTCCACCTTGCGGAGGCTCGCGAAGGTCTCCTCCAGATCCTGAATCAAGGTCCTTGCCTCTTGAGACTTCACCACAACGTCATCGATGCAAGCCTCGGTGTTTCTCTCGAGTTGCCATCCCAAGGCAATGTGCATCAGCCGCTGGAAGGTTGCGCCTGCGTTGCGCAACCCGAAGGGCATGCAAGTGTAGCAGTACACTCCACATGGAGTCAGGAAGGCTGTCTTCTCCACGTCCTCCACCGCCATCCTGATTTGGTGATAACCTGAAAATGCATCCAGGAAACACAACAGGTCGCACTCGGCTGTGGAGTTGACAATCTGGTCGATGCGGGGGATTGGGAACGAATCTTGAGGGCACGCCTTGTTGAGGTTGGTGAAGTCGACGCACATGCGCTCCTTTCCTCCCTTTTTCGGCATGACAACGGGGCTTGCCAGCCATTTGGAGTAGCGGACCTCGCGAATAACACCCGCTGCCTCCAGCTTGCGGGTCTCCTGGACGATGAAGGCCTGCTTCTCGGTGGACTGCCGCCTTGCTTTCTATTTCACGGGGAGTACATTGGGGCACACATTCAGGTGATGCTCAATCACGTCCCTTGGGACCCCCACTAGCTTCTTGGGTTCCCACGCGAACACCTCCTTGTTCGAGCGCAAAAACTTCACCAGCACCTCCTCTTGGTCGGGGTCGAGGTTGGCACCTATGGTGAAGGTGCCTCCTGAGGACCCGTCCTTCTCAACTGGCACCTGCTTGGTCTCCGCCTTGTCCTGAGTGAACAACTGCTTCTTCTTGGTTGGAGAAGCCCCCTTGGCCTTGGAGGTGTCCGTGCCGGCAGGCTGCGCTGCTGCGGTGGTCTTGAGGGCAAGCTTGAGCAGAGCATCCTTGGTATCTCCAGCTACGGTGAGGATGCCGCTGCTCCTGGGCATCTTCATGAGGTTGTAGGCCGGATGGGTCGCTGCCATGAACTGAGCCAAGGCAGGGTATCCGAGGATGGCGTTGTACGGGAGGCCGGTGTGGGCGATGTGGAAGTAGACCAGCTCTGTGCGGAAGTTTTCGTGGGTGCCGAAGGTCACAGGAAGGCAGATCTTCCCCAGGGAGCTGGAGCATCCGCCTCTGATGCCCGAGAAGGGCTTGCTGGGTCAGAGCCGTTCCAGTGGGTACATGGAGGAGGCTGAAGGCCTCCACCGAGAGCACGTCGAAGCCAGCGCCTCCGTCGATGAGGGTCTTCGTGATGGCCACCTCGCAGATGGTGCGCGTGTAGAGCATCGGGAGCGCGCCCAAGCAGGTGGTGTTGACGGGGTGATCGTCCAAGTTGAAGGTCAGGTCGGCCTTGGGTGCCGTCCAACCCGGGGGAGCTCCTTGCCGCGCGAGGGCAGCGCCGATCTGGCGAAAGAATGGCTTGGCGTGGCGGTCTGAAGGCGGCGCCTGCAAGCCGACCAGGAGAGCTGCGACGACCGGGGGCACTGACGCCGCGTAGTGGGTGAACAAGAGGTCGCGCAGCTCCTCCCAGGTGGCCACAGAAGATGACGACAGGTTGAGCAGCCAAATGCACGGGACGCCGGTGAGGGCTGTGGTAAACTAGTTGTCCATGACCCCGTCGTCGCCTCCGGCCTTAAGGACAGCCTCCTCGTACGCCAGCAGGAAAGCCAGCGGATCAGCCACATCGTCATAACGCGGTGACATCTCTCGCTTGAACTTGTGCGGCCAATGCACCCGCCGCAAGGCGGAGACCAAGGCCCGGAGCCCCCTGGCCCCAGCGCTGGCGCCGGCGGCTGGAGCCGGAGGCACATTGTCAACCATGAGGGTGAAGCGCGGTGTTGGTGGAGAGCGGGCCGATGGAAGGAAGAGCTCCGGCGCACCCCTACCTAGCACGCCAAATGTCGGATATCGGGTTCCGGCAAAACCCTTAAGGTTCAAACTCTGGGGTGCGCACGAAGATCTCTCCCTACCGAAACATGCCCTCAGCCTCGCCGCGATCTCTAAGCTAGCACGATGAACAACACAAGAGACACGAGGTTTATACTTGTTCGGGCCACCGTTGTGGTGTAATACCCTAATCCAGTGTGTGGTGTGGTGGATTGCCTCTTGGGCTGATGATGAACAATACAGAGAAAGAACAGCCTCGCGAGGAGAGGTGTTCTTGTGGTGGTATGGTGTGCTTGAGTAGGAATCAATCCATCCAGACCAGATGCCTTCTACTGTGGTGGCTAGCCCTATTTATAGAGGCACTGGTCCTCTTCGCAAATATTGAGCGGGAAGGGAGCCAACAACGGCCATTTTGAAAGGGGACAGCCAATACAAGCTATCCTGACTAAAGGTGGTCTTCGACTGCCAAAGGTGCTGGTGATGACACCGTCTTGGGATCCACGGTAACCTCCGTCTTGGCATCCTACTGGTCTTGGTCTCGTTGCATCGATAAGGAAACCTTTGCCTAATGCATCGGTACTCCACGCCTGTGCTTGCCCCCTTTGCACCAAAGAGGAAACGAGGACACTGCGCGGGCTAGCGCCCACCTGGCGCCCGCCTGGTCTTGATCGTCATGGCTTGCGTCATGGGCACATCGCGAGGTACCCCTTGCCTTGATCTCTCCGCCTCCTCGCGAGCCTGGCTGGTAAGGCCGCCCCTGAGGAGGCCTTGCATCGTCCACCCCGCGAGGGTCTTGAGCTTTGGTTGATGAAGACAGGACGTACTGGGCCACCGATTGAGCCGCGTAGCAGGCCGCAGGCAGGCAAGTCTGGGGACCCCCATTCCCAGAACACCGACACAAATAGGATGTAAACCGCAAAATCTCAAAGCAAATCCCGGAGCAAATATTACAAACCATAATTGTCTTCACAATACCAAATGCAAGTTTAAACGCCTCCACGAGGCATGGTGCATGTTGCAGGAATTAAGCAGAAAATAAGCCGTCACACTCGGACATCGCCGTTGCCCGCCAGAGACTCCACCCCTATGGTGGCGCCACTCGGGGCCGCAGGATCAGCAGCACCACTTGCCTTGGGCGCAGGAGCGAAGGCGCGGAACTTCCCCAGCAAGGCCTCCACCTAGCTCTTCACGGCTTCAGCAGTAGTGGCGAAGCGCTCGCTATCCACGGGCCCCAGCAGCTCGTAAAGATTGGCGTCAGGGTCGCGAAGGTCGAGGTGGCTGAAGACGCGCGTCAGCACCGCAGAAGAATGGATGCGAGCTTCTACCTCTACCATGGGGCCGACGCCGCTCACTACTTCCTCAAGCGCCTCGACCAAGTAAGGAAGCAGCTGGGCGGGGCCATCCTTGTCGGTAGCCAGCGGCTTCTCCAGGCCGTTCTCATAGAGTATCTTCAGTGCCACGCGAGACCTCTCCTTGAGGAGTGCGAAGCCCATGCGGTCCTCGGCCAAGACCTTCGCCTTGGCGTCCAGCTCGGCCTTCTCCGCCCTCACCTTCTGCTCCAGTGTTTCGAGCCGGCCGCGCACAGTGGTCTGTGATACGTCTCCAATGTATCTATAATTTTTTATTGTTCCATGCTATTATATTACCCCTTTTGGATGTTTATGGGCTTTATTTTACACATCTTTATCATTTTTGGGACTAACCTACTAACCGGAGGCCCAGCCCATATTGCTGTTTTTTTTGCCTATTTCAGTATTTCAAAGAAAAGGAATATCAAATGGAGTCCAAACGGAATGAAACCTTTGGAAGCGTGATTTTTGGAACGAACATGATCCGGATAGCTTGGAGTGCAAGTCAAGAAGCTTCTGAGGGCCCCACAAGATAGGGGGCCACGGCCCCCCTGTAGGGCGCGCCCCCTATCTCGTTGGCCCCTCGGGTGGCCACCGACGTACTTCTTCCTCCTATATATACCTACGTACCCTGAAAACATCCAGGAGCACCACGAAACACAATTTCCACCGCCGTAACCTTCTGTATCCGCAAGATCTCATCTTGGAGCCTTCGCCGGCACTCTGCCGGAGGGGGAATCAACCATGGAGTGCTTCTACATCAACATCCTTGCCCCTCTGTTGAGTTGTGAGTAGTTTACCACAGACCTACGGGTCCATAGTTATTAGCTAGATGGCTTCTTCTCTCTTTTTGGATCTCAATACAATGTTCTCCCCCTCTCTTGTGGAGATCTATTCGATGTAAACTCTTTTTGCGGTGTGTTTGTCGAGATCTGATGAATTGTGGGTTTATGATCAAGTTTATCTATGAATAATATTTGAATCTTCTCTGAATTCTTTTATGTATGATTGAGTTATCTTTGCAAGTCTCTTCGAATTATCAGTTTGGTTTGGCCTACTAGATTGGTCTTTCTTCCCATGGGAGAAGTGCTTAGCTTTGGGTTCAATCTTGCGGTGTCCTTACCCAGGGACAGAAAGGGTTGCAAGGCACATATTGTATTGTTGCCATCGAGGATAACAAGATGTGGTTTATATCATATTGCATGATTTTATCCCTCTACATCATGTCATCTTGCTTAATGCGTTACTCTGTTCTTATGAACTTAATACTCTACATGCAGGCAGGAGTCGGTCGATGTGTGGAGTAATAGTAGTAGATGCAGGCAGGAGTCGGTCTACTTGTTATGGACGTGATGCCTATATACATGATCATGCCTAGATAATCTCATAACTATGCTCGACAGTAATTTGTTCACCCACCGTAATACTTATGCTATCTTGAGAGAAGCCTCTAGTGAAACCTATGGCCCCCGGGTCTATCTCTTATCATATTTGCTTGCAATCTACCTTTAGTTACATCTTTACTTTTTGCATCTATATTATAAAATACCAAAAGTATATTTATCTTATCATACTATCTTTATTAGATCTCGCTTTCGCAAGTGGCGTGAAGGGATTGACAACCCCTTTATTGCGTTGGTTGCGAGTTCTCAGTTTGTTTGTGTAGGTGCGTGGGACTTTTGAGGAGCATCCTACTGGATTGATACCTTGGTTCTGAAAACTGAGCGAAATACTTACGCTACACTTTGCTGCATCACCCTCTCCTCTTCGAGGAAAACCAACGCAAGCTCAAGACGTAGCAAGAAGGATTTCTGGCGGCGTTGCTGGGGAGGTATTTGCTCAAGTCAAGACATACCAAGTACCCATCACAAACCCATCTCCCTCGCATTTACATTATTTGCCATTTGCCTCTCGTTTTCCTCTCCCCCACTTCACCCTTGCCATTTTATTCGCCCTCTCTTTCCCAATCTCCTCCTCTCCTTTTCGCTCGCTTTCTTTCACCTTGCTTTTGTTTGCCGCTATGTCTGAAATTGGGGAGATTATCGTCGATATGGACAATAATGATAACACAAAAAATCTCGAGGCTCCGGCCGATGAACCCCCTATCTTGCATACTAAAAAGTTTCGAATCGGTAGTGGTAACATCATTGGCAAAGGTGTTAGTCAAGATTTCTTTACTTGTGCCAGTGCTTTAACTTCCATGCGTTGTTCTATTCTTCATAGAACTAGTAGTCTTGCGGATGCTATCGCTATGCTTGTAGTTGAACTTGAAAGGCAATTTATGCATATGCATCCTTGCATTCAAAGAATTTTGCTAGAATTCTCTAATATTGAGCATTCCTCTGTTAAGCGCGTTGTTACTATCTTTTTGGCTCATGAGTTTAGATTTATCATAAGAGAGGCCAAAGAAATCTTTGCACACTATAGGGTGGACGCTGGTCGTCCTCCCATAGAAGCGATCCTCTATGATCAAGAGGAAATTAGACGTTTTCAATCTTCGGACTATGTCGCTTTTAATGAAAACCTTAGAAAAAAAGTTCCTACCAATGTCTTGGTTGATTGCATTAATGAGCTTAATAATGATTTTTCCCTTCGAAACAATGAGCTAGGATACTCTCTTGAGTATAGGCTCACAAGATTTTGCCAAAAGAATGCTTTTAGTGATGAAATAGTTGCACACTATGAAGGGCCAAAGGAGGAATCCGTTCCTCCTGTTATTGATCTTGGGGATCTTTGTCCCACGAAATTTAGCCCTTTTGATTACTTTTGCTTGCCTCAAAGGAAAGTTGCTGCCGAACATAGAGAATATGAGATGATCTTTCAAGATCTATCTTATTATTACGGCACCACTTAGATCTATCTTTGCTTTTATGCCTAGCTAGGGGCGTTAAACGATAGCACTATTTGGGAGGCAACCCAATTTTCTTTGTGTTTTTTTGTTTTTTATCCTGTTTAGTAATAAATCTTGCATCTACCTTCTGGTTAGATGTGTTTTTATCTTTTAATTAGTGTTTGTGCCAAGTAGAACCTATAGGATAACCTACGATGCTAGTTGATTCGATTCTGCTGAAAAACAGAAACTTTGCGCGCACGAATATAATTTTGTTAAATCACAGGAACGTGCTTTTGCGTTGATTCTTTTTTCTGATGTTCAATAAGAAAATTGTACAGGACTTCCTATTTTTGTAGGATTTTTAGAGTTCCAGAAGTTTGCGTTAGTTACAGATTGCTACAGACTGTTCTGTTTTTGACAGATTCTGTTTTTGGTGTGTTGTTTGCTTATTTCAATGCATCTATGGCTAGTAAATTAGTTTATGAACCATAACGAAGTTGGAATACAGTAGGTTTAACACCAAATTAAATAAAGAATGAGTTCATTGCAGTACCTTATGTGGTGGTTTTGTTTTCTTTCACTAACGGAGCTTATAATATTTCCTAATGAGTTTTGTGTTGTGAAGTTTTCAAGTTTTGGGTAAAGGTTTTAGGGACTATGGAATAAGGAGTGGAAAGAGCCTAAGCTTGGGGATGCTTATGGCACCCCAAGATATTCAAGAATAGCCAAAAGCCTAATCTTGGGGATGCCCCGGGAAGGCATCCCCTCTTTCGTCTTCGTTCATTGGTAACTTTACTTGGAGCTATATTTTTATTCGCTACATGATATGTGTTTTGCTTGGAGCATCGTGTATTAAATTAGTCTTTGATTTTTAGTTTACCACAATCATCCTTTCTGTACACACCTTTTTGGGAGAAGCCTATTTGATTGGTATTTGCTAGAATACTCTATGTGCTTCACTTATATCTTTTAAGCTTGATAGTTTTTGCTCTAGTGCTTCACTTATATCTTTTAGAGCATGGTGGTGTCTTAATTTTGAAGAAATTGGTAGTCTCTCATGCTTCACTTATATCTTTTTGAGAGTCTTTTAGAACAGCATGGTATTTTCTATGGTCATAAAGTTGGTCGTAGAATGATGAGCATCCAACTTGGGTATAATAAAAACTATCATAGGAAGTGAATTGGATGCTATATATGATCAACTTGGTACTTGATAATTGTTTTGAGATATGGAGGTAGTGATATTAAATTCATGCTAGTTGGGTGATTATGAATTTAAAGAGTGCTTGTGTTGAAGTTAGCAGGTCCCGTAGCATGCACGTATGGTTAAAGTTGTGTAACAAATTTGAAACATGAAGTGTACCTAGCTTGTGCATCCTTATGAGTGGCGATCGGGGACGAGCGATGGTCTTTTCCTACCAATCTACCCCCCTAGGAGCATGCACGTAGTACTTGGTTTTTGATGACTTCTAAATTTTTGCGATAAGTATATGAGTTCTTTTTACTAATGTTGAGTCCATGGATTATACGCACTTTCACCTTTCTGCCTTTGCTAGCCTCTTCGGTACCGTGCATTGCCCTTTCTCACCTTGGGAGTGGGTGCAAACTTTGCCGGTGCATCCAAACCCCGTGATACGATGAGCTCTATCACACATACACCTCCCTATATCTTCCTCAAAACAGCCACCATACCTACCTATTATGGCATTTCCATAGCCATTCCGAGATATATTGCCATGCAACTTTCCACCGTTCCGCTCATCCTTATCATGACATACTTTACTTTTGTCATATTGCGATTGCATGATCATGTAGTTGACATCGTATTTGTGGCAAAGGCACCATGCATTATTTTTCAAACATGTCACTCTTGATTCATTGCACCATCCCGGTACACCACCGGAGGCATTCATATAGAGTCATATCTTGTTCTAGTTTCGAGTTGTAATTCATATGTTGTTATCAATAGAAGTGTGATGATCATCATTATTAGAACATTGCCAAAAGAAAAAAAAAGGCCAAAAAAAAGAAAGGCCCAAAAAAAGAAAAAAGGAAAAAAGAAAAAAAAGAAAAAAAGAAAAAGAAAAAAAGAAAATAAATAAAAAGGGCAATGCTACTATCTCTTTTTCCACACTTGTGCTTCAAAGTAGCACCTTGTTCTTCATGTAGTGAGTCTCATATTTTTGTGCTTCACAGTAGCACCATGTTTTCATATAGTGAGTCTCATAAGTTGTCTTTTTCATACTAGTGGGAATTTTTCATTATAGAACTTGGCTTGTATATTCCTACGATGGGCTTCCTCAAATGCCCTAGGTCTTCGTGAGCAAGCAAGTTGGATGCATACCCACTAGTTTTCTTTTGTTGAGCATTCATTTATAGCTCTAGTGCATATGTTGCATGGCAATCCCTACTCCTCATGTTGATCATCAACTGATGCTCATCTGCATAGCCCGTTGATTATCCTCGTCAATATGAGACTTTCTCTTTTTTTGTCTTCTCCACACAATCCCCATCATCATATTTTATTCCACCCATAGTGCTATATCCATGGCTCACGCTCATGTATTGCATGAAGGTTTAAAAAGTTTGAGATTATTTAAGTATGAAACAATTGCTTGGCTTGTCGTCGGGGGTATAGAAGTTGGGAACATCTTTGTGTGACGAAAATGAAGCATAGCCTAACTATATGATTTTGTAGGGATGAACTTTCTTTTGCCATGTTATTTTGAGAAGACATGATTACTTTGATTAGTATGCTTGAAGTGTTACTATTTCTTTTATCAATATGAACTTTTATTTTGTATTCATTTGGATCTGAACATTCATGCCACAATAAAGTAAGTTACATTATGAATTATGCTAGGTAGCATTCCACATCAAAAATTCTCTTTTTTATCATTTACCTACTCGAGGACGAGCAAGAATTAAGCTTGGGGATGCTTGATACGTCTCCAACGTATCTATAAGTTTTGATTGTTCCATGCTATTATATTACCCCTTTTGGATGTTTATGGGCTTTATTTTACACATTTATATCGTTTTTGGTACTAACCTACTAACCGGAGGCCCAGCCCATATTGTTGTTTTTTTTGCCTATTTTAGTATTTCGAAGAAAAGGAATATCAAACGGAGTCCAAACGGAATGAAACCTTCAGGAGCGTGATCTTTGGAACGAATGTGATCCGGAGAGCTTGGAGTGCAAGTCAAGAAGCTTCCGAGGGCCCCACAAGATAGGGGGTCGTGCCCCCCCCCCC
>NC_041383.1:554741525-554767490 GCF_002162155.2 Triticum dicoccoides
CCCTCGAGCGGCCACCGATGTACTTCTTCCTCCTATATATACCTAGGTACCCCGAAAACATCCATGAGCACCACGAAACACAATTTCCACCATCGTAACCTTCTGTATCCACGAGATCTCATCTTGGAGACTTCGTCGGCACTCTGCCGGAGGGGGAATCAACCACGGAGGGCTTCTACATCAACATCCTTGCCCCTCCGATGAGTTATGAGTAGTTTACCACAGACCTACGGGTCCATAGTTATTAGCTAGATGGCTTCTTCTCTCTTTTTGGATCTCAATACAATGTTCTCCCCCTCTCTTGTGGAGATCTATTCGATGTAAACTCTTTTTGCGGTGTGTTTGTCGAGATCCGATGAATTGTGGGTTTATGATCAAGTTCATCTATGAATAATATTTGAATCTTCTCTGAATTCTTTTATGTATGATTGAGTTATCTTTGCAAGTCTCTTCGAATTATCAGTTTGGTTTGGCCTACTAGATTGGTCTTTCTTTCCATGGGAGAAGTGCTTAGCTTTGGGTTCAATCTTGCGGTGTCCTTACCCAGTGACAGAAAGGGTTGCAAGGCACGTATTGTATTTTTGCCATCGAGGATAACAAGATGGGGTTTATATCATATTGCATGAGTTTATCCCTCTACATCATGTCATCTTGCTTAATGCGTTACTCTGTTCTTATGAACTTAATACTCTAGATGCAGGCAGGAGTCGGTTGATGTGTGGAGTAATAGTAGTAGATGCAGGCGGGAGTCGGTCTACATGTTATGGATGTGATGCCTATATACATGACCAAGCCTAGATAATCTCATAACTATGCGCTTTTCTTTCAATTGCTCGACAGTAATTTGTTCACCCACTGTAATACTTATGCTATCTTGAGAGAAGCTTCCAGTGAAACCTATGGCCCCCGGGTGTATCTCTTATCATATTTGCTTTCAATCTACCTTTATTTGCATCTTTACTTTTTGCATCTATATTATAAAATACCAAAAATATATTTATCTTATCATACTATCTTTATTAGATCTCACTTTTGCAAGTTGCCGTGAAGGGATTGACAACCCCTTTATTGCGTTGGTTGCGAGTTCTCAGTTTGTTTGTGTAGGTGCATGGGACTTTTGAGGAGCGTCCTACTGGATTGATACCTTGGTTCTCAAAACAGAGGGAAATACTTACGCTACACTTTGCTGCATCACCCTCTCCTCTTCGAGGAAAACCAACACAAGCTCAAGACGTAGCAGTCTACGCCTCCGCCAGCCGCGTCAACTCGGCGTCGTGGTCCTTGACGGCATCCTCCCGGGCCTTCATCCTCTCCTCCTCTGCCTTGCGGCCACGAGCTTCTTCGGCGTGCTTGTTGCGCAGATCCTTCAGCTCGGCCTCCAGTGTCGTGCAGCGGTCCTGGGTGACTGCGGCATCCTTCAGTGCCGCCTCGCGAGTGGCTGCGGCCTAGGCGGTGGCCTTCTTGTCCTCCTCAGAGGCTGCCGCAACCCGCCTCAGTGCCACTCGGACAGAGGCATCAGAATGAATCCAGCCGGAGACCAGCTCCAGGCGCCCGGCTACGAGATGGGAATCGGTGCCTTTGAGGTCTTCTCGCAGTTGGGCCAACTCAGAAAGGGCACGATCCAAGACATCTGAGGAGGCAGAAGGACCTGGAACCAGCAGTGCAGCAGAAGGAGGAGGCGGCAGCGTAACCACGGCTCGAGAGACAGGGGGCTCCTGATCCTTGGCTACCTCAGCAACAACATCTGGTATCGGCACCTCCGGAGCGAGCGGGGCCATGGGGGCTGGCGCCCCACCAGGGCACTCCTCCAGGCCTCGCGAGGATGACCGGGCAGGGGAGGTGCGAACGTCGTTGCCTCCCCTCCCCACGGTCGAAGGAGCGGCCATGGCAGATGAGTCAGCACCAGACGGTATCACCGCATCCCCCTTTCTCTTCTTCGCTGCAGGCGGCGGCCTAACCAATTGATGGAGAATGTCAAGTACCAGCAGCATAATCAAGAACAAGATGGAGCACGGACACTTACTAGTCTACAGCGGCGTAGTTCACCATCCTCTTGCCGAGCTTGAACCCAAGAGCCTCGAGGCTCGGGGAGCAGCCGCAAGGGCTCTGGGAGCAGGGCAAGGCGCAGCAGAAGGGCTGGAAGCGGCTCCCGGCGGCTGCTACGTCTTGAGCTTGCGTTGGTTTTCCTTTAAGAGGAAAGGGTGATACAGCAATAGTAGCATAAGTGTTTCCCTCAGTTTTTGAGAAGCAAGGTATCAATCCAGTAGGAGGCTCCTCAAAAGTCCCATGCACCTACACAAACAAACAAAGAACTCGCAACCAACGCAATAAAGGGGTTGTCAATCCCTTCACGGCCACTTGCGAAAGTGAGATCTGATAGAGATAGTATGATAAGATAAATATATTTTTGTTATTTTATAATATAGATGTGAAAAGTAAAGATGCAAATAAAAGTAGATTGAAAGCTTATATATGATAAAAGATAGACCCGGGGCCATAGGTTTCACTAGTGGCTTCTCTCAAGATAGCATAAGTATTACGATGGGTGAACAAATTACTGTCGAGCAATTGATAGAAAAGCGAATAATTATGAGATTATCTAGGCATGATCATGTATATAGGAATCACATCCGCAACAAGTAGACAGACTCCTGCCTGCATCTACAACTATTACTCCACACATCGACCGCTATCCAGCATGCATCTAGAGTATTAAGTTCATAAGAACAGAGTAACGCATTAAGAAATATGACATGATGTAGAGGGATAAACTCAAGCAATATGATATAAACCCCATCTTTTTAACCTCGATGGCAACAATACAATACTTGCCTTGAAACCCCTGCTGTCACTGGGTAAGGACACCGCAAGATTGAACCTAAAGCTAAGCACTTCTCCCATTGCAAGAAAGATCAATCTAGTAGGCCAAACCAAACTGATAATTCGAAGAGACTTGCAAAGGTAACTCAATCATACATAAAAGAATTCAGAGAAGATTCAAATATTTCTCATAGATAAACTTGATCATAAACCCACAATTCATCGGATCTCGACAAACACACCGCAAAAAGAGTTTACACCGAATAGATCTCCACAAGAGAGGGGGAGAACATGGTATTGAGATCCAAAAAGAGAGAAGAAGCCATCTAGCTAATAACTATGGACCCGAAGGTCTGTGGTAAACTACTCACAACTCATCGGAGGGGCTATGGTGTTGATGTAGAAGCCCTGCATGGTCGATTCCCCCTCCGGCGGAGCACCGGCAAAGGCTCCAAGATGGGATCTCGCGGATACAGAAGGTTATGGCGGTGGAAATTGTTTTTCGTTGGCTCCCTGGATGTTTTCAAGGTACGTGGGTATATATAGGAGGAAGAAGTAGGTCGGTGGCTGCCCGAGGGGCCCACGAGACAGGGAGCGCGCCAAGAGGGGGTGGGCATGCCCTCCTATCTCTTGGACGCCTCGATCGCTTCTTGACTTGCACTCCAATTCCTCTGGATCACGTTCATTCCAAAAATCACGCTCCCGAAGGTTTCATTCCGTTTGGACTCCATTTGATATTCCTTTTCTTCGAAATACTGAAATAGGCAAAAAAACAGCAATACGGGCTAGGCCTCCGGTTAGTAGGTTAGTCCCAAAAATGATATAAATATGTAAAATAAAGCCCATAAACATCCAAAAGGGGTAATATAATAGCATGGAACAATCAAAATTTATGGATACATTGGAGATGTATCAAGCATCCCCAAGCTTAATTTCTACTCGTCCTCGAGTAGGTAAATGATAAAAATAGAATTTTTAATGTGGAATGCTACCTAGCATAATTCTCAATGTAATTTTCTTTATTGTGGCATGAATGTTCAGATCGAAATGATTCAAAATAAAAGTTCGTATTGACAAAAGAAATATTAATACTTCAAGCATACTAATCAAAGCAATCATGTCTTCTCAAAATAACATGCCTAAAGAAAGTTCATCCCTACAAAATCATATAGTTAGGCTATGCTTCATTTTTGTCCCACAAAAAATGTTCCCAAATTCTACACCACCGATGACAAGCCAAGCAATTGTTTCATACTTAAATAATCTCAAACTTTTACGCAATACATGAGCGTGAGCCATGGATATAGCACTATGGGTGGAATAAAATATGATGATTGGGATTGTGTGGAGAAGACAAAAAATGAGAAAGTCTCACATTAACGAGGATAATCAATGGGCTATGGAGATTCCCATCAATGTATGTCAACATGAGGAGTAGGGATTGCCATGCAACGGTTGCAGTAGAGCTATAAATGAATGAAAGCTCAACAAAAGAAAACTAGTGGCGGTGCATCCAACTTGCTTGCTTACGAAGACCTAGGGCATTTGAGGAATCCCATCGTAGGAATATACAAGCCAAGTTCTATAATGAAAAATTGCCGCTAGTATATGAAAGTGACAACATATGAGACTCGCTATATGAAGAACATGGTGATACTTTGAAGCACAATATATAAGACTCACTATATGAAGGACATGGTGCTACTTTGAAGCACAAGTGTGGAAAAAGAGATAGTAACATTGCCCCTTTTTTTAATTTTTTTCTTTGGTCTTTCTTTTTTTTTCTTTTGGCCTTTCTTTTTTTTCTTTTTTTCTTTTTTTCTTTTTTTGGGGACAATGCTCTAATAATGATGATCATCACACTTTTATTGATTTACAACATATGAATTACAACTCGAAACTAGAACAAGATATGACTCTATATGAATGCCTCCGGTGGTATACCGGGATGGTGCAATGAATCAAGAGTGACATGTATGAAAAATTATGCATGGTGGCTTTGCCACAAATACGATGTCAACTACATGATCATGCAATGGCAATATGACAAGAGTAATGCGTATCATGATGATAAACGGAACGGTGGAAAGTTGCATGGCAATATATCTCGGAATGGCTATGGAAATGCCATAATAGGTAGGTATGGTGGCTATTTTGAGGAAGATACAAGGGGGTTTATGTGTGATAGAGCGTATCATATCACGGGGTTTGGATGCACCAGCGAAGTTTGCACCAACTCTCAAGGTGAGAAAGGGCAATGCACGGTACCGAAGAGGCTAGCAATGATGGAAATTTAAAAGTGCATATAATCCATGGACTCAACATTAGTCAAAAGAACTCATATACTTATTGTAAAAATTTAGAAGTCATCAAAAACCAAGCACTACGCGCGTGCTCCTAGAGGGATAGATTGGTAGGAAAAGACCATCGCTCATCCCCGACCGCCACTCATAAGGATGCACAATCCAAGTACACTTCATGTTTCAAATTTGTTACACAACTTTAACCATACGTGCATGCTACGGGACTTGCTAACTTCAACACAAGCATTCTTTAAATTCATAATCACCCAACTAGGATGACTTTAATATCACTACCTCCATATTTCAAAACAATTATCAAGTATCAAATTGATCATAGCATTCAATTCACTTCCTATGATAGTTTTTATTATACCCAACTTGGATGCCTACCATTCTAGGACCAATTTTATAACCATAGCAAATACCATGCTGTTCTAAAAGGCTCTCAAAATAATATGAGTGAAGCATGGGAGACTAGCAATTTGTACAAAATTAAGCCACCGCCATGCTCTAAAAGATATAAGTGAAGTACTAGAGCAAAAATTATCTAGCTCAAAAGATATAAGTGAAGCACATGGAGTATTCTAATAAATTCTAATCAAGTGGGATTCTCCCAAAAGGTGTGTACAGCAAGGATGATTGTCGAAAACTAAAAAGCAAAGACTAATATCATACACGACGCTCCAAGCAAAACACATATCATGTGGCAAATAAAAATATAGCTCCAAGTAAAGTTACCAATGAACAAAGAAGAAAGAGGGAATGCCTTCCTGGGGCATCCCCAAGCTTAGGATTTTGGCTATTCTTGAATATATTGGGGTGCCTTGGGCATCCCCAAGCTTAGGATTTTGCCACTCCTTATTCCATAGTCCATCAAATCTTTACTCAAAACTTGAAAACTTCACAACACAAAACTCAACAGGAAATCTTATAAGCTCCGTTAGTGAAGGAAAACAAAACGACCACATAAGGTACTGTAATGAACTCATTCTTTATTTATTTTGGTGTTAAACCTACTGTATTCCAACTTCTCTATGGTTTATAAGCTATTTTACTAGCCAGAGATGCATCAAAATAAGCAAACAACACACGAAAAACAGAATTTGTCAAAAACAGAACAGTCTGTAGAAATCTATAACTAACGCAAACTTCTAGAACTCTAAAATTCCTACCAAAATAGGAAGTCCTGTACAATTTGCCTATATATCAGCAGCAAAAAGAATCAACACAAACGAACGTTTCTGTGATTTAACAAAACTAATTTTGTGCGTGCAAAGTTTCTGTTTTTCAGCAGAATCAAATTAACTATCACCCTAGGCTATCGTATAGGTTCTACTTGGCACAAACACTAATTATAACATAAAAAACATCTAAACAGAAGGTAGATGCAAAATTTATTAAATAGCATCAAGGAAAAATATTGGGTTGTCTCCCAACAAACGCTTTTCTTTAAAGCCTTTTTAGCTAGGCAATGAGATTTCAATGATGCTCACATGAAAGACAAGAATTGAAGAACAAAGAGAGCATCATAAAACACGTGACAAACATACTTAAGGCTAACATACTTCCTATGCATAGGCATCTTGTAAGCAAACAAATTATCAAGGCAAGCAAAAACTAGCATATGCAAGGAAGAACAAAGAGATGATAGCAATCTCAACATGACGAGAGGTAATCTAGTAAGATAAAAATTTCTACGACCATATTTTCCTCTCTCATAATAATTACATGTAGGATCATAGGCAAATTAAACAAAATAGCTATCACATAACATATTCTCAACATGATCCACATGCATGCGAAGTTGACACTCTTCCAAAATAGTGGGATTAACATTAAGTAAAGTACAGACCTCTCCAAGCCCACTTTTATCAAAAATTTCATAAGATTGATAAAAATCCAAAGTTGTGGGATCTAAAGTTGACACTCTTCCAAACCCACTTTCAATAATATTGCAAACACTATTATAAATCTTATATTTGTCATGGGGGTTAAACAAATTTTCAAGATCAAAAGAAGAATCACCCCAATCATGATCATTGCGACAAGTAGTAGACATAGCAAAACTAGCATCTGCAAGCTTAGGGTTTTGCATATTATTAGCACAATTGACATCAAGAGAATTTATAGTAACATTATTGCAGTCATGCTTTTTATTCAAAGAGTTATCTTGATTCTCTTCATAAATTTCTTCATCATAATTTTTAGATTCATGAATTTCAAGCAAAGCTTCATAAAGATAATCTAGTGCACAATACTCACTAGCAATTGGTTCATCATAATTGGATCTCTTAAAAATATTAGCAAGCGGATGAGGATCCATAGATCTTAACTTCTCTATTTAGCAATAAATAAACAACTATTCCAACTAAACGACCAAACGAGCCAAGTAAGACATCAAAGCAAATGAAAAGACGGACAGAAGAAGGGCGAATAAAACGGTAGGGGTGAAGTGGGGGAGAGGAAAATGAGAGGCAAATGGCAAATAATGTAAATGCGAGGGAGATGAGTTTGTGATGGGTACTTGGTATGTCTTGACTTGAGCGAAGACCTCCTCGGCAACGGTGCCAGAAATCCTTCTTGCTACGTCTTGAGCTTGCATTGGTTTTCCTTGAAGAGGAAAGGGTGATGCAGCAATAGTAGCGTAAGTATTTCCCTCAGTATTTGAGAACCAAGGTATCAATCCAGTAGGAGGCTCCTCAAAAGTCCCACGCACCTACACAAACAAACAAAGAACTCACAACCAACGCAATGAAGGGGTTGTCAATCCCTTCATGGCCACTTGCAAAAGTGAGATCTGATAGAGATAGTATGATAAGATAAATATATTTTTGGTATTTTATAATATAGATGCGAAAAGTAAAGATGCAAATAAAAGTAGACTGAAAGCTTATATGATAAAAGATAGACCCGGGGGGCCATAGGTTTCACTAGTGGCTTCTCTCAAGATAGCATAAGTATTACGATGGGTGAACAAATTACTGTCGAGCAATTGATAGAAAAGTGAATAATTATGAGATTATCTAGGCATGATCATGTATATAGGCATCACGTCCACAACAAGTAGACCGACTCCTGACTGCATCTACTACTATTACTCCACACATCGACCGCTATCCAGCATGAATCTAGAGTATTAAGTTCATAAGAACAGAGAAATGCATTAAGAAAGATGACATGATGTAGAGGGATAAACTCAAGCAATATGATATAAACCCCATCTTTTTATCCTCGATGGCAACATACAATACATGCCTTGAAACCCCTGCTGTCACTGGGTAAGGACACCGCAAGATTGAACCCAAAGCTAAGCACTTCTCCCATTGCAAGAAAGATCAATCTAGTAGGCCAAACCAAACTGATAATCCGAAGAGACTTGCAAAGATAACTCAATCATACATAAAAGAATTAAGACGCGATTCAAATATTTCTCATAGATAAACTTGATCATAAACCCACAATTCATCGGATCTCGACAAACACACCGCAAAAAGAGTTTACATCGAATAGATCTTCACAAGAGAGGGGGAGAACATGGTATTGAGATCCAAAAAGAGAGAAGAAGCCATCTAGCTAATAACTATGGACCCAAAGGTCTGTGTTAAACTACTCACAACTCATCGGAGGGGCTATGGTGTTGATGTAGAAGCCCTCCATGGAGGATTCCCCCTTCGGCGGAGCGCCGACGAAGGCTCCAAGATGGGATCTCGCGAATACAAAAGGTTATGGTGATGGAATTTGTTTTTCATTGGCTCCCTAGATGTTTTCGGGGTACGTGGGTATATATAGGAGGAAGAAGTAGGTCGGTGGCCGCCCGAGGGGCCCACGAGACAGGGGGCCGCCCAAAGGGGGTGGGTGCGCCCTCCTATCTCCTGGCCGCCTCGATCGCTTCTTGACTTGCACTCCAAGTCCTCTAGATTACGTTCGTTCCAAAAATCACGCTCCCGAAGGTTTCGTTCCGTTTGGACTCCGTTTGATATTCCTTTTCTTTGAAATACTGAAATAGGCAAAAAAAACAACAATACGGGCTGGGCCTCCGGTTAGTAGGTTAGTCCCAAAAACGATATAAATATGTAAAATAAAGCCAACATCCAAAAGGGGTAATATAATAGCATGGAACAATCAAAAATTATAGATACGTTGGAGACGTATTAGCGGCGCCTGGGAAGAAGCGGCCCCTCGGGAGATTAGCGCCGACCTGCCCTTCTTCGGGATCGCGGGTGGATCCTCCTCCTCTTGGGCGGCATCAGCCTCGTCGTTGTCTGGCAAGGTGCGGAGGATGTCGGCCCTGTGTGGGGGGGGGAGGTCCTCCCCGTTCCCTCGAGAGTCATCTCCGAGTCATGCTCCACGTCTTCTTCCTCTCCACCTCCTCTGCGGGAGTCACGCGAAGACACGTCCACCAGCTTCGTCGCCCCCTGGACAACAAGGAGCGCTACCGGAACCAGGCCGCGCCCATCAAAGTTGGGCATAGCGGCCACCACCAGCGCCTCGTCCTCGCGGAGGAACAAAGGGACAGGGGCATCCGGCGGGTACTCCTGATCGTCCCCGACCAAGAGGCGGAGAGCTACGGCCAGATCCTCATCAGCCAGAGCGGCCGGATTCAGGCGAAGCTTGTCGTCTACGCCCCCAAGCATCCATAAGGGGCGCGAGTGCGCCTGAAGCGGAGCCACCCGCTGCATCAAGAACTCCCTCGGGAGCGTGGCCCCCGTTAGCTTCGCCGCCTTTGCGTTGCCCGGCTTCAGATCAGCGGTCATCTTCTCCAGCACCAACTTCACCCGATCGTCAGCGAGCTTCGTGCGAGACCACCCTTCGTCAGGCTGGGGCATCTTCGTTGGCAGCACCAACCGGAAGTGGACACACTTGGCATCCACCATGACCCACTTGCTTCGGAAGTTGTCGGCCCTCTTCCCGGCCTTCAAGATTGCGTTGGCCTTGCCATATGCAACAAAATTGGCACATGTCAAGGTGTGCTCGCCGTTGGTTTAGAGGAGGAAGAAGTGGTGCAGTAGAGCCACGGATGGCATCACCCCAACATGCGCCTCGTAGTGGTAGGCGAAAATCGACAGGAGGAGAATGGAGTTCGGATGGAGATGAAGGGCCTGCAACCTATAATGGCGGAGGATGGCATAGAAGAAGTCGGAGAAGGGAGGAACTAGGCCAGCCACAATGGCGTTCTTGAAGAAGGGGTAGAAAGTGCTTCCCCGAGCCTCCGGCACGGTGGAGCCAGCCCAGAGTTTGGTCTCCCCCTTTTCATTGCCCTCCACTGCGTCATCAGGCGCATGTCGGCGAGATTCTTCTCTGACACGTTGGGGGCATCCAGGGCCAGAGCGTACCAAGTTGGTTGTGCATCAACCTTGACCTCGCGGGGCGCCATCGCTCGCTGAAAGGGAAGGGATCGAAGCAGATCTGGAGATTGCGGAAGCAAGGAGCGAGGAAGGGGATCTGGAGCAAGACGAAGGAGTGCAATGAAGGCAAGCCTTACCCGCGCTAGCCTTTTGTCAGGTGGGCAGTTGTCGAGGCAGCATGGGGAAGCGGAGACGCCCACGTACAATCAGTCGCCACGCATCTACCAAGGCCGCGGGCTGTTGGGGCCCGCGGCACTCCGCACTTGCCCTTTGGCTTCGCCGCTAAGCCAAGTCCGAGCGCGCCTTGGGCCCAGGGGCTACTATCGGTGTTCTGGGAACGGGGGTCCCCAGACTTGCCTGCCTGCGGCCCGCGTCGTGGCTCCACCAGTGGCCCAGTACGGCCCGTCTTCATCAACCAAACACGCAAGACCCTCGTGAGTGGCCAAGCCTCGCGGGGTGGACGACACAAGGCCTCCTTAGGTGCGGCCTCAACAGGCAGGCTCGCGAGGGGGCGGAGAGATCAAGGCAAAGGGTACCTCACGAGGTTCCCATGATGCAAGCCATGACGACCAAGGCCAGGAGGGCGCCAGCCCGCGCAGTGTCCTCATTTCCTCTTTGGTGCTAAGGGGGCAAGCGCTGGCGCGGAGTATCGAGGCATGAGGCAAAGGTTTCCATATCGGTGCAACAAGACCCAAGACCAGCAAGACGGCAGGACGGAGGTCATTGTGGAGCCCAAGACGGCGTCACCACCAGCACCTTTGACAGCCGAAGACCACCTTTAGTCAGGATAGCTTGTACTAGTTGTCCCTTTTCAAAATGGCCATTGTTGGATCCCTTCCCGCTCAATATTTGGGAAGAGGACCTGGGCCTCTATAAATATGGCTAGCCACCACAGTAGAAGGGGACCGGGGGAGCAATTGATGATAGATCGAATCTTTCCCAAGCAGAACACCACACCAGCTCAAGAACACCTCTCCTCACGAGGATGTTCTTCCCATGTATTGTTCATCATCAGTCCAAGAGGCAATCCACCACCACCACATAGGAGTAGGGTATTACACCACAACGGTGGCCCAAACCTGTATAAATCTTATGTCTCTTGTGTTGTGAGTTCATTGTGCTAGCTTAGAGATTGCGGTGAGGCTGAGGGCGTGTCTCAGTAGGGGGAAGTCTTCGTGTGCACCCCAGTGTTTGAACCTTAAGGCTTTTGCCGGAACCCGATATCCGACACCCAGCTATTCTCTGGAGTCCAGCAATGATAGCTATGTGCCGCCGAGCTCCCGCCGCGCCCGGAGCGTGGCAGCGGCAGCGGCATCTGCTCAGCGTCGCTGGTGATGCCCACCGACCCAGTCCTTCGAGGTTTTCCTCCTTTTGTTTCCCTGCGCGGAATTGTGACAAGCCCCATGGGGGCATGTAAAAAACTATAATGCTTTTGTTTCAATGTTATCCTTCCTAGTACTGCGTCGAAATTGCGTATCCCGCTCCGGGACGGTTCCCCCTTTCTGTTCTCGAGGTAGCTTAGCGCTCTACACCGACAGGACCCTGTCCCTAGGCAGGATTTAGCCATCGCTAGTATGCCAGTTCATGGTGTCGTGGTCAAGTCCAGGAGGTGAGCGGCCCGAGGTCCTATGAGAGCTCCTGAGGTGCGGTGCTCAAGAGGTCCCCTTTGGTGTGCAAGTAGTTCCCTAAAGGCCAGAAAGGAAAGCGACATTGCCTGAGCAAGGCTGTGAAGGTTGTGGGATTGTGTCGTGAGGTTCACGCTGATATGCGTGAGTGACTTATCTTAGTGAGCCTACGGCGACTCCGTTGTGTGGTGTTCGATCATGCTTTAGTGGTGGCGCCTCTAGGTAGGGCTCACGCCGGCCATCCCCTTTTCTCGCTCGTCTAAGTGCTCTACGTCCTCAGGTCCCGGCCCTCGAGCAAGGCTCAACCGCTGCTGGTATGCTAGGTCGTGATGCCATGGTCAAGGCTAGGGGTGAGGGCTGGAGAGCCAGTAGGAGCTCCTGAGGCGCGATGCTCAGGAGCCCCCGTTTAACGTGCAAACGACTCGCATGAGAAGGGGGTGGCCGTCGGGCCTGCCCGTAGTTAAGCTCCGAAAGTTCCTGCGAGTTAGCTTGTGGAGGAGAATATGACCCCGTACCGTCTTTGCTGCTTGTCCATTAACCTTTCTGCAAGAAGATGAAGGCATCGAGGACCTGGTGAGGTGACGTACGCGGGGTAGGCCATGAGCCAGAGCTCGATCTCTCGATTTGTCAGCATTGTAGGGACAGACCCGAGCACAAGCATTGTGCTAGCATCTGTAGCCCCTATTGTGCGACGAGCCAGAGGCGGGTCAGCAACACGGGGAGGCCATGAGGGGTAATAAAACTTGAAGCAAGCGGGTGATAATCATAAAGCAACTCATGGAAGAAGGTAAGCTAGTTCTGATAAATGCAAGAAGGATACAAGCCACAGGGACGGACCCATGCGGCTTGGGGATAGTGCAGCCCGAGGGGAGTCCCCAATTGAACGAACGAAAAGATGTCACCTGGCACCGTTGTAGAAGAAGTGTTGGAGTAGTAGAAGGCGTGCGCTGCAGAAGTCGCTCCTCATGAGCCGCCCTTGCCCTGAACCTCGGAAGGCTCTGGAGGTCCGGGGGGCTCGTGAGGATCCATTGCCATCTCCGCCTTGATCGCTTGGCACCTGGCCTCCTGAGCCACCAGGAGGCCCTGCATGTGGCACTGGGATGGGGCAGCCACATTCAGCAAACCAAAGGACATGCAAACATAGATGTGAGGGGGACCCTCGCATCGGCCAACACAGGACGGACAGAAGAGCTCCTGAGATGCGGCCCTATTGAACCCCGGGATGTCGACGCAGACGCGCAGCTCCCCATCCTCGTCTGGGCAACAAGCCGCGCCTGGTGGTGGGAGGCAATTGCCCCGCATAGCTCTCACTTCCTGAATCTCCTTAGCTGCCATGGTGACAAACTCCTGAGCGCTTGGTGCCTCATGCCCCACTCTTTCTTCACGGAAGCGCGCACTAAAGCACGCCTCCACATGGTGCCCGAGTGCCTCCCTCGTGACGTTGGCCAGGTCAAAGGCCCTCCAGATGAAAGCTCCGAGCCCGGCCTGAGAGGGGCGTCAGGCGCGCCTTCCTATGCGAGGGGGGATGGTGCCTTGTCCGCAGACGCAGGGCTTGAAGCAACATCGTTGGATGCCCCACCCTTATGAGATCCTTGGTGGAGCAGCTGCTTCTCCTTCTTCTTGCGAACGGCCTCAGAAGGGAGGACAACACCCTTGTTGTTTGGGTTCTCAACCACTGCAGCCTGGTAGGTGCGCTCGAGAGAGAGCACACCGCGTCCTTTTCTTCACAGGCAACCGTGATGATGCCGCAGTTTCCTGGCATCTTGAGGACGTTGTAGCCTTTGTGCATCGCCGCCATGAACTTGGCGAGAGCTGGGTACCCGAGGATGGCGTTGTATGGCAGGCGAATGTCGGTGATTTCGAAGTTGATGAGCTTGGTGCGGTAATTGTCGCGCTTGCCGAAGGTGACAGGGAGGCGGACCTGCCCGATCGGATGCGTGGAGCCGTCGGACACTCCTGAGAAGGGCTTGGTAGGCTGAAGCTGGTGATACGGCACTTGGAGCCTGTTGAATGTCTGGACAGCGAGAACATTGAGCCTTGCACTGCCATCAATGAGCCTCTTGGTGACGAGTGCGTTGCTGTGATGGGCGAGCAGAGAATTGGGAGCGCCGACTATGGCCGCACACTTGAGCTAGTAGGAGTAGTTGAATATGATGGCGTACTTGGACCACCTAAGCGGGCGCATTGCCTCGAGCTTGGGAAGGGCTGCATTCACCTCACGTGCGAACTACTTGAAGATGCGATGAGACGCTGGGGCATGGGAGCCGCCAAGGATGCAGGCGATGGCGCGAGGCTCTTGGAAGCCCCCATCCCCCTTGTCCTGATGGTGGTCTTTGTTCCTTGGTGGTGGCGGCAGCGGGGGTAGGCCCGCGTTGCCTTGAGGATGGTCCTCACGAGGCTGATCCCTCGAGGCACCTTCACAAGGGTGGCCCTGCCAGCATTTCTCCCGAGGCTAGTCGCGCCACTGCTGACGATGATCACGGCCGTCCGAGCGTCCTCCACCTCAGCCTCCTTCACGGTCGTAGCCTCGATCGTTGCGCTCGGGACAACGACTGAGGCGCCCGCCGCGGATGGCCCTGAGCTCCTCGCAGTTGTTGGTGTTGTGGTTGTGCACGTTGTGGATGACGCAGAACGGGCAGCTGCCCTTGGATGACTCTGGGTGATCGCAGCCGCGCTATATCTCTGGCTCGACTGTGAGTGCGGCCGGTCCCTTGCGCTTCACATCCTTCGCCTTGGCCTTCTTATCTTCTCGGTCTGCATCCGAGAGCTCGAGGAGGAGAGGTGTCCTTCCTCTTCTCTGATGCACTTGGTTGCCATGTTGAACATCTCCAGGGTGGTGCACAGGTCTTCGTGTATGGCGAGCTCCTCCTTCATCTTGACGTCGCGGATGTCGTCAGTGAGCGCTGAGATGATGGCTTCATCCGACACACTGGGGATCTTGCGGCGAACGCTATTGAAGCGTTGGATGTACTTCTGCGGGGTCTATCCTGGTTGCTGCTTGATGCGTCGCAGGTCACCAGCGGCCGGCCGGCGGTCGTGAGTGCCCTAGAAGTTGGCGATGAAGCGCTCCCGCATCTCATCCCAGGAGGAGACCGATGCCGTGGGGAGGTTCAGGAGCCAGGAGCATGCGCCGTCCTTGAGGATCATGGGGAACCAGTTCACCATGAATTTCTCATCGTCACTAGCCACCTCGATGCTCAACTCATAGAGCTGCAGAAACTCAGGAGGATCGGCGGTCCCGTCGTAGAGTGGAGGCAGGTCGGGCTTGAAGTTCCCGGGCCAAACAACACTGTGCAACTCCAGAGTGAACGCCCGGCAGCCGGTTGTGGTCATGGGAGCCCACCGTGGAGGTGGAGCCTAGTCTTGGCGGTCGTGCACCGCCACCATAGGCGGTGTGCGGTAGTGACGCAGTGGCCCCGGGAGCGCACATGCATCTTCTTGAAGCCGCTGGACCACCTGGCAGCTTGCTTCATCGCATGCGGGCGCCTGACGCTGTGGATCATGGTGAGGCGCCACCCGCCTTGGCTCGATGATGGCGTCTGCCCTTGGAGGTGGAGGAGGCGCGCCATGAGCAACATCTCTCGCAACAGGCGGTGGTTGAGCCAGCGAACAAGATAGTGCAGCAGAATCTCTAGCGGCGCTGACGAGCTCGACGATGCGGTCGAGCCAGTCCTTGTAGAGGTCGTCGACTGGGCGGTAGCGCAGGAGCTCGTGTGCCATGAGCAGGGTGGCCTACGCACTCGCCGGGCCACGACGAGCGTGGGAGGGCAAAGCAGCCGGAGTCAGCGAAGGAGTGGCGGTGCGCCCATCGCGGCGCACAGAAGGATGCAGTGAAGATGCCTGTTACTCGTGGCCGGCGGGGTTCGTGGCGGTGTTCGCCACCGGCGACGGGGGTCAGCAAGGGCAGCCGTCGCCCGCCGGTGCTTTCTAAGCAACGCGGGCGGCAAGAGCGGCCCGGCGCTCAGCACGAGCTCGGCGTGCGTTAGCCATGGAAGCGGCGGAGCAGCGGCGATTTGACCGACAAAAGAGAGGCTCCGACACACCCCTACTTGGCGCGCCAAATGTCGGATTTTGGGTTCCGCAAACCCTTGAGAGGTTCGAACTCTGGGGTGCGTGCAGAGATCTCAACCTTCCCAGTCTCCTACTCACCAATCTCACAGCCTAGCGTGTCGAACTCGAAGGAAAGGGGACACAACAGTTTACCCAGGTTCGGGCCACCTTGCTGTGTAAGACCCTACTCCTTCTTTGTGGTGGATTTGCCTCAAGGGGCTGAGGATGAACTAGTACAATCAAGAACAACATCAGGAGGTGTGTTCTTGAGCTCAAGTGAGTTGGTTAGGGTGGAATGGATGCGATCGACTTGATCCGTCGTCCCCCGCCCATAGTGGTGGCTAGGTCATATTTATAGTGGCCTTGGTCCTCTTCCCAAACGAAGGCATGAAGTGATCCCACAACAGCCAAATTTGAAGGGAGACAACTAGTACATCTTATCCTGACTAAAGTGGTCTTCGCCTACAAAAGCCTTTGGTCGTGACGCCGCGGTGGGTGTCGGTGTCAAAACCGGCGGATCTCGGGTAGGGGGTCCCGATCTGTGCATCAAGCCTGATGGTAACAAGAAGTAAGGGACACAGATGTTTTACCCAGGTTCGGGCCCTCTCGATGGAGGTAAAACCCTACTTCCTGCTTGATTAATATTGATGATATGGGTAGTACAAGAGTAGATCTACCACGAGATCGGAGAGGCTAAACCCTAGGAGCTAGCCTATGATGGTATGAACGTAATTGTGATCGGCCTTCTAAGGACCAACCTCTCCGGTTTATATAGACACGGAGAGGGCTAGGGTTTACATGGAGTCGGTTACAAGGAAGGAAACATAATATCCGGATCGCCAAGCTTGCCTTCCACGCCAAGGAAAGTCCCATCCGGACACGGGCCGAAATCTTTAGTCTTGTATCTTCACACATCAATAGTCCAGACGTCGTACACTGTCCGGCTGTCCGGATACCCCCTAATCCAGGACTCCCTCAGTAGATCTACCACAAGAAGGCTGAGGCCGAACAGGTGCTTCGTGAAAAACACGAGGCCAGGGTTACCACAGCTGAGCGAGAGCTTCAGGAAGCTGTGAAGAGAAGCGAGGGCTTGGAGCAGAGTCTAAAAGGGAAAGAATCCGAGCTCGCCCAAGCTCTCGAGGATGCAGAAGGTGCTCGGGAAGAAGCCCGAGGTGCTGCGCGGGACATTCAGGATGCCCGAAAAGTGGCCACTGGTAAGGCCTTCTGTATTCTTAGCTTTGTATATGTTAGAATGTGAAGAATCGAAGCGGCAAGGTGAATTCTTATTTTTCCAGGGGCTTTTGCGGATATTCCTCGCAGCATATTAGATGCTCCTAAATTCTACCGCACCGAGGAGAAGAAGACTACGGAGAGGCTTTTCTGGTCGCAGTATCTGGCGCCGAACTATCCGGTGCCATTTATCGATCAGATGAAGTAGCTGGTCGAACTGCACCAGGCGGCCGAACTAGTCATGAAGGACTTTGTTGTCTGGTTGTGGCCTGCGGAGCCGATCCCAAGCAGCTTCTTTGCACTCGTCAAGCGGATTGTGGGCGCCTGTCCTCGGCTTGATGCTATCAAGCGATCAGTCTGCATAGAAGGCGCGTGTATGGCGTTTGCCCATGCAAAAGTGCATTGGGGGAGGCTTGACGCGGAGAAGCTGATAACTGAGGGGCCGCCGGAGGGTAAGGAGCACCACAAGCCCGAGCTATATTATGAAGGTGTGATGAAAGGGGCCCGCCTTGTGGCAGACAAGTGTGCTAAGGACATCATATTTCCCTGAGGGTAGTTGTGCCGCTTGTTGTAAAATGGGATAATGGTGTGTTTATTATATATTGCATGTTTTATTTGAACATAAGTTCTTCCTGTGCGGATGTTTTATTGTATGCAAATTCTGGGAGTTGGCCAGTCGTCAGCTTCTGCCCCCTCGTAAAAAGGATACGGGGGTGTTCGGGATATATCTGAACGCTCTTTATCCCATAGTTGGGTCCTTTTAAGGAGGTGTATCTTTCCGCGAACCAGGCAATTGGACTATAAGGCTTTATTACTCTCACTTAGCCATAGGAATTCGAGTATGGTCGGCGCAGCCCTTAGTGTTCGGAAGGCCGAACTAGGGGTTCTATTGGCAGCTGATCAGAAGACTGATCTGTCGCACTTAGCATTTATAATGGCCTTGTGCGGAATAAATCTTTCAGGATTTTATAACCTCTCGAATAGCGGACCAGCTCTCGCTTCATGATGATAGTCGGTTTTCGGCTTTCTCTACTGAGGTGCTCGTCCGGCTGAACCGGGACACAATCACAGTAGTTCTCCCAACACTACCTTAGCCGATAGAACGGAACGTAAGGTACCAAAACATGGGAGCCGGGCAAACCCAACCAATGACCCAATACATGATTCGGAGTAGATGCATATAGTGTTATAAGTTCAGGGTGCCGAACGACCTAAAAGGTGGTCGGACTTTATTGCCGTATTGTGGAGCCCCTTGTACAACCAGACGAACGTGAAGCCTGGCTGTCATTGTCGGCAAAGAGGCGTCGGCGATAAACGACATCCGGTAATTGCTATTTGAGTCTACGCATTGTAGTAGGGTGATATGTCTATGCATATTAGTATGATGTATGGAAAGTGGTGTTATTTGGCGGAACCTGTTATGGCCGGACTGGAGGGAGTTGTGAGTGAATCGAGAATGAATCCGGACTGCCTTCTACCTGCATGTTCCTTCCTTTGTGTGTCCGGTATAAATCCATGTCGCCAGTTCTGTTCTGTGTCAATGTTAGTTTGCAAATGCGAAATGCTTGAAGGCAGCTAGGTGTCCTCTTGTTGTTGCTACCAAGGTCTCTAATCGGGCCCTGGTGTGCCCAGCCGTTAGACCGTGAGGTAGTGCGGACTCCGCAGTGGATGTCCAGATGGTTGGCCTCGGTAATTTACCACGTGGAATCTAGTCGACGTGGTTTTTCCCATTAGCATACGGTAAACTATCGTATGGTGGGAAGGTGCCGAGGATTTATTCTTTGGTGTAGCATTTTTTGGGTGATCCGAAGACAACTGTTTAGAGTGGTGGGCCAGTAGAACTTGGCCTTTGCGCCTTACATCTTTTAGGAGATGTTTTCCGTGGCGCCATACCTTTGTGGGCTTTGTGGGTTATGGAGCCCCCAGACTACTAGGTCTAGAGGCACTGCAATTGACTTGTCGTGGTTTATGTGGTCCTGGGCAGTCGGCCGTACTGTTACGCTCTGGGGGGGGTGTTTGGCGAGGCATCTCCCCTTATTGCTTCCGGCGTTCGACCAGCCGCTTCGTTTTGAGGATCCTGCATTCTCTATTGGTATGATTTGCCGTCCTTCTCGGGGTACCGTGAATTTCACAAGGCTGATCCAGCGTGTGGCTTCGGTCGAGTAGGCTGGTGCTGCTCTTTGTCCGTTTAGCGGACTGAGCGTTGCCGGACTTGATACCAGCTTCCTTGTCTTGATGTTTATGACCTTTGTGTCGAGGCCTGAGAGTGCCTCTTCGTGTCTGCTTCTTGCCGCCTTGGACCGTAGTGATGTGTGGGCATCTGTGTGTGCGCCCGTGGTTTTCCTGCTCGAGTTGAGGTAGCCAGTTGTGCCGTGTGTGCCCTTTATTGGGGCTGTCGGGTTCGTACTTTTTGGCGGCCAGTATGTTGGTCCACCTATCCTCTAGCACATCTTGGTCAGCTGTAAGGTGCTCTTGCTTCCTTTGCAGGCTCCTTGCGGTAGCCATGAGCCGTCGCTTGAAGCGAACTTGTTCCACTGGGTCTTCCGGTATGCCGAATTCGTCATTGCTGAGGCTTGCCTCGACGTCGGAGGGGGGCGTGTGATTGTCCCTCTCCCGGCATCCCATCGTCATTGGTCCAGCCTGCTTAAGTGTAGGCTGACTAGGGTTGTATTCCTTTTTGGCACCGTCCGGACTGCTCTAGTTTCCGGGGCCGTTTTTGGTGTGGCGGGGCTTGGAGTGGTGCCGATAACGCACATGTTTTGTTTTTCTCCCTGAGGGGTTGTCCCCTGTTGCCTCGCTGCCACTGGTTTCTATTGGGGTGTCCACCATATGTATATATATATATATATCATATGAGGAGGTGGCCGTCCATCGCCCGGTGAGTGGTGGCCCCTGTGATTCTCCTACATCGTCGTCCATACCGTCGATGTCTTCGGAGTCGAGGTCAAGCACGTCAGTTAGATCATCGATCGTGGCAATGAAGTGGGTGGTGGGTGGGCAACGAATTTCGTCGTTGTCTGCTTCCCACCCGAGCCGGACATAGTTCGGCTCGGAGTCTCCTGACAAGGAGGGAGACTTCAATAAGTCCCACATGTCGCCAAAGGGCGAGTGCTGAAAAACATCGGCCATGGTGAACTCCATCACAGGAGCCCAACCAGGATCGGCGGGCTCGGGGGCGCACGGACTAGATCCTGCGTCCGGATATGAATCCGGGGATCCGGAGTCATAGGTTCCCTCAGAGGTGAAACCTGTGTTCGGCTTCGTCGCCGATGAAGGTACGGCCTGCAGGGCAGGGTCCAGCCCTCCGTCCTTAGGCGAAGCAACCTGTCCCGGATTTATATCCGAGGCTTCTGCCAGGACGATATTCCGATCGACGTCTGACAGCAGGTCTAAGCCATGCTCATCGCGACTGTTCGGCGCTTCTAGAGCTGGCCCGAATCCGTCGAAGATCAATTCTCCACGGATATCCGCCATGTAGTTCAGGTTTCCGAACCTTATTTGGTGGCCGGAGGCATAGCTATCGATCTGCTCCAAGTGGCCAAGCGAGTTGGCCCACAGCACGAAGCCACCGAACACGAAGATCTGTCCAGGGAGGAAAGTCTCACCCTGGACAGCGTCGTTAATGACGATTGAAGGAGCCATCGAGCCTGACGGCGACGTCACAGAGGAACTCTCAATGAAAGCACCAATGTCGGTGTCAAAACCGGCAGATCTCGGGTAGGGGGTCCCGATCTGTGCGTCAAGGCTGATGGTAACAAGAAGTAAGGGACACAAATGTTTTACCCAGGTTCGGGCCCTCTCGATGGAGGTAAAACCCTACTTCCTGCTTGATTAATATTGATGATATGGGTAGTACAAGAGTAGATCTACCATGAGATCGTAGAGGCTAAACCCTAGGATCTAGCCTATGATGGTATGAACGTAATTGTGATCGGCCTTCTAAGGACCAACCTCTCTGGTTTATATAGACACCAGAGAGGGCTAGGGTTTACATGGAGTCGGTTACAAGGAAGGAAACATAATATCCGGCTCACCAAGCTTGCCTTCCACGCCAAGGAAAGTCCCATCCGGACACGGGCCGAAGTCTTGAGTCTTGTATCTTCACGCTTCAATAGTCCGGACGTCGTACACAGTCCGACTGTCTGGATACCCCCTAATCCAGGACTCCCTCAGTGGGCTCGGCGATGACCTCCATCCCGCCATCCTGGCACTATTGGTCTTGTTGCATGGGAATGGAAACCTTTGGTTGCTTCCTCGCGACTCGGCGCCTGCTGCTTGCCTCCTTTGCACCAAAGAGGAAACTGGCACACTACGCCTGCTGGCGCCTGCCTGGCCTTGATCATCATGGCTCACGTCACCCAAACCTCACAAGGTGAGCCTTGCATAAAAATCTCCGCTCCTCGGGAGCCAGCCTGAGGAGGCTGATCCCTTTGGAGGTCTTGATGTCGTCCGCCTCGCGAGGCTTGGCCCCTCGCGAGGGTCTTGAGTTGTCAATGTCGAAGATGGGTCGTACTAGGACGTCGATGGAGCCACGCCAAGGCCCACAGGCAAGCAAGTCTGGGTACCCCCATTCCAAGAACACCGACAGCTTCTCACAAACCAGAGCTTCTCACAATAAGCCTGATGTTTTTTGTAGGGAACATTTCACCTTTGGGGACGAAACGATGTCCTTTGCCTCTTCTTGATTTCAATTTTTTTTCTCTAGTGTCAACATAGAACAACAGGAGTGTTGTGTTAAATTTTGGAATTTTTCGGGGTTCGTTTGGACATTTTTATACATTAATTGAGTTTTCAATGCTTTTATGTGCATAATTCAAATTTGAACTACATGCACATGCTCCAGTTCATATAAATTGGTTGAAAAAGCAAATCTATGTCCTTGGGTGCATGCTTAGCTCCCATGCAAGAAATGGGAATGAATTGCAAACACCCTGCCACTGTCACTTAGCCACAAACATTGAGATACCTGGTTTTTAAGTTCTAGTAAATCCAAAACTCGTCTGAAATTCATGAAACTTTGCATGCTATCTTTGAGAGGCATCAACATGCCATGGTAAATTTTTTGTCCCATTTGGGGCAGGCATGGGCATAATCTTTTCACAAACCAAAGCTTCTCACAACAAGCCTGGTGTTTTTGGTAGGGAACATTTCACCTTTGGGGACGAAACGATATCTGTTGCCTCTTCTTGATTTCAGTTTTTTTCTCTAGTGTCAACATAGAACAACAGGAGTGTTGTGTTAAATTTTGGAATTTTTCGGGGTTCGTTTGGACATTTTTATACATTAATTGAGTTTTCAATGCTTTTATGTGCATAATTCAAATTTGAACTACATGCACATGCTCCAGTGCATATAAATTGGTTGAAAAATCAAATTTGTATCCTTGGGTGCATGCTTAGGTCCCATGCAAGAAATGGGAATGAATTTCAAACGTCAGGACACTGTTGATTGCCGAAAAAAAGTTGAGATACTTTGTTTTTAAATTCTAGTTAATCCAAAACTTGTGTGAAATTCATGAAACTTGGCATGCTATCATGGAATGACACCCGACATGCTGTGGTATTTTTTGGGTCCATTTTGAGAGAAGGTACACTCGATTAACAACCAACAAAGGCATTTTGAAAAAATAGCTGCCACTTTAATATATCAAACGTTTGTATAATTCAAATTGTGTGTGTTCTGTTAACCATTCACGTGACACCACGTGTCTTGGTTTTAATGGCTATAGAAGGTGCCGTGCACACAGCTGCTTGACTGGATGGGAGGCGTGCGAGCGCAGTCCGGTGCGCAGGCTGACCGAGAGGCGTGCAAGCTGTCCTCCAATGCACAGGCTCATCAGGAAGCATGCGAGCTGTATGCTGGGAAGGCTCACTAGGAAGCGAGCCCTTTGACTTGCATGGCCGCCCGCCTTCCTCTCCATTAATGGCGCCTGAGCCGCTGTTTAATACGGGTAGCCTTACTATTCGCCTCCCATTCCCCTCCCCCCCGCAGACCTCCACCAACGCCATGGCGCAGAATGATCATCTGCCACAAGTCTTCAAGTTTGGTGAAGTCGACTCCGAGCCGGAGGATATAGAAAATAAGGAGGAATGGGGCCTCATGGACATGGCCCTAAATGAGCTGGCTACGGTGGTTGCTATCCCCGCTCCCATCACAACTCCCATCCCCGCGCCCACGCCAGCGACCATCCCCATAGCATTGACGGGCTGGTCGCCGAGTACTATCGCAGAGTTGGAAGCCGCGAGCGTCAGCAAGGTCTCCACGGACCCGCGCGAGCTCCTGTACATGCCAACGCCAGCACCCGTGCCCGTGCGCGCCCCTCCAAGCACCACGACGCCGATCCCCGTGCGTTTGGCTGCACCCACCGCGCCCATGCCTGTGCGCGTGCCCCCCTCAGCGGCATGAGACGCCGCCGTCGACCGCTACCTCTCAGCGGTGCCAGTTGCCGTCCTCTCACGCCACGCCCGTTGATTGCGCGACGACATGATGTTTGATTTACAAGTGAATAACATTCTATGCTTCCTTGAAGACTTCCACAACAGCATTCCGGAGGACGACAACGAGAATGACGGCGCAGCATGCCGCCTCCATTGCCCCTGGAAATAGTTTTTTTGGGGGTTTAATATTGTATCTCGAATTCTCGATCATATGAATATAAATTCGCAGTGTGAATGAATGAAAGATATGGTTTGAATGAACTTGCGTTTTTCTCTATTAATGTACAGACTTATCAAACGATTTTCTTTTGAAAATAACCTCAATGGTTTTTAAATATAAAACACTCATCACAAACGTTTTAGTTAGAACACCCGTATGCAATTCGACAGCTTCCCCAGGAAACCAAGGGAAAATGTGTCGAGTAGGATTTGTTCAGCTCTTGATTGCAAACGTTTTAGATAGAACACCTGTCGGTGTCAAAACCGGCGGATCTCGGGTAGGGGGTCCCGAACTGTGCGTCTAGGCGGATGGTAACAGGAGACAAGGGACACGATGTTTTACCCAGGTCCGGGCCCTTTTGATGGAGGTAAAACCCTATGTCCTGCTTGATTGATATTGATGATGTGGGTATTACAAGAGTAGATCTACCACGAGATCAAGGAGGCTAAACCCTAGAAGCTAGCCTATGGTATGATTGTTGTTATTGTTGTCCTACGGACCAAAACCATCCATTTTATATAGACACCGGAGAGGGCTAGGGTTACACAGAGTCGGTTACAATGGTGGAGATCTACATATCTGTATCGCCAAGCTTGCCTTCCACGCCAAGGAAAGTCCCATCCGGACACGGGACGAAGTCTTCAATCTTGTATCTTCATAGTCTTGGAGTCCGGCCGATGATGGTAGTTCGGCTATCCGGACACCCCCTAATCCGGGACTCCCTAAGTAGCACCCAAACCAGGCTTCAATGACGACGAGTCCGGCGCGCATACTGTCTTCGGCGTTGCAAGGCGGGTTCTCCTTTAAATTCCATGTGCCTAATGAATAGTGTCCGGCTCCCTTATAAATGTTGCGCTCCTTGGCTTCCACGTCCAATAATGGCCCTCTTCCACATGTCGTATGAATGCGAAAAGCTAGGGTATTTTTGCGTTTTACTCCCTAACCGCGCGAATGAGCTGCCTATAAGAGAGGCGAGGATCTAGATCCAAATCACACCATCCTCCTTTCGCAAGTACTCATCGAAGCGCCTCTGACCAAAATTCATTCCATCATGGATAGTCGACGCGGCTCCTCCTCTCGCGCTCCCGGCCCTCAGCCAGGAGATTGGAGGAGATGTTCAGTTCCACATAGTGAGCCGGTGACGCTCCAAGCAGAGGGATATTTTCCCCCGGCCTTCATGGTTCCGGTTCGAGCTGGACTGGCCACCTACATGGGTGGGAAGCAAGCGGTGGGCGTCCTCAATCCCTCCCGAGTAGAGCGGGTATGCTTCGTCCCTTATCTAATAAGGTGTAACGCCCCGGATCCGATGTGCCAGGTGTCCGCCAGTTATTCACGTCGTTGCCATGTCATTTGCTTGCGTGTTGCATTTTATCATGTCATCAAGTGCATTTCTTTTTGCATACGTGTTCGTCTCATGCATCCGAGCATTTTCCCCGTTGTCCGTTTTGCAATCCGGCGCTCCTATGTCATCCGGCGTTCCCCTTTTGTCCTCTGTTGTGAGCGGGTATTAAAATTTCTTGGAATGGACCGAGTCTTGCCAAGCGGCCTTGGTATAGCACCGGTAGACCGCCTGTCAAGTTTCGTGCCATTTGGAGGTCGTTTGGTACTCCAACGGTTAACCGGGTAACCGCAAAGCCCTCTTTTGTTGCAGCCCAACACCCCTTCCAAAGTGGCCCCAAACCCAGCAAACTCCCCTCCATGCTCCTGGTCGTTCGATCACGATCGCGTGGCCGAAAACTGCTCCTCATTTGGACTCTCCTAGCTCCCTCTACCTATAAATTAGCCCCCTCCCTCGAAATCTCAGGCAAACCCTAGATCAAATCCCCCTTCCACGCGCCGGACATGTCCACTCCGTCGCCGGACACGTCCAGCCGCCACACCGGACGAATCAGCGCTCGCCACGTGGCGCCCACGTCCTCCCCGCCGCCGCGGCCC
>NC_041383.1:554767733-554856061 GCF_002162155.2 Triticum dicoccoides
CCGCGCCATGAGCTCGCCGGAGCAGGAGCTCCTTCGCCGCCGCCGCCTTCCCCGCCTCGCCGGCGCCTCCTCCGGCCGGATCCGTGGCCGGGCCGGCCAGATCCGCCGCCCCTCGCCCTCCCCAGCGTCCTCCCGGCCTCCCTCGTCTCCGGTGACACATCTCCGGCGAGATCTCGACGTGCATCGTAATCCGTGCCCGCAGGTTGACTCCCCCCCCCCGAAACGCCCGTCCCAGATTATTTTGCATAATCATGCCATGTTTGACCTGCTATATCTTTGCATCTGTAGCTCCGTTTCGTGCGTGTAATATGTCAAATTGTTCGACTCGACGAGTAGATCATTTCATTTCATTGCATCATTTTCATTTGAGGTCATCGTTGGAAGAGTGCTAAGTGATGTTAATCTGCTGAAACTGTTATAACTTGCTCATTTGTCATTTTTGCCATGATTGATGTGTGCTTCCTATGAGGTTGATGTCTACATGTGTTTTGATCTATGCCATGCCATCTTTCCAGGGGTGTATGCCATGTATTTTTGTGATTTGTGTGCTGAGTGCATCGAGCTTACTAAGTAGGGTACTTGCTGTTGCTGATTTCAGTCCCTGTTCTGCTGTTATTTTTATGCCATGTAAACTTGTTGCTATAGAGAGATCCATGCATATTTTGAGATACTTCAGTAAGGGTGTTTTGAACATATGGTTATGGTCTATCCGTCCCTGCCCTTGGTTGCAATTATGCAGTAGCCTAGCATGTCATTTGAGTGCTCTACTTTTGCTTCAAAATGTTTCCTGGCCGATTGTTTACATGTTATTCAATTTGGCCAAGCTTGCTATAGTTGATCCTTGCATGCTATGGACTTGTTCTTGCCTTGGTTTGTTTCATAAACATGCCTTCTTGATGATGCTATTCTTATATTGTCATGCAATGACTTGTGGTGAGTGAATCGAGCTTGTTAAGTAGTGTACATGATGTTGTTGTTTTGCTAGGCTGAATCTGTTATTTTGTGATGCTATATAAACCTGCTGCTACTAATCATTCTATGCATAATATGGAGATGATCACTACACATGTTTTTTTTCTACATGTCATGCTCTATCCATTCATGCCCCTGGTTGTATTTATAGCTTGCAGTAGCTTGTTCATATCTTGCTCCAAAGTTGCTTCATAATGTTGCTGTCAGCCTGTTAACATTAAGTTCACTTGTTCCCATGTGTTTTCCTAGTGATCCATGCACCCTATGAACTTGCTCTTACCATGTATAGCTTCTTAAACATGCCTTCTTACTGTTGGTTGCCTTGCCATGCCATGTACTGCTCTGTAGTGAGTGGTTCAAGCTCATCAATATGCCTACTTATTGTTGTTCCTGCCATGTATGAATCTGTTATATAATTTGCCATGTTTACGTGGGTGCCATCATATTTTCTGATCCTTTTTGACTCTTGGTCAGTAAAGGACATTTGATCTATGCATTTAGTAGATTCATGCCATGCCTTTGTTTGCCATGATAAGTTCCTGTAACATGTTGTTTGATAGCTCTAAACATTGCAACCTGATGTTATTTCCTGATAAGTCTGTAACTGTTATTATTTGCAATCTTACCATGTCCTTTTGAGCATGTTCTAGTGACTTCTAGAGATAGCTCAGTGTTCATGTTTTGTTATGCTTTACCTGTACTTCATGCCCATGCCTTTTGTTATTATGTTGAGGTCCTGTAGCTTGTTGTTTGGTGCTTGCAATGTGCCTAGTTGCTGTTATGGACAGATTGTTGTTATGACTTGTATAGTGTGTGTGTGTGTTGAACTGTTGCTCCGTTTTGAGTGCGCTCTATATGAAACTTGCTTGATTTTGCATTTAGTTTCATATTATCATGTTGCATTCATGTTTTGAGGTGTTTGCTTGATGCTTGGGTGCATTTTGTATCAATGCCATGCTTAACTTGTGTTGCTCATATCTTCTAGGCCGTAGCTCCGAATTAAATGAACTTTATATGTAACTTGACTAGAATCTCGTGTAGATCATCTTGGTGCATCTTAACTTGCTGTTTAACAACTTGAACATAAGGTTTATTCAGATCTGGACCAATTTCGAAATATGCATATGAGGACTTGCCGGAATTGTTATATGTTGTTCCCGGCCTCATTTAAACTTGCCTTGATGTTTTGTTCTTGATTGCATCATAGCTTGCCATGAGTAGATTCGTGTAGCTTTGTCATGCATCATGCTTGTTGTGCATCATGCCTTGTTCTCGTGTGGTGTGTTTACCTTGTTGTGTGCTTCTTTTTGATAGTTCCTATTTCGTTGCAATCGTGAGGATTCGTTCGTCTACGGTTGGTTCGGCTTCATCCGTTCGTCTTCTTCATGGACTCGTTCTTCTTCCTTGCGGGATTTTAGGCAAGATGACCGCTACCCTGGATCTCACTACTATCATTGCTATGCTAGTTGCTTTGTTCTATTGCTATGCTGCGCTACCTATCACTTGTTCATCAAGCCATCCCATATTGCCATGAACCTCTAACCTTTGACACCTTTCCTATGCAAACCACTGTTTGGCTATGTCACCACTTTTGCTCAGCCCCTCTTATAGCGTTGCTAGTTGCAGGTGAAGTTGAAGATTTCTCCATGGTGGACAGGATTTTGGTTGGGATATCACAATATCTCTTATATTATTAATGCATCTATATATCACAATATCTCCATGGTGGCCTGGTGTTTTGTTCCACTCTTACCGCCCTAGTTTCCATCATACCGGTGTTATGTTCCCGGATTTTGCGTTCCTTACACGGTCGGGTGATTTATGGGACCCCCTTGACAGTTCGCTTTGAATAAAACTCCTCCAGCAAGGCCCAACATTGACTTTTACCATTTGCCTCATCACCACCTACTTTTCCCTTGGGAGTCGCTCTCTCGAGGGTCATCTTTATTATAGCCCCCCCCCGGGGCCAGTGCTTGTCTAAGTGTTGGTCCGAACCAGGCAGACTGCGGGGCCACCTCGGGGCAACTCAAGGGTTGGTTTTACACGTAGGCTGACCTATCCGGTGTTGCCCTGAGAACGAGATATGTGCAGCTCCTATCGGGAATGTCGGCGCATCGGGCGGTCTTGCTGGTCTTGTTTTACCATTGTCGAAATTTCTTGTAAACCGGGATTCCGAGTCTGATCGGGTCTTCCTGGGAGAAGGTCTATTCCTTCGTTGATCGCGAGAGCTTATCATGGGCTAAGTTGGGACACCCCTGCAGGGTATAATCTTTCGAAAGCCGTGCCTGCGGTTATTGGCAGATGGGAATTTGTTAATGTCCGGTTGTAGATAACTTGACACCAGATCCAAATTAAAACGCATCAACCGTGTGTGTTGCCGTGATGGTCTCTTATCGGCGGAGTCCGGGAAGTGAACACGGTTTCTGGGTTATGTTTGACGTAAGTAGGTGTTCAGGATCACCTCTTGATCATTGCTAGCTTCACGACCGTTCTGCTTGCTCTCTTCTCGCTCTTATTTGTGTATGTTAGCCACCATACTTGCTTAGTCGCTGCTGCAGCCTCACCACTTTACCCCTTCCTTTCCTATTAAGCTTTGCTAGTCTTGATACCCATGGTAATGGGATTGCTGAGTCCTCGTGGCTCACAGATTACTACAACAACAGTTGCAGGTACAGGTTTACCCGATGATCATGACGCGAGAGCGATGCTTGCTTGTGTTGAGTTCTTCTTCTGCTTCTTCGATCAGGGGATAGGTTCCAGGTCGGCAGCCTGGGCTAGCAGGGTGGATGTCGTTTGAGTTTCTTTTTGTGTTTCATCCGTAGTCGGATGATGCTCTCATGTATTGTGATGTTGTATTCGTGTGGCATTGTATGCCTTATGTATGTATCCCCACTATTATGTAATGTTGATCTAATGATATCCACCTTGCAAAAGTGTTTCAATATGCGGTTCTATCCTTGGTGGGACCTTCGAGTCTCTTTAGGATAGTATCGCATATTGGGCGTGACATAAGGGGACTCGGATTTCCCATACATCCGTTTCTCCGGGGGCTCCTGGAGTTCTATGGACTCCAGCTTCACCACCTTACACCTGCCTCCATTTTGCACATCGCGGGTTTTGTAGCTCTTTGCGAGCTGTTCTTGGGCATCGAGCCCCATTTTGCACTATGGAAGAGATTGTTTTGTCTCGTACCCATTCTCACGAGGGGTCGATATATCAAGTGGGCGGAGCCAAAATATGGCGCATCGCCGGGACCGGATATCTATTCGGAACCCCAAAGAAGGTGTCCGAAGACTGTCCTTCGGAATGGTTTTATATGGAAGATGCCCCTCTGCCGGATCCAGTTGAAGAAATGCCTGAGTTGGCACCCGCGGAGTTCTCAACGGGAGGATGACCGGAATGTCCAATATCTGATGGGCTGGATGTCGGTGTCAAAACCGACGGATCTCGGGTAGGGGGTCCCGAACTGTGCGTCTAGGCGGATGGTAACAAGAGACAAGGGACACGATGTTTTACCCAGGTTCGGGCCCTCTTGATGGAGGTAAAACCCTACGTCCTGCTTGATTGATATTGATGATGTGGGTATTACAAGAGTAGATCTACCACGAGATCAAGGAGGCTAAACCCAAGAAGCTAGCCTATGGTATGATTGTTGTTATTGTTGTTGTGTCCTACGGACTAAAACCATCCTGTTTATATAGACATCGGAGAGGGCTAGGGTTACACAGAGTCGGTTACAATGGTAGGAGATCTGCATATCCGTATCGGCAAGCTTGCCTTCCATGCCAAGGAAAGTCCCATCCGGACACGGGACAAAGTCTTCAATCTTGTATCTTCATAGTCTTGGAGTCCGGCGGATGATGATAGTTTGGCTATCTGGACACCCCCTAGTCCAGTACTCCCTCAGTAGCCCCTGAACCAGGCTTCAATGATGACGAGTCTGGCGCGCATATTGTCTTCGGCATTGCAAGGCGGGTTCCTCCTCCTAATAATTTATAGAAGATTGTGAACACCAAGATAGTGTCCGGCTCTGCAAAAATAAATTCCACATTCCACCGTAGAGAGAATAATATTTACACAAGTTCAATTTGCTGACGTATTCCGTGGCGTGACGTCACACCACAACCAAGCCTTTACTTGAATCGTTTTTATTACACCACCTCAGCGCGTTTAGCGAAGCGGTTTCCTTGGCACGTCTTGTCGAAGGAGAGATCGTGTTCCCCTTATTCCGTGATTCCCATCAATATGGACGTGGGTAACCCAACCGCGCCATTGATTGCGGCGCTTGGGAGAGAAGAGAGTTTTATCAGGCCAGTGGGACGCATAGTTTCGTCCGCCCATATATAAGGGGATAAGGATCCACCTTTTTACCTACGCCTTCTTCCTCCTTTGCTTAACCATCTCCGCGCACTCGAGCTCCAGCGCCCAAGTTTGCACATGTCACCTCAACCTCCTCCAACTATGTCCGGAGCGAGAGGCAAGTGGATGGCCTCCTCCGTTACGGAGGGGCACATCGAGAGGCTGCGCGGTGCCGGATACCTGTCCAGCAACATCGCGCACCGGCTCCCCGACAAGGGACAACTCATCCCCACCCCCAGGCCCCATGAGAGGGTGGTATTCCTTCCCCATTTCCTCCGCGGACTGGGCTTCCCACTTCACCCCTTTGTTCGGGGGCTCATGTTCTACTACGGCCTGGATTTCCATGATTTGGCCCCGAATTTCATCCTCAACATCTCGGCGTTTATCGTCGTGTGCGAGGCTTTCCTCTGCATCCAGCCCCACTTCGGCTTGTGGCTCAAGACCTTCAATGTCAAGCCGAAGGTTGTGAAGGGGAATCAAGCGGAGTGCGGAGGCGCCATGGTGGGGAAGATACCCAACATTAATTGTCTCGAGGGCGCCTTCGTGGAAACCATCAAGGGGTGGCAATCGGGGTGGTTCTATATCTCTGAGCTGTGTGACCCTAAATGGGCAGCGGCCCCCGAATTCAGATCTGGCATCCCACATGGCTCACCTCTTGGAAAGAGAGTGGCCTGACTTGGGGCGATTCGAAGGAGCTGACCGGACTCCAAGCCTGCATCCAGAAGCTGGTGAACAAGAAGCTCAAGCTTGTCAACATGGTCCAGGTCATGCTCATCCGCCGGATTCTCCCGTGCCAACAACGGGCCTTTAAATTGTGGGAGTTCGATCCGGCTCAGCACCGAACCTTGAGCGGGCTCTTCGACACTAGGTATGAAGATGCCTGGAAGGTGCTATTTAAGGGCGCCGAGGCTCCCGCATCCGCTACCAAAGATCGTGGATTCAACTCGCAGCGCCAGGCTAGCGAGGTAAGCGATTCTACCCTTTATGGGACACTTTTCTTTCATACTTTGACTCTATGCGGGATCTAAACTCCCTTTCCTTTGACAGGACTGGCTGAAGAAGGCCGAGCAGACTAACTGTCCGGCCCCTTTGCCAGAAGATCCAGCGGACGCCCGTTTAACGGGGCGGCTGGTTCTGGCACCCCATGTGGTGCCGGAGAAGGAGGCCAAGAAGGAGGCCACGGGCACTCGAAAGAGTTCCCGTTTTCAGGTGTCCGATGACTCCGAGGCGGACTCCTTCCACGAGGACGAGGAGGAGAAGAAAAAGGCCTCTACCCCAACGGGGGGAGGGAAGAAAAGAAAGGCTTCCCCAACGAGGGAGGCCGAAGGGTCCAAGAAGGGAAGGACTCTTCCCCCGGACTGTTCCGCCCACGCCGGTGACGACGACGAGGATTGGCCTCCAAGTACCAAGCCCCTGGCGGGATCGTAAGTATCTGGACTCCCGAATGACTTCATGATTTTTCTTTCTGCCACATGGTGTCTTTCTAACACCGCATACAACCCTGCAGTCCGCCCAAGGACGATCTTCCCGCTTCGTCGAGTGGGTCCTTGGGCACGTCGGATGTGAACAGTACTTCACTTCCAACCACCTCCTCCCCCCGTGACGCTGACGACGTCGAGGTGGGATCCCAGAGAAGGACCCACCTGGAGGAGGAGGACCCGGAGGTGCCACAGGGCGACCTCCTGACTTCATACCAGACTCCATACCGGAACCTGCAGTGGTTCCGGAGTCCGGCGGGCGGCCCCTTCATAAGAAGGGCAAGACCGTGACGCCGGTGGCCTCCGTCCAACTGGAGGCGCCGGATAACTTGCTGGAGGCGCTCAACGGCGCTTCCATCGAGGAGGAACACCGCACTGTCATGAGTGCGGTGATTCAGAAGGTTCAGCTCGCCAAAAGCGGGCTGACCGAAGCCTGCAGCAGCCTTCTTCAGGCTTTGAGGTAAGAATATTAATATATGTAAAATAGTACCGCATAGACAGTAGCCCCTGATGCTCGGTTCAGTGTTCGGATAGAAAAGCCGGACTAAGGATCTAAAAAGATATACGCAGGAGTCTTAATAAATATGTCAATATGGGATTGTAGGCTGCGCTGCTGACCTCTGCCGCACTGACTGTGGAGGTCAATGCTTTGAAGCAAAACCTCGAGCGGTCCGAGAACGATTTCCGCCGTGCCAAGAAGCAGCTCGAGGACAAAGAAGGTGAGTAGCACCTTATTAAATTTGTACCTTACAGAAAAGGATTTGGTTGCAAGAAGAATGACAAGGATAACGTGGGTATTGTAGGGGCCACAAACGAGGTGGCGACCCTGAAGGAGGCGGTGTCCGCAGCCGAACGTAAAGCGGCCACAGAGCGCACCGAGCGAGAGAAGCAGGAGGCGCGAGCGGTGGAGATACAGCAAGAGCTCCAGGCTCTCATGGAAAAACATGAGAGTTTGGAGCGCGACTCAAAGACTCGAGAGTCCGAGCTTGCATCGGCTCTTGAGAGTGCCAAAGCCGCTAAGGCCGAAGCGTACAAGGCCCTTCAGGAAATTGAGGCGTTGAAGAAAATAGCGTCGGGTAAGGCATTTTTCATGCAAAGCAAGCATGTGGATGTGGATTACGTGTTACTTACCCGAATTCGGAGCTCTCCAGGAGCGTTCGCAGATCTGCCCTGCAGCGTGTCCGATGCTGCCGCTTTCTACAGGTCCGAGGAGGGGAGCTCGATGGAGAAGGTCTTCTGGTCTCAATATGCTGAGGCCGGACATCCGGTGCCCCTTAGCGACCAGTTGAAGCAACTGGTCGAGCTCCACAAGGTGGCCGAACAGGCCATGAAGGGCCTCATAGTTCGGGTGTGGCCCAATGAGGCCATGCGTGCGAGCTACTTCGGCCAGGTGCGGCGGCTGGTGGATACGTGTCCATGGGTTGAGGTCATCAAGCGATCCGCCTGTATTGAAGGTGCCCGTCGGGCCCTTGCCCGTGCTAAGCTGCACTGGGGCAAGATGGATGCTGAGAAGCTTGTGACGGACGCGCCACCGCCGGGCAAGGAGTATCGTACGCCCGAAATGTATTATAAGGGTGTCCTGAAGGGTGCCGGCATTATTGCGGGTGAGTGCTCCAATGATGTAATATTTGAGTAGACTCGCATTTTGTTATCCTGTGCGCTGAAAACTTTGTTCATATGCGCTAAGCAACGCTTGTTGATTTAAAATATTACCTTCTGTGCGGCTGTTTATCAAATCTGAGAGATGGCAAGTCGTCGGCTTCAGCCCCCATGCCACGAGTGCTGGGGTGTTCGGGATAAATTTGAGCACTCTTGTTCCCATATTTGGGTCCATCTAGGGAGGCGCTCAACATAACGAACTAGGCAACCGGACTTATGATGCTTGAACACTCTCACTTAGCCATAGAATTCTATAATTTTAAATTTCGGCGAAGCCCCTAGTGTTCGGAAGGCCGAATTCGGGGCGTTATCCACGCCTGGGCCAGACAAAGCCGGTTCCTCGCTCTAAGTGGCATAAGTCTTTAGGGACTCGAAAAAACCTCTCGAACAGCGACCGGCTCTCGCCTCATCATGACGGTCAGTTTTAGCTTTCTCCACTGAGGCGCTCGCCCAGCTCAACTGGGGCGCGATCGCAGTGGTTCTCCCAGTGCTACCTTAGCCTATATAACGGAATGTAAGGTACCAAAACATGGGAGCCGGGCAAACCCAACTATTGACCCAAGACATGATTCGGAGCCGATGCATATAATGCTATAAGTTCGGGGTGCCGCACTTGTGAAAGTGTTCGGACTTATCACACCATAATGTGGGGAACTTAAGCCCCTGGTGTATTTAGCCGTACCAAAGTGTACGGATGCGGCATGTCATATATGAACATATGTGTAAGAAAGGAATGCAATTAAAAGCAAAAAGGTGTTGCATTGTTTTATTCAAGAAATACTGCTATGAATGTAGAACAATACAAATAGTGCGATAAACATGGGATGGGACTATTAAACATGTCCCCCTCCAGGGGTAGGCTGCGGAATGGTGTATAAAACAGATTTAATGTTTGTAAGGGAGACCACCTGGATATTCGTTGCAGCCTTTCCCCTTCCCTGGCTGTTGCATCGTGAGTTCGGCCGGTCTACTGCCGGACAGGGCCTCTGGTGAACGGAGTCCTGTGGGTAAGAAAGAAAAAGAAAGAATAGAAAAAAAGGAATGACACACTTGGGAGCCCCTGATGTGGTTAAGCCGCATTCTGGGCCCGTTGTGGTCGTGCCCCTCCCCCTATGCCCATGGTATCTCGAGAGCGTAATGATGTACGCGAAGGACCAGTCTTGCAATCTTGCGAGGGTTGGGGTTGGGGCCGCATTGCTACGTGTGCTCGGAACGTGCCAGGTGGTCTTTTTGTAGGTTGCTCCGGGCGCGTTTAGCTGTGTCCGGTCGCTTAACGGCCGAACTCGAGAATTGCCTTAAGAGGCTGCATTGTACTTCCGCCACGAGAGCCGCTGTATGTTCCTCCGTTCGAAGGGAGCATTCAGTGTTTCCATTGACCGTGATAACTCCTCGAGGGCCTGGCATCTTGAGCTTGAGGTATTCGCAGTGCGATACCGCGTTGAAATTTGCAAACGCGGTCCGTCCGAGTTGGGCATGATAGCCGCTGCGGAACGGAACTATGTCGAAGATTAACTCCTCGCTTCGGAAGTTATCCGGGGATCCGAAGACCACTTCCAGTGTAACTGAGCCTGTGCAATTGGCCTCTACACCTGGTATGACGCCTTTGAAGGTCGTCTTTGTGGGTTTAATCTTTGAGGGGTCGATGCCCATTTTGTGCACTGTATCCTAATAAAGCAGGTTCATGCTGCTGCCGCCGTTTATCAGGACTCTGGTGAGGTGAAATCCATCGACGATTGGGTCTAAGACCAATGCGGCGAATCCGCCGTGGCGGATGCTGGTGGGGTGGTCCCTTCGATCAAAGGTGATCGGGCAGGAGGACAATGGGTTGAACTTCGGGACGACTGGCTCCATTGTGTATACGTCCCTGAGTGCACGCTTCCTCTCCCTCTTGGGTATCTGGGTTGCGTATATCATGTTCACCGTCCGCACTTGTGGGGGGAAACCCTTCTGTCCTCTATTGTTCGGCGGCCGGGTCTCTTCCTCGTCATCTCTATGAAACCCCTTGTCATTGTTTTTGACAATTAACTTGCCTGCCTGCTTGAATACCCAACAATCCCTGTTGGTGTGGTTGGCTGGCTTTTCGGGGGTGCCGTGTATCTGGCACGAGCGATCGAGTATTCGGTCCAAATTGAACGGACCCGGAGTAGTTCCTTTGAATGGCTTTTTCCGTTGACCGGGTTTGGAGCCTCTGAATCCGGCATTGACTGCCATATCCTCATTATTGTCACTGTTAATGCGGCGTTTGTTCTTGTTGCGACGCGACCTGCCATTGCGGTCCTTTGTATCCGGACTGCCAGAATTTTTGCTGAGGTAGTTGCTGCGGGCTAGCCAGCTGTCCTCTCCCGCGCAGAAGCGAGTCATGAGTGATGTGAGGGCTGCCATGGATTTCGGCTTTTCCTGTCCCAGGTGCCGGGCAAGCCACTCGTCGTGGATGTTATGTTTGAAGGCCGCGAGGGCCTCCGCATCCGGGCAGTCGACGATTTGATTTTTCTTAGTTAAGAACCGTGTCCAGAATTGTCTGGCCGATTTGTCTGGCTGCTGAATTATGTGGCTTAGGTCGTCAGCGTCTGGTGGTCGCACATATGTGCCCTGGAAGTTATCAAGGAATGCGGCTTCCAGGTCCTCCCAACACCCAATTGATTATGCTGGCAAGCTATTAAGCCAATGCCGAGCTGGTCCTTTAAGCTTGAGTGGGAGGTATTTGATGGCGTGAAGATCATCACCGCGGGCCATATGGATATGAAGAAGATAGTCTTCGATCCAAACCGCGGGGTTTGTTGTGCCATCATAGGATTCAATATTCATGGGTTTAAACCCTTCGGGGATTTGATGATCCATTACTTCATCCGTGAAGCATAGTGGGTGTGCGGCGCCTCTGTATTGGGCTATATCATGACGGAGCTCAAAGGAGATGTGTCTACTGTGTTTGGCCCGGCCGGACTTGTTGTATCCGGTGCGACGGTTGTCGTCATGTATCATGGGGTGCCCATGCGATCCGTAGATCGATCTTGATTGTCTTGCCTTGTCCTCCAATATATGTCGCAAGTCCGGAGCATTCCCCTATGGCCTTGTGCTTTTCGAGCGATGCCGGGGTACAGTTCTTGTGAGGGCCTAGAGGCCTCTCTGTCGCGGCCACGAGGTGGCCGGTCAGCCGTATTGTGCTCTGGTGATGCAGGTTTATATGCCTCCTCCTCTAATCGGGGGAGCAACTTGCGTTTGGGGTAGCTTTTGGAGTGGCGTTCGAGCTCATGCTCTTCGGCCGCAAGGACTTCAGTCCATCTGTCGGCTAGCAGATCCTGATCAGCTCTAAGCTGTTACTGCTTTTTCTTGAGGCTGTTGGCCGTGGCCATAAGCCTGCGTTTAAAATGTTCTTGTTCGACGAGATCCTCAGGCACGACAAATTCGTCGTCGTCGAGGCTTGCCTCATCTCCGGAGGGAGGCACGTAATTATCATCCTCTACCTCTTCGTCTGCCGCTCTCTCATGAGGGCTGGTATCTCCGTCCTCCTGCGCTGAATCTTGCTGGAGGGGGTTGTCTTCGGCACTGTCTGGGGTATTATTATCTCTGGTGCCGGAATCGCCATTCTTGCTGTGGCGGGATTTAGAGCGGCGCCGCTGACGCCGACGCTTGGGCTGTTTCTTGGAGGGGTCTTCCTCCGCTATTCCTTCGCCATTCCCATCCTTTGGGATATCCACCATGTATATGTCGTATGACGAGGTGGCTTTCCAGTGCCGAGTAGGCACTGGTTCTTGGTCATCTCCGGCATCATCGTCCATACTGTCGTGTCTTCAGAGTCGAAGTCTAGCATGTCGGTTAGATCGTCGACAGCGGCTACTAAGTGGGTGGTGGGTGGGTCTTGAATTTCTTCATCGTCTGCATCCCAACCGTCTTGACCGTAGTCCGACCAGGGCTCTTCTGACAACGAGAGATACTTTAGCGAACTCAAGATGTCGCCAAAAGGTGAGTATTGAAAGATGTCCGCAGCGGTGAACTCCATGATCGGCGCCCCTTCGGATTCGATTGAAGGGGGCGTGGGAGGTTCGGAGTCCGGCAAGGAGTCCGGCACCTCGGAGTCACGAGCTTCACAGGGGACAAAGTCAGTATTCGGCTCTATCTTCGTAGAGGTTGCAGCTCCCGAGGCGATGTCTAACCACTCGTCCTCGATCTGCATAGCCGGCTTCAAATCGAGGGTCGGAGCGGGCTCGTGTGCGGCCTCCAAGGCACTGTCCGGCAGCAGAGCTAAATCATGCCCATCGTGACAGTGCGACGCGCTCGGCTGTGGCTTGAATCCATTAAAGATCAAGTCTTCGCGGATGTCAGCCGTGAAGTTAAGACTTCCAAATCTGACCTGACGGCCTGGGGCGTAGCTTTCGATCTGCTCCAGATGGCCAAACAAATTGGCCCGCAGTGCAAAGCCGCCGAATACGAAGATATGTCCGGGGAGAAAAGTCTCACCCTGGACCGCGTCATTGTTGATGATCGAAGGAGCCATCGAGCCTATCGGTGACAACACAGAGGAACTCTCAATGAAAGCACCAATGTCGGTGTCAAAACCGGCGGATCTCGGGTAGAGGGTCCCGAACTGTGCGTCTAGGCAGATGGTAACAGGAGACAAGGGACACGATGTTTTACCCAGGTTTGGGCCCTCTTGATGGAGGTAAAACCCTACGTCCTGCTTGATTGATATTGATGATGTGGGTATTACAAGAGTAGATCTACCACGAGATCAAGGAGGCTAAACCCTAGAAGCTAGCCTATGGTATGATTGTTGTTATTGTTGTTGTGTCCTACGGACTCAAACCATCCGGTTTATATAGACACCAGATAGGGCTAGGGTTACACAGAGTCGGTTACAATGGTAGGAGATCTACATATCCGTATCACCAAGCTTGCCTTCCACGCTAAGGAAATTCCCATCCGGACACGGGACGAAGTCTTCAATCTTGTATCTTCATAGTCTTGGAGTCCGGCCGATGATGATAGTTCGGCTATCCGGACACCCCCTAGTCTAGGACTCCCTCACCGGATAAGGTTACTAGCCCATTCCGGACTGACCATGATCGGAGTCATGGCCACATGCATTATGCGAGGGGTGCAGCCACTCCAATATAGGGGCCACCCCATGTGTGATTTCAACAGGGAGAATGACGCTACCCGTCACGGCCGCAAGGGGCCGGGATCAACCACCGATCTGGTGAAGATCTTGTCCGGCTTGTACAAGGGGGAGAAGGAGGACTTCCTACGCACGAGTCCATTGAATGGATTCTCCAGGAATAACCCTCGAAGTTGGGTAAGCGGACGTTTGTCTATCTGATTCGTGCTTTCAAAGTTAAGTGTTTTACTTTATGATTTCGACGCAGGAACTGCGCCGGGATGTGGAGGGCATACAAAGCCCGACTCCACAACCCGAGGATCTGGGAAGATCCCTTGATCTGGCCTCCGAAGAGGATCCGGTCATAGAGGTGGAGCTGATTGACGGGGTGTTCCACCAACTCAGCATGGACAATGCTCTAGTCGCCATTACGGCTCACTACCCCGGTTTATCTCCGGCTTCCCAGGTAACTACGACCGAAGCCCTGACACCATTATTTCGCTCATGCTTATTTCTGACCACTGTATACCAACGGTGTTTCGCAGGAGGTGCCCTTGAGGCGGAAGCCGATCCCGCAGCGACTGACCGACAAGGGTCAGTGTGGCCCAGCAGGCGGAAGAGGAGTGCGGCGCAAATTGAAACGTCGCCGCAACGGTATGGCTCACCAGTGTATTCAAGGTAAAGACTCCTAGGAGGTGTATTAATGCTCATGATTCTTCCAGAAGAAAGAGCGCTCGCCGGACCGTGCCCGGAGAGGTTGCCAACCAAGCCTCCACCAGCCAGGCTCCAACACCTGGTCCGGAGGGGGAGGCGAGCGCAAGGCACGAGCCGGATGCTCCTTCAACGGAGGATGCCGACAGGCTGTCCGCCACCAGGTCTGAGGTGGAGAGCGCCATGAATCACAGGCGCCGCCGGACAGTTCTTCGTGACGCGTGTTTCTCCCCGGAGGCCTTGAATGCCTTTAATGCGGGAGACGCGCACCTCCGTGCCGCTCAAAATGGTTTAACCAGAGCCACGGAGCAGTATGTAAAGGACATACGGGTAAGGAATTTTAATAGTTATATATGCCAGTAGCCTCCGAGACTTAAAATAGTTAAAATAACTGATTTAAGGATCATTTGTTATGCAGGATCTTACGGAGAAGAATACCCAATTGTCCCAGGAGCTTCAAGAGTGCAAGGCCCAACTTGAGGCCGCACTGGCCGCCACAGGGGGAGCCACAGAGACCCCCGCTGGTAATACATACTTCGAAAAGATAGGTAGTTAATAAAGTGCGGCGTGTGCGTAAGTCTGACAATAATATTGCAGAGGGTGCCGGACTGGATCCGGACAAGCAACATCTGTTGCGCCAGCTGAAGGCCGGCGAGAAGGTGATTATGAGGGTGCAGTAGGAGAGGAACAAACTCCAAGATGCCAACACCCAGCTGGGCGAAGAACTAAAAGATGTTCGGGTCCAGCTGTCTGACTCCGTAAAGGAGAATCGGCGGCTTCGTCGCGGCATTTACAGTAAGTGCTTGAGCAAACTCTTTTGAAAAGAAGAGTTCGGCGAGGAAGTCGATTGGAAGAAATGTGTCTGTAGGTGTGCTCACGGGTCGTCCGGCGGAGGAAATGCCTGGTTCCACGGGTGACCTTCTTCCCGAGCTGCTGCAACTACACGAACGTATTCGGCAGGCGATGAGTGGCGGCGTCCAGGCCTTATGGCCGTCCGTCTCCCTACCCGAGGGTCTTGGAGAGCTTCCTGAGAAGCTTCAGGGAGTACGGGAGCGCTTCCGTCTGTGGAAGATATCGGCCTACCGTCAAGGCGCCAGAGAGGCCTGGGCCATGGTGAAGACGCGGTACACGAAGGCTGATCCAAACCACATGGCCGAAGTCAGACCTGTGGGGCCTGATGGGAAGGAGATCCCTGTGAGCTTGGTGTACGGCCAAGTAGAGTTGGCCGTGAAATATTCCCAACGGGACTGTAAACTAGACAACTTGTTAGATGGGATTGAGAGGAGTTCAATCAGTCAATTTGACGATGTAATTTTAAAATGACATGTAAAATGCCTTCTAGCCGGATTGTAGATCGTTTGTCTTTGCGGACCTTTTCGCTTCAACCTCTGGACCCAAGAGTCTGGAGTGTGTCCGAATACCCTAACAGTTATAAAAACCGGGGCATGCATGGAGACCAGGCGTAGGGGTCATTAGTGCTTTATCAGACAAGTGCCCAACTAGTTATGTTATATTACATGGTTAGTAAGAAACATCTTCCAGGGAGAATAGTTCCGTTAGGGGTTCCTTTCCCTGGGAGGCATACCCTAAGGTGCCTGTCCGTACTGCGAAGAGAGCAGAAAAAACATCTGGGGGCAGATAAATAAATAAGTAATAAATCATCTTTCAAGTCACCGACCGAATATTCCCTTAAGAACGCTAGCTTTCGGCTTCACCCAGTCTGAGGTACACATCCGGCTGACCCGGCAGTAACAATCGTAGAGGTGCTCCTTTTACCTCCTAGCCGAACAGTCGGGAACGTAGGGGTAAGCACAGGAGACAGGCAACCCAGCTTGGCCAAAACTTAAGTCATATCAGTGCATATAATTGTGAATAAAAGGTACATGCGGAAGTATGACACATGTGTTGGGCATGAAGCCCGTATAAATAAGCTTCTGTTAAAGAAGCCCCCAGGTATAATGAGTGTGAGTAGCTCCTCAAGTGTGTGCGAACAATGCGCAGATCAGCCCTCAAAGGTTTTTACTAAAAAAGGGGGGGAAGAAGGAGGGGAATAAAAGACAGCGAAAATGTAAAAGGTGGACGAAGGGAGGAGACGAACTCTGAGTCCGACGCTAGGCGTAAAATCTTCGGAGACGGGCTGCGTTCCATGGGTTCGGCTCGAGTCAGTTGTCAGATGCTCTACGTAGACGGTATTCTCCGTCGGTCAGGACTTGGTCGATGATGAAGGGACCTTCCCATTTGGGCTTAAGTCTGTCCTTTTTCTTGTCCGGCAGGCGTAGAACTAGCTCACCAACATTGTAAGTTTTGGCCCATACTTCTCTGCTTTGATATCTTCGAGCCTGTTGCTGATAGAATGCGGAACGAGCTTTTTCCACGTCCCGCTCCTCCTCTAAGGCATCCAAACTGTCCTGCCGATCCAACTCGGCTTCTCTTTCTTCGTACATGCACACGCGAGGTGAGTCATGAATTATATTGCAGGGCAAAACTGCCTCTGGGCCGTACACCATAAAAAAGGGTGTGAATCCGGTAGTGCGGTTCAGCGTGGTCCGCAGCCCCTAGAGTACAGAGTCGAGCTCCTCTACCCAGTGCGTGTTAGATTCCGTGAGGGACCGTACTAACCTGGGTTTGATGCCGCTCATGATTAGACCGTTTGCTCGTTCGACTTGACCGTTAGTTTGGGGGTGATAGACTGAAGCGTAGTCGAGCCTGATGCCCATGTTTTTGCACCAGAGTTTAACCTCGTCGGCCGTGAAATTCGTGTTGTTATCAGTGATGATGCTATGGGGGACGCCATAACGGTGTACTACCCCGGATATGGAGTCTATCACAGGTCTGGATTCGGCCATTTTAACTGGCTTGGCCTCTATCCATTTGGTGAATTTGTCCACCATGACCAATAGGTATATTTTCTTGTGGATTCCCCCTTTATGGGGTCCAACCATGTCAAGCCCCCAGACCGCTAACGGCTAGGTGATGGGTATAGTTTTGAGGGCAGTGGGTGGCATGTGGCTTTGATTAGCAAAGAGCTGGCAACCGATGCATCGTTGGACTAAGTCCTGAGCATCCGCCCGAGCTGTCGGCCAATAAAATCCTGTACGGAAGGCCTTGCCTACAAGGGCCCGGGCTGCGGCGTGGTGCCCGCCGAGTCCAGCGTGAATTTCAGCCCGGAGATTTCGCCCTTCCTCTTCGGAGATGCACCTTTGAAGGACTCCGGTTGTGCTTTTCTTATAGAGTTCTCCATCATGGACCTTGTAGGCTTTAGATCGCCGAACTATGCAGCGGGCCTCATTTTGGTCTTCGGCAAGTTCCTACCTAGTTAAGTAGGCTAGGAATGGTTCCGTCCACGGGGCAATGACTGCCATTATTTCGTGGGCTGAGGGTGTTATTTCATTGGTTGAGCCACCGACTGTGTCAGAATGTTCCGTGTTGGGTGGCGCTGTTGTTTCCGGGTTGTTGTTTCTGGAGTCCTCTTCCCATAATACGGATGGCTTAAAGAGCCGCTCCAGGAAGATGTTTGGAGGGACGGCGTCGCGTTTTGCGCCGATGCGCGCCAACACGCTGGCTGCCTAGTTATTATCCCGGGCTATATGGTGGAATTCGAGTCCTTCGAACCGAGCTGACATTTTTAAGACGGTGTTACCATAGGCTGCCATTTTCGGATCCTTGGCGTCAAAGTCTCCATTTACTTGGGATATTGCGAGGTTTGAATCCCCGCGCACCTCTAGGCATTGAATACCCATGGAGATTGCCATCTGGAGACCATGCAGAAGGGCCTCGTATTCGGCTGTATTGTTGGAGTCCGTGTACATTATCTGAAGTACGTATTGGACCGTGTCTCTGGTTGGGGACGTCAATACGATGCCAGCCCCTAGGTCGGCCAACATTTTGGAGCCGTCAAAATGCATGATCCAATTGGAGTATGCGCCATACTCTTTAGGGAGTTCGGCTTCGGTCCATTCGGCGATGAAGTCGGCCAACACTTGCGACTTTATAGCTCGCCTTGGTTTGTAGGTTATGTCAAATGGTAAGAGCTCAATGGCCCATTTTGCAATCCTGCCCGTCGCGTCGCGGTTGTTTATGATGTCGTCGAGAGGAACTACGGAGGCCACTGTTATCAAGCACTCTTGAAAGTAGTGTCGCAGCTTCCGGGATGCCATGAACACCGCATACGCTATCTTTTGATAATGTGGATACCGGGACTTGCATGGAGTTAAGACAGTGGATACATAGTACACTGGTTTTTGAAGAGGGAATTTATGTCCTTTTGTTTCTCGTTCGATGACGAGCGCTCTGCTGACAACTTGGTGTGTTGCCGCGATATATAATAACATTGGTTCGCCTAGGTTGGGCGCGGCCAGGACCGGATTTGTTGCTAATATGGCCTTTATTTCTTCGAGTCCGGCTGTGGCATCATCCGTACACTCGAAGTGTTCGGTGCACCGGAGGAGGCGGTAGAGAGGCAATGCCTTTTTTTCCAAATGGGAGATGAAGCGGCTTAGCGCCGCCACGCATCCAGTCAATTTTTCTATTTGTTTGAGGTCTTTTGGGATATCCAATTGTGACAGAGCTCGGATCTTGGCTGGGTTTGCTTCAATTCCTCTACCGGATACAATGAAGCCTAAGAGCTTTCCGGCTGGTACGCCGAAAACGCATTTTTCTGGGCTGAGCTTAATGTTCGTGCTATTGTTGAGGAAAATTAAGATTGCTCTTTCCTCACGGCAGTCCTTTATCCTGTCCATAACCAGGAGGAATCTGGCCCAGTAATGATGTACTGTTTCGTCGGGCTCTTGCCATATTTGAGATAGATCGCTTATGTTCAGGTGGGCGGGTGGAATTAAATTTGGAACCCCACCCAATCTGGGCTCAAAGGCCGAGGAGCTTCCGGACTTGGAAGCTTGGATTGCTGGACGCTGTCCAACGAATCTAGTCCGCTGCCTGACTTTAGGTTCAGTACTCGATTGACGTCCGTCCCTCCGCGGGAATCCGGCATGGGGGGATCGGGAATCCGAACATAACTGGTTTTTCAGATAGAAGGAGAGTCGCCGCGTTGTTCTTCTACCACAGCAACATGGTGGGTAGCCTGGGGAGAGTTAATTTCTCTCAGATTGGTTTTAAGCCTAATATGATCATAGTCTGTAGCGACTCCCAGGGCGGTGATGTGATCCAAGAGCTCGTTTACGGAAGAGAGCTCCATCGGATCCAGCTGCTCGGCAAATTCCGAGTTAACGTGAAGATCGCTTTTGATGACCCGAGAGGTCATCGTCGAAGCGTTGGCCGAACAGGCGGTCATAAGAAAACCACCTAGCCGGATAGCTTGGCCGGCGGCCAAAGCTCCTTTGGCAATGGTACCGTCTTTAAAGACGGGAAGAGGCATCCTTCCTGATTGCGACGGCACAGAGGAACTCTCAATGAAACCACCAATGTCGGTGTCAAAACCGGCGGATCTCGGGTAGGGGGTCCCGAACTGTGCGTCTAGGCGGATGGTAATAGGAGACAAGGGACACGATGTTTTACCCAGGTTCGGGCCCTCTTGATGGAGGTAAAACCCTATGTCCTGCTTGATTGATATTGATGATGTGGATATTACAAGAGTAGATCTACCACGAGATCAAGGAGGCTAAACCCTAGAAGCTAGCCTATGGTATGATTGTTGTTATTGTTGTCCTACGGACTAAAACCATCCGGTTTATATAGACATTGGAGAGGGCTAGGGTTACACAGAGTCGGTTACAATGGTAGGAGATCTACATATCCGTATCGCCAAGCTTGCCTTCCACGCCAAGGAAAGTCCCATCCGGACACGAGACGAAGTCTTCAATGATGGTAGTTCGTCTATCCGGACACCACCTAATCCGGGACTCCCTCAACACCCGTATGCAAAGTGAGAGCTATGGTCTTCCTTCGCAAGTCAAAGGAAAATTCACAGCGCAGGATTTGTGTATCCCTTCAATGCAAACGGTTGTTTTGGATGACCCGTGTGCAACCATGTACAAATAATTTGGTAAGATTTGCATCTGTCATATTGGGTATGTTGCCATTTGTCAAACTGGAAGGATTGACATTTGTTGATCTAGTAACATTGCCATTTGTCAACCTTGTAACACTGAGATTTGTCATAATATGCAGCTAAAAATCACTAGCAATATCGAATTTTTGCAACTAAAATTTAGTAATTAAGCATAGATTTCATTCATAGATTAAGCAGTCATTCTTTATACAAACAGTTCAACTCGACAGCTGAACCGTCCAAACTTTTCCCCAATTGTTACCAACCACGTACTGAAATAGCTAGTTCAACTATATATACTAGCAAATGTTAAGTACGGTGTATAGTTCCACCACATCTATAGTCAGATGAACTGAACAAAATAGCCCTTAAATACTACTACTACGGAGGGGCTTTGTACTACTTCCGGTAGCCTCTCCTCTGATGAGCGCACTTAGTAAGAGGCATAGGAGGAGGAGCCTATCGACGAGCTGGATAACTGCAATACGGTGCCTGCCGCTAGTGCAGCTTCAGCGAAGCTCACCTCGAACGCCCTCTGGCGCTCCGGATGACCCCTCTCAAAGCAGTGGTTCTCCTCGTAGATCTCCTGATTCCTCGCCTCTGAGGCATCATGTGCCGCGGCCACGACGGTGGTAAGGCTCTTTGCATTCTCGACGAGGTGCTCCTCCTCCTCCCGTAGGAACTCAGTGTAGCGTGCAAGGTCGTTGATGCACGTGCAGACCTCCACCTCCGCCTCCCGCCTTCGGGCGGCGATGGTGGAGCAGGTGATGACCCTGATAGTCAACGATGGGCTGGCGGCCACGACAGCCGATGATGGGGTGGCATCCAGGACCACCACCTCCCGCCTTCGGGCCGCGGTGGCAGAGCGGGTGATAGCCGGCAGTGGGGTGGCCCATGACGGCCACCTCCCGCCTTCGGGCCGCGGCAGCAGAGCGGGTGATGGATCTGGCTTTCGACGGAGGTGTGGCGGCAATGGCGGCCAGCAACAGCTGCGGATGGGCAGCGGTGGTGGAGCGTGTGGTGGGTGTTCCGCACACACCCAACAGTGTAGGCGTTCTGGGAACGGGGGTCCCTAGACTTGCCTGCCTGCGACCTGCGGCGTGGCTCAAGTGGGGGCCCAGTGCAGCCCAGCTTTATTAGCTCAAGCGCAAGACCCTCGCGAGGGGCCAAGCCTTGCAGGGCGGATGACAGGAAGCTTCCTCAGGAGCAGCCTCATCAGGCGGGCTCGCGAGGAGGCAGATAGATCAAGGTAGGACACCTCGCGAGGATCCCGTGACGCAAGCCATGACGATCGAGACCAGGCGGGCGCCAGGCAGGCGCTGGCCCGCGCAATGTTCTTGTTTCCCCTTCGGTGCAAGGGGGGCAAGAACAGGCCGAGGCATCAGGCAAAGGTTACCGTTTCGATGCAACAAGACCAAGACCAGCAGAACGGCAGGATGGGAGTCATCATGGAGCCCAGGACGGCGTCACCGCCAGAGTCTTTGGCAGTCGAAGACCAACTTTAGTCAGGATAAGTGTACTAGATGTTCCCCTTCAAAATGGCCAATTGTTGGCGCCCTTCCCGCTCATTATTTGGGAAGAGGCCTAGGGCCTCCCTCTATAAATAGGACTATCCACCATAGTAGAAGGGGGATCGGATCCAAATTGCGCATAGACTAGAGAGAGAGGCGACTGAACTCACCCAAGCAGTTCATCGCACCAGCTCAAGAACAGCCCCTCGCGAGGCTACTCTCCCTTTGTATTGTTCACCATCAGCCCCTGAGGCAATCCACCACGCCACACACTTGAGTAGGGTATTACACCACAATGGTGGCCTGAACTAGTATAAACCTCGTGTCCCTTGTGTGTTCTTCTTTCTAGCCTAGATTCCTTGCGAGGCTTTGAGACGTGAGTTGGCAGAGGAAAGATCTTCGACCGCACCCTATAGTTCGAACCTCAAGGTTCTGCTGGAACCCTAAATCCGACATTTCGTGCGCCAGGTAGGGGTGCGCCGGAATCTTTCTTCCGCTGTTCGCGTGTGATCTTTCGTCGTATCCATGGCTGATGCTCGTCGGGCTCGCGCCGAGCGTCGAGCTGCTCTCGCCACCCGCGTCGCCCAGACAACACCCGTCAGCGGTCTCCCCCGTCGCTACCCGTCGCCTACCGCCAACGCTGCCATCGGCCCAGCGGGGAACGAGCAGCAGGCCTCCTCCCTGCATCCTTCGGTGCAGCAGGAAGGCCGCACTACCACCCCGTCGCTGACTCCAGCCGGTTCGTCGTCCCATGCCCGTCGCACCCCCAGGGAAACGCACGCCGCGCTGCTCCTGGCGCGTGAGCTCCTGCACTACCGTCCCGTCGACAACCTCTACAAGGATTGGCTCGCCTGCATCACCGAGCTCGTCAGCGCCGCAGGGGGCTCTCCTATGCCATCCCTCTCGCTGCCTCGCCCTCCATCCTTCAAGAGGTGCCTCCGCCACCTCCTCCCCAAGAAGGCGCCTTGGCTCCAAGGCGCGCGGCCCCAGGACGAGACCCACCATGTCCGGCGCCTGCGCGACAAGAAAGAAGCTGCCAAGAAATCGCTCGCCCCCAAGAAGGTGCTCGCATGCTCCCAGCACCGGTGCGCCATGACCGCATCCCTGCGCCACCATGTGAAGACCCCGCGTTGCTCCAAGCGGCGACGCGTGGGAATTTCCAGGAGCAAGCCCAGCACCATCAAGGGGCTCCAGTGGCCATCGCAGGCTGCCACACCTTCACCCATGAGCTACGCAGTGACGCATGGCCAGGCAAGTTCAAGCCTGACCTGCCCCCTCGCTACGATGGCACTTCAGACCCCGCGGAGTTCCTACAGCTCTACGAGCTGGGCATCGAAGCCGCCAACGAGGACGAAAAGGTCATGGCGAATTGGTTCCCCATGGCGCTCAAGGACGATGCCCGCACCTAGCTCCTGAACCTGGCTCCTGGCACGATCGCCTCTTGGGACGAGATGTGCACTCGCTTCATCGCCAACTTCCAAGGCACACGCGACCGGCCCCCGGCCATGAGTGACCTGTGCCGCATCAAGCAACAGCCAGGAGAGACCCTACAGAAGTACATCAAGCGCTTTAACAATGCTCGCCTCAAGATCCCCAGGGTGACTAAGGAAGCCATCATCTCAACCTTCTCCAATGGCGTGCGTGACATCAAGATGAAAGAGGAGCTAGCAATCCACGAAGACCTATGCACATCCCTGGAGCTGTTCAACTTGGCGACCAAGTGCGCCAGGGTTGAGGAAGGGCGCCTCTCCCTCCTCGAGCTTCCGGCTGTCGATCCAAAAGAGAAGAAGCCCAAGGTCAAGGACGTGAAGCGTAAGGGAGCCTGAGGGAGTCCTCGATTGGGGAGTGTCCGGATGGCCGAACTATGACCTTTGGCCGGACTCCCGGACTATGAAGATACAAGATTGAAGACTTCGTCCCGTGTCCGGATAGGGACTTTCCTTGGTGTGGAAGGCAAGCTTGGCGATACGATATGAAGATCTCCTCCCATTGTAACCGACTCGGTGTAACCCTAGCCCTCTCCGGTGTCTATATAAACCGGAGTGTTTTAGTCCGTAGGACGAACAACAATCATACCATAGGCTAGCTTCTAGGGTTTAGCCTCTCTGATCTCGTGGTAGATCAACTCTTGTAATACCCATACCATCAATATTAATCAAGCAGGAGTAGGGTTTTACCTCCACCGAGAGGGCCCGAACCTGGGTAAAAACATCGTGTCCCTTGTCTCCTGTTACCATCCACCTAGACGCACAGTTCGGGACCCCCTACCCGAGATCCGCTGATTTTGACACCGACATTGGTGCTTTCATTGAGAGTTCCTTTGTGTCGTCGCCTTTAGGCCCGATGGCTTCTTTGATCATCAACCACGACGAGGTCCAGGGCGAGACTTTTCTCCCCGGACAGATCTTCGTATTCGGCGGCTTTGCACTGCGGGCCAACTCGTTTGGCCATCTGGAGCAGATCGAAAGCTACGCCCCTGGCCATCAGGTCAGATTTGGAAGCTTAAACTACACGGCCGACATTCCTGGGGACTTGATCCTTGATGGATTCGAGCCACGGCCGAGCGCGCCGCACTGTCTCGATGGGCATGATCTAGCTCTGCCGCCGAACAGCGCCCAGAGTGCCGCTCAAGAGTCTGCTCCGACCGTTAATTCGGAACCGACCGCGCTAACCAGGGACGGACGGTTGGACGCCGCCCCAGGAGCCGCGATCTCTACGGCGATAGAGCCGAATACCAGTCTAGTTGAGGGAGTCCTGGACTAGGGGGTGTCCGGATAGCCGAACTATCATCATCAGCCGGACTCCAAGACTATGAAGATACAAGATTGAAGACTTCCTCCCGTGTCCGGATGGGACTTTCCTTGGCGTGGAAGGCAAGCTTGGCGATACGGATATGTAGATCCCCTACCATTGTAACCGACTCTGTGTAACCCTAGCCCTCTCCGGTGTCTATATAAACCGGATGGTTTTAGTCCGTAGAATAACAACAATCATACCATAGGCTAGCTTCTAGGGTTTAGCCTCCTTGATCTCGTGGTAGATCTACTCTTGTAATACCCATATCATCAATATCAATCAAGCAGGACGTAGGGTTTTATCTCCATCAAGAGGGCCCGAACCTGGGTAAAACATCGTGTCCCTTGTCTCCTGTTACCATCCACCTAGACGCACAGTTCGGGACCCCCTACCCGAGATCCGCCGGTTTTGACACCGACATTGGTGCTTTCATTGAGAGTTCCTCTGTGTCTTCATCGATAGGCTCGACGGCCCCTTCGATCATCAACAACGACGCGGTCCAGGGTGAGACCTTTCTCCCCGGACAGATCTTCGTATTCAGCAGCTTTGCACTGCGGGCCAATTCGTTTGGCCATCTGGAGCAGATCGAAAGCTACGCCCCTGGCCGTCAGGTCAGATTTGGAAGTCTTAACTTCACGGCTGACATCCACGGAGACCTGATCTTCAATGGATTCAAGCCACAGCCGAGCGCGCTGCACTGCCACGATGGGTATGATTTAGCTCTGCTGCCGGACAGTGCCCTGGAGGCGGCACACGAGTCCGCTCCGACCGTCGATCCGGAGCCGGTTGTGCAGATCGAGGACGGGTGGTTAGACACCGCCTCGGGGGCTGCAACCTCTACGGCGATAGAGCCAAATACTGACTTTGTCCCTTTTGAAGCTCGTGACTCCAAGGTGCCGGACTAATTGCCGGACTCCGAACCTCCCGCGCCCCCTCCAATCGGATCTGATTGGGCGTCAATCATGGTGTTCACCGCTGCGGACATCTTTCAACACTCATCTTTTGGCAACGTCCTGGGTTCGCTAAAACATCTCTCGCTATCAGGAGAGCCTCGACCGGATTACGGTCAGGATGGTTGGGATGTGGACGACGAAATTCAAGGCCCACCCACCACCCACTTAGTAGCCACTGTCGACGATTTAACCGACACGCTAGACTTCGACTCCGAAGACATCGACGGTATGGACGACGACGCCGGAGACGACCAAGAACCAGCGCCTACTGGGCACTGGAAAGCCACCTCAACTCACGATGTATACATGGTGGATACATCAAAAGGAAGCGATAACGATGAACAACAGGATGCGGCGGAGGATAATTCCCCCGAAAAACAGCAAAAACGACGACGCAAGCGCAGTCCGAAGTCCCGCCTCGATAACAATGGCACCCATACAGACCCAGCCGTAGAGCAGGGCGAACCAGTGGACGAGCAACCCATTCCCGGCGAAAACAATAGTCCAAACGATCTCACGCTGGAAACATCACCGGAGCATAAGAACCTTCACAGAAGGCTCGTCGCCACTTCAAGGAGTTTGAAGAAGCAAAAGCGGAAGCTCGAAACGGCAGAAGACGTACTTAGAATGAGATGGAGCAAAGTACTCAAGATCGCAGATAAATACGGCGATAGTCACCGCGCAAAGAGCTACCCGAAGCGCAAGCTGTTGCCCGAATTCGACGAGGAGGCCGTAGAGCCCCCACAGTCAAAAAAGAAAGAGGCCACCTGGCCGGATAGACGACCAGATAACAGGCTAAGAGCGGCAAGCGGCGCCGCACATAATCCGGCACACTTTCCAAATAAGGATCCTAGCAAAAAGGATGGCCTAGTTAGGTCCATCTATGGGCCAAAAAAGAAGGCTCCAGGAAGCAACACAACCTGCCGAGTGTTCGAAGAGAACGACACACCTAAATACAGGGGAGCCGCACACCCAGTATGCTTCACCGACGAAGTACTAGATCATGAATTTCTAGCAGGATTCAATCCCGTAAACATAGAGGCATATGACGGAACAACAGACCCCAGAGTCTGGATTGAGGATTATATCCTACACATACATATGGCTAGAGGAGACGATCTCCACGCCATAAAATACCTACCCCTCAAGCTCAAAGGGGCAGCTTGGCATTGGCTCAAAAGCCTCCCAGAAAATACCATTGGAAGTTGGGAAGAGCTTGAGGATGCATTTCGAGCAAATTTTCAGGGAACTTATGTCTGCCCTCCGGACGCAGACAATTTAAGTCACATAACTCAACAGCCCGGGGAGTCAGCACGCAAATTCTGGAACAGGTTCCTCATCAAAAAGAACCAAATAGTCGACTGTCCGGACGCCGAAGCCTTAGCAGCCTTTAAACATAACGTCCGAGACGAATAGCTCGCCAGACACCTCGGCCAGGAAAAACCAAGAACAATGGCCGCACTAACAAGCCTCATGACCCGCTTTTGCGCAGGGGAAGATAGCTGGCTAGCAAGATGCAGCACCAGCGACCCGAGTACATCCGAGGTCAGGGATGGAAATGGGAAATCAAGACGTAGAAAAGATCAGCGCAGGAATAAGGAAAATGGCCCAAATAGCACGGCGGTCAATGCCGGATTCAAAAGCTCTCGGCCGAATAACAAAACAATGCCCCTTAAGGACAACAGTGACGAGCTATCCAACCTAAACAAAATCTTGGATAGGATATGTCAAATCCACAGTACCCCCGGGAAGCCTGCAAACCATACCCACAGAGATTGTTGGGTCTTCAAGCAGTCCGGCCGACTTAACGCCAAACACAAGGGGCTCGACACACCAAGCGAAGACGATGATGAATCCCACAAGCAGCAGACCAGAGCACAGAAGACTTTCCCACTAGAGGTCAAAACAGTGAACTCACTTCATGTGATAAATTATGTGGAAGCGATATAAACCTGTTATACCAGGGCACCATCCGCAGAATGGGGATAGACCATACCAAAATTTGCCATAGCAACACTTCCTTCAAAGGAGTGACGCCAGGCCCTTATGCCAAGTGTACAGGTTCTGTACTACTAAAAGTTGAGTTTGGTTCACCCGACAACTTCCATCGTGAAAAGCTAACCTTCCATATCGACCCATTCAAAAGTGGCCATCAAGCACTACTGGGACGCGAAGCTTTCGCCCGCTTTAATGCAATACCGCATTACGTGTCTCTTACACTCAAGACGCCCGGTCCACGCGGCATAATCCCACTAAAGGGAAACTCCGAGTGTTCCTCGACCGCGGAAAATGTGAGACTGTCTTGACAGCCACACATTAATCCAACCTTGCTGATCAAAGCCCCTAAAAACAGGTCATTTAGACCTCGGACACGGTTAGGCGAGTCCGACATAAATAAACAAGGGGCTTCCCAGCCGCATCCCTCTTTACAAGGGACTGCACGTACAAACAATGAGAGCCAATAAAGCTCAATCTTTCCAAATCATACTTTGTTTTAAATACACCTTTCGCACAATTTTTTTTCAAACTAAGTTCTTCTCTTTTACAGATGAATCACGTGCTACACCCATCCATGATACAGCACAACACAGACACAGGTGCAGACGTGCAGCAGGGACCCGTTACAAGGATTCTTTTCAGATTAAAACCCTGCGTAAACCTTTCTTACTGTCTCTTGTTGATACTCATCCCCCGGTTTCCTACCATAACCGAGGAGGAGGCTGGCGTTTTGGCATCGGCCGGATCAGAAGTTTTCGCCTGTGCCTGGACATTAGGGGCTTAGGGCACTGTTCTGCCCGTTATCATAAAGTCTGAATACCTTAGGGAGTGTTCGGCGTCTCGAGTTAGGCCTTATATGCATCAGCTCCGAATCATGTCTTTGGTCAAATGTTGGGTTTGCCCGGCTCCTGTGTTTTGCTGCCTTACGTTCCGCTCCATCGGCTAACGCGGCACCAGGAAAACTACTGCGATTGTGCCTCGGTTTGGCCGGGCGAGCACCTCAGTAGAGAAAGCCGAAAACTGACTGTCATGATACAGCGAGAGACTGGTCAACCACTCGATCGACTATTGGAATGTTTAGAATTCCTCCGCATTGACGAAGGACCGCTTCCCGGTCAGGCACACACGCGCCCCGAGTTCGGAGAGCGTGGTGCCTCTAGGGGCTATATCGTAGCCCCACCATCGAGCTCCTATGGCTAAGTGAAAGTGATAAAGCATTATAGTCCGGTTGCCTAGTTTGCTATGCTATCACCTCCTTCAAAGGACCAAGACGTTAGATTAAGTGTGAAAATGTGCTTTTTTTTGCAAACACCCCCGCACTATGTGCGTGGGGGCTGAAGCCAAAGACTGCCATCTTTCAGGTTATAAATATATATATACATTAACGGCCGCACAGGAGATATTTCAATACTTGAACGCACAAGTATAAAAAGTCGTTGTATTATACATATGATCTCACAAATCATACACGTCATTTGAACATGACATTTTTCGAGCACTGCGACTCTATTAAACAAGCGCCCTGCAGGACTTCCTCAAAATAGTGCTCGGTGGGTAATCGGCTCTCGTCCGAACCCCGGGACGCAACGTCGGTGGCATTCATCTCCGCCTAGTATGTCTTAACACGGGCAAGAGCCATCCGTGCACCCTTTATGCAGGCCAACCGCTTCATCGCATTGATATGCGGCACCGCCCCAAGGAATTGCTGCAATAAACCAAAATAACTCTTTGGCTTGGGCCTTTCCGGCCACAGATGAGGCACCACATCCGTCATGGCTAGTTTGGACAATCTATTCAGCTCAGCCCACTCAGCTAACTGATCGGTCAACGGCAGTGGACGCTCTGGACTATGGAATTGAGACCAAAACAGCTCTTCCATTTCATATCCTTCTGACTTCGGAAGTGCCGAAGTGCATCCGCCGCACTCGCCGCCAAATCCAGATAAGGATCCTCCGCACTCCACAGCTGGCCCAACTGAGCATACTTCGGATCCGTGAATTTCCTACGCAACAGAAAGGGCTTTCCAGCCACAATGTCTCCGGTGTCACATCCCTAGCTTCTGGTGCTGCCTAGTGTTTGCATCTTGTTGCATCATGTTTAAATTTTATTTAAGTTGAATTGGGGATGACAGAACCCCTAGCACCCCCCGCCCTTAAACCAACTAGGGTTTACTAAAATCATTTTCAATTAACCCAAAATGCCCTACTAAAATGTTCATCATCTTTGCCTTGGTCTAGAACCTCTGACAAAAATGGTGCACACTTTTCTAGGACAACAGAGGGTCACTGGATTAAATCATTAGTTAATTGCATTTGGGCATTTAAATGCTAGTAAATATTTTAAATGTCCAAATAATACCAAACCAAATGTTCCATGTTGGATATATTCTACACATTGGGCATGCATAGTTTGGTGATTTTTGAAAGTGCCTAGATATTTTTAGTAATGCCACAAACTTACATAACAAAAATAGAAAAATTAAAAGAAAGAGAGAGCGAGAAGGACCTACCTGGGCCACTTACCTGGCCAGCCCAGCCCACTGGCCCGGTGCCAGTCATCGCCTACCTCTGCCAGTAGGCAGAGGAGGGACACCGCGACACCGCCGAGCACGCCACGCCACCTCCCTGCCTGCCTGGCTCCTCCCTGGTGCTCCTAGACGATGCCACGGAGATGCCACGCACCCCCCGAGCCCTCTCACTCTCTCCCGAATGTTCTCCCTCCTTCCCTGGTTCTCTCCCTCATCCCGCGGCCGAGCGCTGCCGTCGCCACCAACCAAAGTTGTCGTAGCTACCGCCGATCCCTCGCCCCTCCGTCGTGCCCAGAAGCTCGGCCACGTCGCCGGCTACCCCTCCGCCAATCCACGCGCCTCGGGAGGCCCTGGAGCGCCTCCATCGACGTCGTCTTCATCCCCGGCCACCGGAGATCGTCATGGCCGCCCTGCCGTCTCCAGTGCATCCCCGAGCTTTCCGTCAAGGCCGCCGAGTCTGATGTGAGCTTCTGCTCCGTTCCCCTCTCTCCGTTCCTCCATTCTCGCGCCGTAGCGCCTAAACCGTCGGTGCCCGAACTCCGGCGGCCGCAAAAGAGCTCGCTGCCGTCATCTCCGGCCACCCCAGCTACTGTCGCTTATCTCTTTAGATGCGCCTTCCTCCCAGGAACCCATAGGAGCAAACCGCACGACAAATGGTGCTCCGTAGTGAGCGCACGGTGCACCTCCGCTGTCGGCCATGGTCGTCGCCGGCGACACTCCGGCGACTGATGACGTGGCCGTCATTAGCCACTAATGACCCAGCTAAGCCACCCCTACAGCCACTGCCATGTGGGCCCTAGTGCCTAAACTATTTAATTTAATTTCTTTGTTAGATTAGCACTAATCACAGTGAGCCCCGCCTGTCAACTTTGACTTGGCCACGTCAGCTTTGACCGGGTCCCACATGTCAGCCTCTGTAGCTGACCCTGTGTCACTGACCAGTGGACCCCACTGGTCAGGTTTGACCTGGTCAGCCGCAGTTGACCTGCTGATGTCATAGTGACGCAATGCTGACGCAGTTAATCATTTACTGGATTTATTCTTTTTTAGGAAATTCCAGAAAATGTTTAAAACTTGTAAAAATCATAGAAATTCAACCGTAACTCCAAATGAAATAATTTATATATGAAAAATGATCAGAAAAATCCAATCTATCCATCAGTAGAATTTTCATGCATGTTAGAACAACTTATGACTACTGTTTAGGACAATTCAATTAAATGGCATTTAAGAAATCACATATGGAGTTTGAATTTGAATCTTTGATTCAAACCAGCTTCATTTAATCTGGTTGCTAGTTGCATTAGCTCAAACCACAGCATATTGCCATGTCACACTCATGCATCATATTGTTGCATTGCATTGATTGTGTTCTTCCTTGTTTGCCGGTGTTTGTCCCCTCTCGATAGACGTGGTTCCGACGATGAGCTCGATGACACCGATGAAGAACTATACTATCTTCAGAAGTGCCAGGCAAGCAAAACCCCCTTGTTCATTCTGATACAATCCCACTCTCTCGTTCCTGCTCTATTTTACTGCATTAGGACAACAACGATACAACTGGTACTTGCTGTGGTAGTTGAACCCCTTTATCCTCTGCATTACCTGTCATTGCCACAGTAAATAGATGAAACCCACTAGCATGAGTAGGAGTTGTTTGAGCCCTGATGTGCCTACTCATTCATGTTTGTTTGTCATGCCTGCTATTGCTTAGAGTCGTGTAAGGTCTGATTCATCAGGGATGAATTTGAATGTGGTGAACATGTCCTACTATTGAGAGCTAAGTGTGTGAACACGATTTGGTAAAGGTAGCGGTGAGAGGCCATGTAGGAGTACATGGTGGGTTCTCTCATTGCAGCCGTCCTCAGGAACTGAGTTCTGTGTTTGTGATCCATGAACAGCTACTACCACACATTGGGATCCTTAATTGACTCTCTCGACTTATTAATCAACTCGATCTCTGCCCAGGAGTTGCAACTAGTTTCTAGTGTTTGTAGGTAGTGTTAGTAGTCTACCAAGTGGCGCCCAGTACAGGTGGGCTTGGGACAGACTAGGCACAGTGGCACGGTGTACCAAGCGTAGATCCACCCATCGAGGTGGGCTTGGGAACCCTGCTCACATCGTTTGGGGCCGTGAGCGACACCCCGGCCGGATCTCCTTGCGGATGGAACCCGAATAGGTGATAAACCTGGACGAGAGACTTGTGTGGTTAGTCAGGTCGTGGCCGACACCCTCGCTGGGCTTCCGCTTGAAGGTTGCCGAGTACATGTCGTGTAAACGGCGGTAAGTGGTGAGAGCGTGTGTGAAGAAGTACACCCCTGCAGGGTTAACATTATCTATTGGAATAGCCGTGTCTGCGGAAAAGGACTTCTGGGTTGCCTGTACAGTTCATAGACAAGTGAAAGTGGATACTCTAAAATGCGCAAGATAAGTGTGAGTGCTATGGATGGCGTTCTCGTAGGGAGACGGGAGCGGATCCATAGTGGTGTATTGATATGGTGAATATGTGGACTCGTGTGCGCCACCTCAAAAGAGTTACTTGCAGTCGTAGTTCAGGATAGCCATCGAGTCAAAGTCGGCTTGCTGCAGTTAAACCCCACCATCCCCTTGTTGATAATGATGCATATGTAGTTAGTTCTGCTGTAAGTCTTGCTGGGTACATTTGTACTCACGTTGCTTAATTTATGTTTTTGGAGAGAGACTTCAGTCTCACTAGTAGTTCCACATGGACTTCGACGTTTAGCTTGTTACCTCACTATGGTCTTGTGCCTCGGCAGGATCTGGTAGTTAGGCAGGCTTCTCAGCCTTTTTCATTTGTAGTTGTCTGTACTCATACAAGTTAAGCTTCCGCATGTGCTTTGACTTGTATGCTCTGAATGTTGGGTCATGAGACCCATGTTTGTAACATCTCGCTCCTTGGAGCCTATTGAATAAACTACTTGAGTTGTAGAGTCATGTTGTGATGCCATGTTGTATTTGCACATATCGAGCATATTGTGTGTATGTTATTGAAATGCTTGGTATGTGTGGGATCTGACTATCTAGTTGTTTATCCTTAGTAGCCTCTCTTACCGGGAAATGTCTCCTAGTGCTTCCACTGAGCCATGGTAGCTTGCTACTGCTCCGGAACACTTAGGCTGGCCGGCATGTGTCCTTCTTCGTTCCTGTGTCTGTCCCTTCGGGGAAATGTAACTTGATGAATACCGGAGTCCCGTTAGCCCGCTACAGCCCGGTTCACCGGAGTCCTGTTAGCCCAGTGCTACAGCCTGGATTCACTTGCTGATGACCGACACGTTCGATGCTGGGTCATGGATGCCTGTCCCTGTAAGTTTGTGCCACTTTGGGTTTACGACTAGCCATGTCAGCCCGGGCTCCTTATCATATGGATGCTAGCGACACTATCATATACGTGTGCCAAAAGGCGCAAACGGTCCCGGGCAAAGGTAAGGCGATACCCGTGGGGATACCGTGCGTGAGGCTGCAAAGTGATATGAGGTGTTACATGCTAGATCGATGTGGCATTGAGTCGGGGTCCTGACAGCTTTGGTATCAGAGCTTGACTGCCTGTAGGATTACCAAGCCAAACTGGTCGAAGTTGAGTCTAGAAATTCTTTAGTTATATAAGGGAATTGATTGTGGGATGGAACATAAGGCTCTTTTTACTCCTTATATCTCACGCCCTTCTGATCTAAGTCATCTTATCTTTCCTACGGGGTTAAGGAACTAGGCTTTCTCTTCTTTCTACCAGGATCACGTGTTACTAATCTGTAGACTTATAGGATTGACGGATTCAAGTCTCAGTTTAGTTCCTACTACTTCCTATGTTAACTGTTCATCTTGAAACCTTGATATTATGCTTCCGAGTGGCTATGCCACCATTTTGTAGGATGTATTAAATCCTTTGGAGCATTTACCGCCGTTATGTTGTCCGAGTCATCCCAGGTTTCTAAATAGTCTGAAGCATTTGCAAAATCCCTTCCTCCCATTCTGATGTCCTTTGTTCCAGATTAGCACACTAATCGGTGTGTTGAGGAACTCTATTACCTCGACATATATGTTGGAATTATTATTATGACCCTAGGTATCTAGAGTATCACCTAGTAATCTAGCCACGTTTTGTATTCCCAGTGTGATGATTTTGGCCATCATTCTCGAAAGCATCCCGTGATGCAATTTAGTTAGTAGGTATTCTACTCCTGGGTCTTGAACCCGAAACTCACCCTACTCACTTCATGTTGATAGTGTTTGCTCATTCCTTTAGGTTATTAGTAACCTTTGTGATAGTCCTCGAGGTTCGTGGTATTTCCTTCTTCCAAATACTATGAACCACTTATGGCAGAAGTTCTTTGAACCAAGGATCACCACCAGAGTGCTCCTGATGGGTTCTCGATTCTATGTTGTGACTCTGCCAGATCTACCTTTCTGCATGGGTTATCCGGAAGAAATATGTTGAACTCGTTCGACATGCTAGTCCATGCATGCACAACTCAGAAAATCATATATTCCTTTCAGTTGTCCCTCTTTAGTTGTCTTCTGACCTCGTCTATCAATTGATAGTCAGGAGTAGTTATGCATCCATGTTCATCGATGCCACTACTCTTGTGGTCCGTCAAGCCATTCTATTCCAGAATGACTAGGAGAAACAAACTCCAGTACCTCATCCATATCCAGGATTGGGTCAAAGCAGTTGTATCCCGTAGATCAAATGCAATCCAGCTTCTGGTCTGTTCTACCTTGAAGTACTACCTTCTTTATGTCAGGATTGTCATGAGAATTGCACCACCTCTTATGAATTCTTGACATAGTGGTACTTCTCGCCATCCTTTCTCATTCCTCGGTTCCGTGTTGTTGCAACCGGAGTGCCGACAAGTGAATTGTGATGTGTGAACTCAATACTCCTAGCAACCCCGTTGCTTGGTAGTTAATGGACGATAACCTCATTCTTAGCATGTTGATTATTGAATCATCACCATTCTAAGATTGATCATGCTACCTAGTCCTTATTTCTGGTGCACCTTTCGACCAATGAGTTGGGGCTATGCCAATCCCTTGCTTATTTGACCATCTCGTCTTGCCCTGAAAAGCAAGATTGTTCTCAAGCTTAATAGCATATCGATGGTTCGTGATTTTTTGATTATCTTCTCGGAAGTATAACCATGTTGTCACCTGACTGCTATGTTGAGCTCGTGACCAAGTTGGTTTTCAAAACCATCCTTTCTCCAAGAATCCGTGTTGGATACCCCTGAGCTAGTTGGTTAAGCTAAACGACAACTTGGAGAGTTGGAAGATTAAAGATTACCTAACTTAGTTCGTTTCAAAGGGATATCCTGGTGTTGGTGTGTTTTGAAGAAAGATGATATCTTCATTGGTTGATCCTCATGGTCAATTGCTGGATCTATTATCTTATCCAATCTTTGATTTGAGTATGGGCTATCGTCAAATCAAATCATAACCAACGATATTCGTAATGTTGTCTTACTCGTGGTTTTTCCTCGAGCATACACCATTATATTCTTTGGTCTGACCAATGCTATCACCGTGTTCACTTAACTATGGAATTCCTTTTATATGGAAACTTGGATGAATTATTGTTGAGCCCATCGACAACATCCTTATCTCCTCCATGATTTTGTTGAACATTAAGCTAGTGTTGGAAACTTGTGTAAGCATTTTCTTCATGCCCCGTTCATGAAGTATATGTTGGATGAAAGAAGTGACTTCCTTTGATTCACGTCCATTTGATGTAAGTTGCCACGTGAATTCGAGAAAGTTTGTTTTTGCTCCTCTGGAATCATCCCAAGTCAGTCATGCATGTGCGAAGTATTCTATGGTCTGATAGACTGATCATCTTCATTCCATATGTATTCCCTAGCACACCAAGCCACGGATTGATTTGTTCAAGGAAAGGAAGTTTCTTCTTAAGAGCATGCCTTATGCAAGGACTTCAATATCCTCGATTATGGTTCCCCACCTGAACTCGGTAGTGTTTTATTATAAGACTACTACATGGTCATGCTTGTTTGGGACAGCGTGTTCACATGTATGTAGCAGAACCAGCTCATGTTTTGGAGCTTGCTATCGTAGTCCATTCCCCGAGAATCTCGCAACGCCATCTCGTCGATTTGTGTTGCAAACTTTAATTTTTCTTTCTAGACTTGATGAGTCTGGAATATTCTGACACCAACCAGATCTGAATCTCAGGAAGATATGATGGTTGGAACATTTCCCAAGAACTATAATATCGATCTCTCGATAACCGGTAAATTGGATGTCGTGGCCAATACACCCAGCCGGAAGACCTATTATTGTAGTATCTTGATTGAAGAAGTTGGCCACCTCCCCATAGGGATTTCGTAGGATTTACTCCCTAGTTGCCCCTTATGGATTTTTGTGTTCCCAAAGTCCGAACTTTTACTTGATGTTCTAGATATCAAACCATATCTATGAATAGGATACACTAGCACATTAAGGAGAACATTAGAAGCGGAGTGCTAAATGTCCCTCGGTCGATCATCCATATTTTGTTTCCTTGGCCTCGCTAAGGTGAAATCTGAGAAGGTGTTATCTTCCTTTGCATCTGCATTGTCCATCACTATTCATCATGGTAGTATGATGTGTTGCCAGGATCCTCGACATGGATGTTGGTAAGACCTTGATGAATATGGAAATGCTCGGGTTCTTGAGAGCACGCGCAAGCAAAATCATGCCTTGTGTTGTCTTCAACAAGGTAATCCACATCATCCATTCTAATCCGGGTATTCCATTTTACCAAACCCCTCCAAATGATCGCTCGAAAATTGCCTTAGGCTGGTATAAAGAATCTCGATGATCTCTGAATCAAAGGTAATTCTTTTGCCACTTAAGGGGATATTTCTACAAGTCACCGTCCCTAAGGTGCCCCGTTATGGTATCATGGCAACTCAACTCCTCGCTACGTTGACAACCGTTCAACACCTTCTTAAGTGTGGACTTGTTTTCTATCTAGTGAATCCTCGACATCTGTTAAACTCCATCCCTCTAGATGTGTGCTTCGTGTCTCGGCTTGCGAGATGTTGCTATGTCTCATTTCCTGAGTTGATCCTGAGTTGTTCGGTCTTCGAGAAGATCAATTCTTCTAGAGTTTTCCTTTCCTCTTCATGTCATGTTAGCTAGAGTTCTCAGAACAAGACGACAAGACAAAGATGGTGATCGAATCAACGCCCCTATGAAGTGCAACCTGGATCGTGAAGATTGTGTTAGTTTGCGTTCCCCCTTCATATTACCCTACGCTTGAATCTCTGGACGAGATTTTTGCTTAGTGGGGGTGAGTTGTCACATCCCTAGCTTCTGGTGCTGCCTAGTGTTTGCATCTTGTTGCATCATGTTTAAATTTTATTTAAGTTGAATTGGGGATGACAGAACCCCCAGCACCCCCCTTAAACCAACTAGGGTTTACTAAAATCATTTTCAATAAACCCAAAATGCCCTATTAAAATGTTCATCATCTTTGCCTTGGTCTAGAACCTCTGACAAAAATGGTGCACACTTTTCTAGGACAACAGAGGGTCACTGGATTAAATCATTAGTTAATTGCATTTGGGCATTTAAATGCTAGCAAATATTTTAAATGTCCAAATAATCCCAAACCAAATGTTCCATGTTGGATATATTCTACACATTGGGCATGCACAGTTTGGTGATTTTTGAAAGTGCCTAGATATTTTTAGTAATGCCACAAACTTACATAACAGAAATAGAAAAACTAAAAGAAAGAGAGAGAGAGAAGGACCTACCTGGGCCACTTACCTGGCCAGCCTAGCCCACTGGCCCGGTGCCAGTCATCGCCTACCTCTGCCAGTAGGCAGAGGAGGGACACCGCGACGCCTCCGAGCTCACCACGCCACCTCCCTGCCTGCCTGGCTCCTCCCCGGTGCTCCTAGACGATGCCACGGAGACGCCACGCACCCCCTGGGCCCTCTCACTCTCTCCCGAATGTTCTCCCCCCTTCCCTGGTTCTCTCCCTCACCCCGCGGCCGAGCGCTGCCGTCACCACCGACCACCGTTGCCGTAGCTACCGCCGATCCCTCGCCCCTCCGTCGTGCCCAGAAGCTCCACCACGTCGCCGGCTACCCCTCCGCCAATCCACGCGCCTCGGAAGGCCCTGGAGCGCCTCCATCGACGTCGTCTTCATCCCCGGCCACCGGAGATCTTCATGGCCGCCTCGCCGTCTCCAGTGCATCCCCGGGCTTTCCGTCAAGGCTGCTGAGTCCGCTGTGAGCTTCTGCTCCGTTCCCCTCTCTTCGTTCCTCCGTTCTCGCGCCGTAGCGCCTAAACCGTCGGTGCCCGAACTCCGGCGGCCGCAAAAGAGCTCGCCGCCGTCAGCTCCGGCCACCCCAGCTGCTGTTGCTTATCTCTTTAGATGTGCCTTCCTCCCAGGAACCTGTAGGAGCAAACCGCACGTCAAATGGTGCTCCGTAGCGAGCGCACGGTGCACCTCCGCTGTCGGCCGTGGTCATCGCCGGCGACACTCCGGCGACTGATGACGTGGCCGTCATTAGCCACTAATGACCCAGCTAAGCCACCCCTAGAGCCACTGCCATGTGGGCCCTAGTGCCTAAACTATTTAGTTTAATTTCTCCGTTAGATTAGCACTAATCACAGTGGGCCCCGCGTGTCAACTTTGACTTGGCCACGTCAGCTTTGACCGGGTCCCACATGTCAGCCTCTGTAGCTGACCCTGTGTCACTGACCAGTGGACCCCACTGGTCAGGTTTGACCTGGTCAGCCGCAGTTGACCTGCTGATGTCATAGTGACGCAATGCTGATGCAGTTAATCATTTATTGGATTTATTCTTTTTCAGGAAATTCTAGAAAATGTTTAAAACTTGTAAAAATCATAGAAGTTCAACCGTAACTCCAAATGAAATAATTTATATATGAAAAATGATCAGAAAAATCCAATCTATCCATCTGTAGCATTTTCATGCATGTTAGAACAACTTATGACTACTGTTTAGGACAATTCAATTAAATGGCATTTAAGAAATCACATATGGAGTTTGAATTTGAATCTTTGATTCAAACCAGCTTCATTTAATCTGGTTGCTAGTTGCATTAGCTCAAACCACAGCATATTGCCATGTCACACTCATGCATCATATTGTTGCATTGCATTGATTGTGTTCTTCCTTGTTTGCCCGTGTTTGTCCCCTCTCGATAGACGTAGTTCCGACGATGAGCTCGATGACACCGATGAAGAACTATACTATCTTCAGAAGTGCCAGGCAAGCAAAACCCCCTTGTTCATTCCGATACAATCCCACTCTCTCGCTCCTGCTCTATTTTACTGCAATAGGACAACAACGATACAACTGGTACTTGTTGCGGTAGTTGAACCCCTTTATCCTCTGCATGACCTGTCATTGCCACAGTAAATAGATGAAACCCACTAGCATGAGTAGGAGTTGTTTGAGCCCTGATGTGCCTACTCATTCATGTTTTTTTGTCATGACTGCTATTGCTTAGAGTTGTGTCAGGTCTGATTCATCGGGGATGAATTGGAATGTGGTGAACATGTCCTACTATTGAGAGCTAAGTGTGTGAACACGATTTGGTAAAGGTAGCGGTGGGAGGCCATGTAGGAGTACATGGTTGGTTGTGTCATTGCAGCCGTCCTCAGGAACTGAGTTCTATGTTTGTGATCCATGAACAGCTACTACCACACATTGGGATCCTTAATTGACTCTCTCGACTTACTAATCAACTCGATCTCTGTCCAGGAGTTGCAACTAGTTTCTGGTGCTTATAGGTAGTGTTAGTAGTCTACCAAGTGGCACCCAGTACAGGTGGGCTTGGGAAAGACTAGGCATAGTGGCACGGTGTACCAAGCGTAGATCCACCCGTCGAGGTGGGCTTGGGAACCCTGCTCACATCGTTTGGGGCCGTGAGCGACACCCCGGCCGGATCTCCTTGCGGATGGAACCTGAATAGGCGATAAACCTGGATGAGAGACTTGTGTGGTTAGTTAGGTCATGGCCAACACCCTCGATGGGCTTCCGCTTGAAGGTTGCCGAGTACATGTCGTGTAAACGGCGGTAAGTGGTGAGAGCGTGTGTGAAGAAGTACACCCCTGCAGGGTTAACATTATCTATTCGAATAGCCGTGTCCGCGGAAAAGGACTTCTGGGTTGCCTGTACAGTTCATAGACAAGTGAAAGTGGATACTCTAAAATGCGCAAGATAAGTGTGAGTGTTATGGATGGCGTTCTAGTAGGGAGATAGGAGCGGATCCATAGTGGTGTATTGATATGGTGAATATGTGGACTCGTGTGCGCCACCTCAAAAGAGTTACTTGCAGTCGTAGTTCAGGATAGCCACTGAGTCAAAGCTGGCTTGCTGAAGTTAAACCCCACCATCCCCTTGTTGATAATGATGCATATGTAGTTAGTTCTGATGTAAGTCTTGCTGGGTACATTTGTACTCACGTTGCTTAATTTATGTTTTTGGAGAGAGACTTCAGTCTCGCTAGTAGTTCCATGTGGACTTCGATGTTTATCTTGTTACCTCAGCTATGGTCTTGTGCCTCGGCAGGATCTGGTAGTTAGGCAGGCTTCTCAGCCTTTTTCATTTGTAGTTGTCTTTACTCATACATGTTAAGCTTCCGCATGTGCTTTGACTTGTATGCTCTGAATGTTGGGTCATGAGACCCATGTTTGTAACATCTCGCTCCTCGGAGCCTATTGAACAAAATACTTGAGTTGTAGAGTCATGTTGTGATGCCATGTTGTATTTGCACATATCGAGCATATTGTGTGTATGTTATTGAAATGCTTGGTATGTGTGGGATCTGACTATCTAGTTGTTTATCCTTAGTAGCCTCTCTTACCGGGAAATGTCTCCTAGTGCTTCCACTGAGCCATGGTAGCTTGCTACTGCTCCGGAACACTTAGGCTGGCCGGCATGTGTCCTTCTTCGTTCCTGTGTCTGTCCCTTCGGGGAAATGTCACGCGATGAATATCAGAGTCCTGTTAGCCCGCTACAGCCCGGTTCACCGGAGTCCTGTTAGCCCAGTGCTACAGCCTGGATTCACTCGCTGATGACCGACACCTTCGATGCTGGGTCATGGATGCCTGTCCCTGTAAGTTTTTGCCACTTTGGGTTTACGACTAGCCATGTCAGCCCGGGCTCCTTATCATATGGATGCTAGCGACATTATCATATACGTGTGCCAAAAGGCGCAAACGGTCCCGGGCAAAGGTAAGGCGACACCCGTGGGGATACCATGCGTGAGGCTGCAAAGTGATATGAGGTGTTACATGCTAGATCGATGTGGCATTGAGTCGGGGTCCTGACATCCGGCCTGACGCAGTTCCTCCTTTATAGCCCGCATTGCAGAACGAGCATCCTTGGCTTCGGCAGTGGCCTTCTTCAGGCCCTCTTGCTCCGCGTGGCGTTCTCTTTCAAGAACCTCATAGCGGTCGGTAGCATCTTTTAATTTCACGGCCATTACGGCCATTTCCTCCCTGCTTCGGCAGTGAGCAGCCTTCTCGGCTTTTAGCTCCTCCGCTGCCTTCAAGGCAGCCGCGCCACTTTTTCTGGCTTGGTCCTTGGCTCGAGCAAGCTCCGCCTGAAGGTCTTCCACAGCAGCGGCACCATCTGCATCAAGCATACATGTTGTAAGGAGTGGGCGTCAGCTCCCTTACCAGGTGACCACGGAAACACCACTTACCTTGCGACTTGTCAAGTCGTTTATTGACCAGCGTGATGTCCGCATCTGCAACATCGAGTTGCCGCTTCAGTTCGCCAACTCTATCAGTCCGGTTGGCCACCGAACTCTCCGCCACCTGCATAGGGAAGGCAACATTTCGTAACTGAGATTATGATCCTCGGCACGTTGTCGCTTTCGACAACATACCGAGTCTCAGGGGCTACTATCTATACAGGGCACACCCTATGTGCAAAACTGTCAAAAGGTTTGTCATTTTTTTGCGTACCTCAAACCCTGTCAGTAAACTCTCATGTAACCCGCTTTCGGGGGATGAGATCCTTTCAATCACCGCACTCATTAATGCGCGGTGATCTTCTGAGAGAGACGCCCTCTCGAGCAAACCCTGCAGCTCCACCGGTCGCACTCCAGTGGGTATCGAACTCCCAGCCCCCCCCCCCGGACTCGGGGAGACCCTCCGTGACGACACCTCAGGGTCGTCCGCCCCGCCTAATGGGACGGCAAATGGAGGCGTTTCGCTCTCCATCATCTCCCGACGAAGGTCCCCCGAGGATGAGCTCTACTGGGAAGGGCTGAGATCCGAACTACAAGGTAAAAACTTCGTTTATCCTTAGAAATAAAATAGGGATGTCCTTTATTATAAAACTTCCCTTTTTTCTACTTACGGCTCGCTGGAGGGCTGATTCCTTTGGGGAGACTGTATGGCCGGGACTCCTCCCGGCACAGGACCTTCCGGTTCAGATTTCTTTCCCCGCTTCGAGGCTTTGGCCTTCGGGTTTTCGGAAGCGGTCCTCTTCTCTCCCTGGAGGGAGGGATTCTTGATTCCCCCCTTACTAAGAGCCTCCTTAACAGAGGTGGTAGTTTCCCTATTCCCCCCTTCGCCTTCCTCCGGAGGCGCAACCTCCAACATTTTGATTAACACGGGATCCGGCGTGGTCTCAGGGAGGGGGCCGGACACCGTATCAGTTTTGCTTGCGCTATCCACTCATGTTCAAGGGATAGCTGGTTAAAAGGCAAATCCATGATAAATAAATGGATGATATGTCTGGTCATAGGGCTACTTACTTGAGTATCCGGGCGATTGCAGCTTAGGCCAGCGTCCTCGGTCAAGTCCGGACACACTTGTGATCCGAAGAACAGTTTGTACATCTCCACGGGGTTTGCACCCGTAAAGTGTTGGAGAGCTCGTGGTCCCTCCGGATTGAATTCCCATAGGCGGAGCGGGCGACGTTTGCAGGGCAGAAGACGCTGAATCAGCATAACCTGCGTCACTACGACCAGATTGATCTCCCTCTCTTGGAGATCTCGAATCCGGCCCTGCAATAGGGGTACATCCTTGGATGGCTCCCAGTCGAACCCTTTGTTGACCCACGATGTCAGCCGTGGTGGAGGACCCGGGCGAAAGACGGGCGGCAGCCTCTGCCTGCTGCCCTGGGAGCGGTGAGATAGAACCACTCCTGTTGCCACAAACTGAGCTCCTCCTGAAAAGAGCCCTCGGGCCATGGAGCATCGGCCCTCTTGCTTATAACCGCCCCGCCGTACTCTGCCTAACGCCCCTCAATCATCTTCGGCTCCACATTGAAGGTTTTGAGCCACAAACCAAAGTGAGGGGTAGTGCGGAGGAAGGCTTTGCAGACGACAATAAACGATGAGATATGGAGGATAGACTCCGGAGCCAGGTCGTGGAATTCCAGCCCATAGTAAAACAGGAGCCCCCTCACGAAGGGATCCATCGGGAAGCCTAAACCCCGACGGAGGTGAGGCACGAATACGACGCTCTCGCCAGGCTCCGGGGTAGGAATGACTTGCCCTTGGACAGGCAACCTATGCGAAATCTCATAGGTTAAGTACCTGGCGTCCCTAAGCTTTAACACGTCCTCTTCCGTGACGGAGGAGGGCATCCACCAGCCCTGAAGGTCGGAACCGGACATTGTCGAAGGTCCGAAGTGCCCGAATCTGGAGCCCTGGGTGTTGGAACTCGGGGCGAGGGGCGGATTGGATTGAGGATTGAAGAAAAGGAACGGGCCTTGATCTCATTATAAAGGGGAAGAATACCAAGAGCCGTCTCCGTGACCGTTTAGAACTCGCCTTTGATGGAGGGGGCGTGCCAACGGGCGCGGTTGGGTTACCCACGCCCGTATTGATGAGAATCCCGGAATAAGGGGAACACGATCTCCGCTTCGACAAGATGTGCCAAGGAAACCGCTTCGCTAAACGCGCTGAGGCGGTATAATAAAAACGATTCAAGTAAAGGCTTGGTTGCGGTGTGATGTCACGCCATGAAATACGTCAGCAGATTGAACTTGTGTAAATATTATTCTCTCTACAGTGGAATGTGGAATTTATTTTGCAGAGCCGGACACTATCCTAGTGTTCACAATCTTCTACAAACTATTCGGAGAAGGAACCCGCCTTGCAATGCCGAAGACAATGTGCGCGCTGGACTCGTCGTCATTGAAGCCTCGTTCAGGGGCTACTGAGGGAGTCCTGGACTAGGGGGTGTCCGGATAGCCGAACTATCATCATCAGGCGGACTCCAAGACTATGAAGATACAAGATTGAAGACTTCATCCCGTGTCCGGATGGGACTTTCCTTGGCATGGAAGGCAAGCTTGGCGATACGGATATGTAGATCTCCTACAATTGTAACCGACTCTGTGTAACCCTAGCCCTCTCCGGTGTCTATATAAACCGGATGGTTTTAGTCCGTAGAATAACAACAATCATACCATAGGCTAGCTTCTAGGGTTTAGCCTCCTTGATCTCGTGGTAGATCTACTCTTGTAATACCCATATCATCAAATATCAATCAAGCAGGACATAGGGTTTTACCTCCATCAAGAGGGCCCGAACCTGGGTAAAACATCGTGTCCCTTGTCTCCTGTTACCATCCGCCTAGACGCACAGTTCGGGACCCCCTACCCGAGATCCGCCGGTTTTGACACCGACACTAGTCCTTCGCAAGGCCCGTGACTCCAAGGTGCCGGACTCCGCCCCGGACTCCGAATCCTCCGCACCCATTCCAATCGAACCCGATTGGGCACCGATCATGGAGTTCACCGCCGCGGACGTCTTTCAGCACTCACCCTTTGGCGATATCCTGAACTCCCTAAAGTCTCTCTCTTTGTCAGGAGAGCCCTGGCCAGACTATGGTCAGAAGGGTTGGGATATGGAGGACGAAGAAATTTGAAACCCACCCACCACCCACTTTGTAGCCACTGTCAACGATTTAACCGACATGCTCGACTTTGACTCCGAAGATATCGACGGTATGGACACCGATGAAGGAAACGACCAAGAACCAGAACCTATAGGGAACTGGAAAGCCACCTCGTCATATGACATATACATGGTGGACACCCCCAAAGCAGGGGATGGCGAGGAACGGAGGATGACCCCTCCAAGAAGCAACCCAAGCGCCGATGTCAGCGGCGCCGCTCTAAATCCCGCCAAAGCAAGAACGGCAAATCCGACACCGGAGATAACAACACATCGGACAGTGCCGAAGATAACCCCCTCCAGCAGGATTCAGTGCAGGAGGACGAAGGAGCCAACCCTCATGAGAGAGCGGCCGACAGAGAGGTTGAGGACGACAACCATATGCCTCCCTTCGAAGACGAGGTAAGCCTCGACGACGACGAATTCGTCGTGCCAGAGGATCCCGTCGAACAAGAGCGTTTCAAACGCAGGCTTATGGCCATGGCACGCAGCCTCAAGAAAAAACAGCAGCAGCTTAGAGCTGACCAAGACTTGCTAGCCGACAGATGGACCGAAGTCCTGGCGGCCGAAGAGTATAAACTCGAGCGCCCGTCCAAGAGCTACCCAAAGCGCAGGCTGCTACCCCAACTTGAGGAGGAAGCAACTAGACCTACATTACCAGCGTACGATGCGCCCGATCGGCCACCCCGTGGCCGCGATAGAGAGACCTTCGGACCCTCGACCCAAGCCGCATCCCGGCACCGCTCAAAACATAACAGAGTACGAGGAGACGCAACAGACCTGCGAGATATACTGGAGGACAAGGCAAGGCAATCAAGATCGATCTACGGATCACGTGGGCGCCCCACATCACGTGATGATAACCGTCACACCGCATATGATAAACACGGCCAGGCCGAATACAACAAACCAAGCTCATCCGAGCTGCGCCGTGATATAGCCCAGTACAGGGGCGCCGCACACCCACTATGCTTCACAGACGAAGTAATGGATCATCAAATCCCCGAGGGTTTCAAGCCCGTAAACATTGAATCATATGACGGCACAACTGATCCCGCGGTATGGATCGAGGATTACCTCCTTCATATCCACATGGCCCGTGGTGATGATCTACACGCCATCAAATAACTCCCGCTCATGCTTAAAGGACCAGCTCGACATTGGCTTAACAGCCTGCCAGCAGAGTCAATTAGTTGCTGGGAGGACCTGGAATCCGCATTTCTTGACAACTTCCAGGTCACTTACGTGCGACCACCAGACGCCGATGACCTAAGCCACATAATCCAGCAGCCAGAGGAATCGGCTAGACAATTCTAAACACAGTTCCTAACCAAGAAAAATCAAATAGTCGACTGTCCGGACACCGAGGCCCTTGCCGCCTTCAGGCATAACATCCGAGACGAATGGCTTGCCCGGCACCTAGGACAGGAAAAGCCAAAATCTATGGCAGCCCTCACGACACTCATGACCCGCTTCTGCACGGGCAAAGACAGCTGGCTAGCTCGTAGCAATAACATAACCAAAAGCCCTGGTAATTCGGATACCAAGGACAACAATGGCAGGTCACATCGCAGTAAGGACAAGCACCACATTAACGGCGACACTACTGAGGATACGACAGTCAATGCCGGATTCAGAGGCTCTAAACCCGGTCAGTGGAAGAAGCCATTCAAAAGAAACCCTCCGGGCCCATCCAACTTAGACCGGATACTCGATCGCTTGTGCCAGATACACGGCACCCCCGAACAACCAGCCAACCACACCAACAGGGACTGTTGGGTGTTCAAGCAGGCAGGCAAGTTAAGTGCCGAAACCAGAGACAAGGGGCTGCGTAGCGATGACGAGGAGGAGCCCCGGCCGCCGAACAACAGAGGACAGAAGGGCTTCCCCCCGCAAGTGCGGATGGTGAACATGATATACACAACCCACATCCCCAAAAGGGAGTGGAAGCGTGCCCTCAAGGACGTCTATGCGCTGGAGCCAGTCGCCCCAAAGTTCAACCCATGGTCCTCCTGCCCGATCACCTTTGATCGACGGGACCACCCGACTAGCATCCGTCACGGCGGATTCGCCGCATTGGTCCTAGACCTAATCATTGATGGATTTCATCTCACTAGAGTCCTCATGGGCGGCGACAGCAGCCTGAACCTGCTTTATCAGGATACAGTGCGAAAAATGGGTATAGATCCCTCATGGATTAAACCCACAAAGACAACCTTTAAAGGCGTCATACCAGGTGTAGAAGCCAGCTGTACAGGCTCGGTTACACTCGAAGTGGTCTTTGGATCCCCGGATAATTTCCGAACCGAAGAGTTAATCTTCGACATAGTCCCATTCCGCAGTGGCTATCATGCCCTGCTCAGACGAACCGCATTTGCAAAATTCAATGAGGTGCCGCACTACGCATATCCCAAGCTCAAGATGCCAGGTCCTTGCGGAGTCATTACGGTAAATGGAAACATTGAACGCTCTCTCCGAACGGAGGAGCACACAGCGGCCCTGGCGGCGGATGTATAGAGCAGCCTCTCAAGGCATCTCCCCAATCTGGGTGTTAAACGTCCGGACAACGTCAAGCGTGCCCGAAGCAACCTCCAACAAAGCCGGCTTGCACGTTCCGAGCGAGCATAGCAGTGCGGCCCCAACCCCAGCCCTTGCCGGACGGTGATATCAATACCACGCGTACATAATTACACTTTGAAAATACCATGGGCATAAGGGGAGGGGCACAACTACGGCACGCCCAGAATGCGGCTCAACCGCACATAGGGGCTCCCTATTCCGCCATTTTTTTGTACACTTTCAGGACCCAACCATTCGGAAGGCCTGTCCGGCAATAAACTCGCCAAACACACGATGCAATAGCCAGGGCGCGAACAAGCTGCATCATATGTCCAGGTGGTCTCTATAACGAGCTAAATACCCGTTTCGCTTAAATTTATGCAGCTTGCCCCTGGAGGGGGACATGTCAAATATTCCCATCCCTTGCTTATCGCACTATTTGTATCGTTCTGCTTTCAAAGCAGCTCTTTTTAATAAACAATATATAGCTCTTATCTATTATTGCATTCATCTATTTTTATACAAATATGTCCAGTCATGACATTATGCAACCGTACACTTTGGTACGGTCAATACACCAGGGGCTTAAGCACCCCATAACATGGTGTGAGAAGACCGAACACTCTCACGAGTGCGGCACCCCGAACATATAGCACTATATGCATCGGCTCCGAATCATGTCTTTGGTCAATAGTTGGGTTTGCCCGGCTCCCATGTTTTGGTACCTTACGTTCCACAATGTTGGCTAAGGTAGCGCTGGGAGAACTACTGCGATTGTGCCCCAGTTGAGCTGGGTTAACACCTCAGTAGAGAAAGCTAAAACTGACCGGCATGATAGTGCGAGAGACCGGTCGCTGTTCGTGAGGTTTTTTTGAGTCCTTAAAGACTTATGCCGCTTAGAGCGAGGAACCGGACTTATCCGGCCTAGGCATGGATAGCGCCCCGAACTCGGTCTTCCGAATACTAGGGGCTTCGCCGAAATTTAAAATTATAGAATTCTATGGCTAAGTGAGAGTGATAAAGCATTATAAGTCCGACGGCCTGGTTCGTTGTGCTGAGCACCTCCCTAGATGGGCCCAAGAATGGGAACAAGAGCGCTCAGGTTTATCCCGAACACCCCAGCACTCGTGGCATGGGGGTCGAAGCCGACGACTTGCATCTCTCAGATTTGATAAACTGCCGCACAGAAGGTAATATTTTAAATTAATAAGCGTTGCCTAACGCATATGAACAAAGTTTTCAGCGTACAGGATAACAGATGCGAGTCTACTCAAAAATTACATCGTTAGTGCACTCCTCCGCTATACGGCGAGCACCCTTCAGGACGCCCTTATAATACATCTCCGGCGTGCGATACTCCTTCCCCGGCGGTGGCGCGTCCGTCAAAAGCTTCTCAGCGTCCAGCTTGCCCCAGTCCACTTTAGCACGGGCAAGAGCCCGACGGGCACCTACGATACAGACGGAGCGCTTGACAACTTCAATCCACGGACACGCGTCCACCAGCCGCCGCACCAGACCGGAGTAGCTCCCAGGCATGGCTTCTCTAGGCCACAGCCGAGCTAGGAGGCCCTTCATGGCCTGTTCGGCCACCTTGTGGAGCTCGACCAGTTGCTTCAGCTGGTTGCTCAGGGGCACCGGATGTTCGGCGTCAGCATACTGAGACCAGAACACATTTTCCGTCGAGCTCCCCTCTTCGGCTCGGTAGTACGCGGCGGCATCAGACACACTACGGGGCAGATCGGCGAACGCTCCTGGAGAGCTCCGGATCTGGGTAAGTAACAGATAATTTACTTTTATATTCTTGCTTTGCATAAAGAATGCCTTACCCGCCGCTATCTTCTTCATCGCCTCGATCTCCTGGAGGGCCTTCTGGGCTTCGGCCTTAGCGGTTTTCGCACTCTCAAGAGCCAAGGCGAGCTCAAACTCTCGAGTCTTCGAGTCGCGCTCCAAACTCTCCTGTTTTTCCACGAGAGCCTGGAGCTCTTGCCGCACCTCCGCCACCCACGCCTCCTGCTTCTCTCGCTCGGCGCGCTCCAGGGCCGCACTATTTTCGGCCTTGGAGACCGCCTCCTTCAGGGCCGCCACCTCGGCCGTGGCCCATGCAACATTTAAGTTGGTCCTGTCATTATTTGCAACCAAGTATTTTTATATACATTTACATACGGTATTACATACCCTCCTTGTCCTCGAGCTGCTTCTTGGCACGGCCGAGCTCGCTCTCGGACCGCTTGAGGCTTCCCTTCAATGCATTGACTTCCGCAGTCAGTGCGGGAGAGGTCAGCAGCGCAGCCTGCATTCCCATATCGACATATTTTTATTAGAATCCTTGTCGGAGTAATGGGCCACGGGTAGGCTAACCCGAGCCCCAGAGCCTTTCAAGGCATCGGGGCAGGCTGCGCCCCTCAAGCCGAGTCCCAGGCAGCGACTCCAAGATAAGCCAAGTCCCAGGCAGCGACTCCAAGATAAGCCGAGTCCCAGGCAGCGACTCCAAGATAAGCCGAGTCCCAGGCGGCAACTTCAAGAGAAGCCGGCTTTAGAGAGTCGGCCTGTGATTCCACCCGTCACCTACCTTCGCCAAGATAGGCGAGGCGGGGTACGGTCACAGCGTGGCCGTCACCCCCTGCTTACGAGGGGCTGGCGTGGCTACAATATGCCGTATCGCTGGAGATCTCCAGCATGGCGCGGCACTGTTGCCATGCCTGCCCTGACTTCAGCCACAGTGGCGGCGCACTTTGGCCACGACGGCCTACCTGTACGACCCAGAGACGGTGGGACCCGCCTGTCAGTGAGAGCACAGAAGACGGCTGGATGCCCCCCGAAGACGGACCTGTGGGAGTCGGGCCCCTCGGAGTCGGCCGGCCCCTCCCACGGGCCCCACACGCCATTAACCAAACAAGACGGGGAATGACGATAGTGATCGTCCGATAAACGGCGGCACTGTTGCCACGACCCCATGACCAAGCCTGCGTCATTAGAAGCACGGCTACAGTACCGGACCCGTCGGCGGGCCCTAGCAGTCGGCGGAGAAGATGGCGGCCTGTGAGACAGACGGCTGGGACCCGCGCCCAGCCGGATTAGCATTGTACCCCCGGGGGGTAGGCCTATATAAACCCCCCAGGACACCCATGCAAAGGATTCGAATCCATTAGCACTAGACCAGATCATATAGGGAGGAGAGAGCTAGCCTTGCCTTCTCCTACCTCCAGAATACAGCTCTAGGAGCAACCTTGTACTCACTTTGCCTTAGTGATCATGCGGAGACCCCGCAGAGCAGTAGTAGGGGTGTTATCTCCCCGGAGAGCCCCGAAGCTGGGTAAGATCCGCCGGCGTGCATGTCTTCACCTCATCCCATTTCCTGGCACCGGCGACGTTCTACTCGCTCCAACCATGATAAGCCATCCTTTGGCATATGTCGCACCCAACCCCCGACATTTGGCGCCCACCGTGGGGCAAGGTGCACCGTCGTCCGGAGACCTGCTCTGGACGGGAACCCTCTTCCTCCCTAGCGAGCGTAGCCAGCCTGGCACGCCCGATGGCGCTTGCCCCGACGCGCTGCAAGGCATCGACGACGCCTGCGCAGCGAGCTGCCTCGCCGACCTTCTTGGTGAGGTTTGCATCTCCGACGAGCCTACATCCGACGCAGGCACGGGCGGCCCCGAAAGCCTCCTCGCGGGCCTCCTCGACCAACTCCACGTCGCCGGCGAGCCCGCCGTGGACTTGGAGTCCGTAGGCTCCACCGACCCGATGGTGGTCGACTCCAACAGCGTGTTGCTCGACACGTTCCCCACCAATGTGGTGGTCTACGACGGGCCGCTCCCTCACGAGGAGAGCGGCGGAAGCACCGTCACGGAGGTGCTCGTTATCAGTCATGGCGAGCACTCCGGTGAGGGAGCTCACGACCCACTCGACGCGGCTCTGCGAGACCTGACTGCACCCATTCTGGAGGACGCTGATGCCGAGACGCTGGAGGCACGCCGCCTTCAGCTCATCGAAGGCGCGAAGAAGCTGGCAAGCATGAGACGCTTGTCAGAAGCCTACCAGCGTGAAATGGATTGCGTTGTGGGCTGCTCGCCAGCCTCGACTGGGCCTAGCCGCCTAGGCGCGGTCTGACAACGCGGCGTGGCCATCGCCAACCTGTTCGGGGCCAATCGCCCCATGTATGCCATGCCTACGGAGAACATCCGCGCCGCCCAGGCGGCGGCGGACGAGCTAGACAACTTCGAAGGCGAAGAGCGCCGCCCGATGACCGAGCGAGTCCAGCGGCTCCTCAAAAGGCTGCCGCACAGAACGAAGCCGGCTGCCGCACGGAGGCGCCGCAACGACAAAACGACGACTTGCCTCCCCGCTGAGATCAAGGCGCGACGTCTCGGACGCCGACTGGCGGGGTCCGCGGAAGAAAAGAGAAGGATCCGGCTGTCAGCCACAGTCGGACTCGCATCACCATCGAGCGCGACCAAGACGGCCGCCCAAGAGCAGTGGAACGGCAAGGCGGCTACTTGCCTCCCCCACCACGAAGAGAAAGACGAGTCTCCCTGCCGCCTGTTGAGCATCCGACTCTCGGCGACCGCCTTGGCCGCGGAGAGGGAGTCGGGGAGAACGATGCCCGCCACCGGATCGACCAGCTCCACCGATCCCTGGCGCTAGAAGAAGAAGACGAGCTGGGTCCTCCCTGTTTCGGACCCCGCATCCGAGACGAGCCCTTTCCCAAAGGGTTCACACTCCCCCGAGACACGCCCAAATATACCGGCTCCGTGAAGCCGGAAGATTGGCTAGTTGACTACTCCACAGCCGTCAACATAGTGAACGGCAACAAGTGTGTTGCCGTGAAGTATGTTCCACTCAGGCTCCAGGGCACGACCCGGACATGGTTGAACAGTTTGAAGCCCCGCAGCATCAACAGTTGGGTCGACTTCACCGAGGCCTTCATCCGCAACTTCACAAGCACGTACAAGCAACCCCCCAAGCTGCGCCAGCTTTCCTTGTGTGTGCAAGGCCAAGACGAGTCGACTCGCGACTACCTCACATGATGGGGCGAGCTTCGGAACTCCTGCGAGGGCGTGCACGAGGTGTAGGCTATCGAGTACTTCACCGCCGAGTGCAGAGAAGGCACCCTCCTCAAGCACAGGCTCCTCTGCGACGAGCCGGAGACCCTCGACGAGTTGCTGGTCATAGCGGACAAGTATGCGACGGCCGACTCCTCCATGAAGACAGAAATTCAAGTTAGTGTGACTGGCAAAGTGGCCCCTCAAGCTCCCAGAACTCCGGCTGGAGACACAAGTCGGCGACAGCAGCAGAATGATCACAAGCGCAAGGCCCCACAGCCAACTTCTAGCAGTCGGCAGGTTGCGACAGTCGAAGACCAACAGCCTGAGGGGCAGCCTCCGACCAAGCGACAGAAAGGTGGCAAGTCTAACTGGTTGCCGGCCTTCTCTTACGAGCAGACTCTAGATGGTCCCTGCAAGTTCCACAGCGGTGCGAAGCCGTCTAACCATACCACCCGGAAATGCCACTGGCTCACCAGAATCGCAAAGGGAGACGGCCTCCTTCCTCCTCCGCCTGCTAGGCCGCCGCCTCCACCGTCGCCCCAGCAGCCGGCTGCCAGACCAGTCGGTGCCGTGCAATATGAGTACCCGGAAGAGCACGGAGCCTACATGGTGTTCACAAGTGTGGCTGATGATCGACGCAGCAGATGGCTGCAGCAGCAAGAAGTAAATGCAGTAGCATCAGATACTCTGGAGTTTATGCATTGGTCCGAGAAGCCTATCAGTTGGAGCAGAGCTGATCACCCAGAGGTGATGCCGAATCCGGGCTCCTACGCCTTGGTTTTAAGCGCCACCCTGGCCACAGATAGGCGGGCTGCTCGCTTCTCGCGAGTGTTGATAGACGGAGGCAGTAGCATCAACATCCTGTACAAGGATACCATGGACAAGTTAGGAATCAAGAAAAGACAGCTCCAGAGCAGCCGAACTGTGTTCCACGGCATTGTACCTGGCCTTTCCTGCTCACCAATCGGCAAGATCCTGATAGACGTCCTCTTCGGAGACAAAGACCATTTCCGCCGAGAGCCAGTTTGGTTTGAAGTGGTGGACCTTGAAAGCCCGTATCAAGCGTTGCTTGGCCAACCTGCTTTGGCCAAGTTCATGGCGGTCCCCCACTACACCTACCTCAAGATGAAGATGCTGAGTTCAAAGGGGATTCTGACTGTAGCCGGCGACTACAGGAAGTCGTCCGCCTGCGCGGCTGACAGTAGTCGGCTGGCCGAGTCTCTGGTGATCGCAGCTGAGAGGCGGTTCCTTGATCGGGTTGTGGCGATGGCCGGCAAGCAGCCAGAGATGTCGCCCGACCCCAAGGAGTCGGAAGCTGAGGGTTCGTTCAAGTCGGCTAAAGAAACAAAGAGGATACCTTTGGACCCGGAGCACCCGGAGAGGCACGCTGTCATAGGTGAAAACCTAGACAGCAAATAGGAAGGCGAGCTCGTCGATTTCCTCCATGAGAATCGAGACATCTTCGCATGGTCCCCTAAAGACATGCCAGGTGTACCGACGGAATTCGCCGAGCACAAGTTACATGTCCGATCTGATGTGAAACCCGTCAGGCAGCCCTTGCGCCGCCTGTCAGAAGAAAAGAGAAGAGTTGTTGGGGAAGAGATAGCCCGACTCCTAGCGGCCGGCTTCATTATGGAGGTGTTCTTCCCATAATGGGTGGCAAACCCGGTCCTAGTGTTGAAGAAGAACAAGCAGTGGCGGATGTGTATCGACTACACAAGCCTCAACAAAGCTTGCCCCAAAGACCCATTTGCTTTGCCAAGGATTGATCGGGTGATAGACTCCATAGCTGGATGCGAGCTGTTGAGCTTCTTAGATGCATATTCAGGATATCACCAGATCAAGCTGAACCCGATAGACAGACTGAAGACTGCCTTCATCACGCCGTTTGGAGCCTTCTGCTACCTGACGATGACGTTCGGCTTGAGGAATGCTGGCGCCACCTTTTAGCGTTGCATGCAGAAGTGTCTCCTCAAGCAACTCGGCAGAAATGCCCATGTCTACGTAGATGATTTGGTGGTGAAGACAGAAAAGCGTGGGACACTGTTGGAAGATCTCCAAGAAACCTTTGAGAACCTGCGCCGATTCCAGATCAAGCTCAACCCCGAGAAGTGCGTCTTCGGAGTACCAGCCGGCCAGCTCCTTGGCTTCCTAGTCTCTGAACGCGGCATAGAGTGCAACCCCGTAAAGATCAAAGCCATCGAGAGGATGGAAGTCCCCCACCGACTGCTAGATGTGCAGAAGTTCACCGGCTGCTTGGTGTCCATCAGCCGATTCATCAGTCGGCTGGGCGAGAAGGCTCTCCCTTTGTACCAACTGATGAAGAAGACCACCTTTTTCGAGTGGAACCACAAAGCGGACAAAGCATTTCTCTAGTTGAAGAAGATGTTGACTAGTCCCCCTGTGCTGGCGGCTCCGACTCCCAAAGAGCCTATGCTCCTATACATTGCCGCCACCAGCCGAGTAGTCAGCATAGTTATCGTAGTTGAACGCAAGGTGGAAGGCAAGGCGCTCCCTGTCCAGAGACCGGTATATTACCTGAGCGAGGTACTGTCGACCTCCAAGAAGAACTACCCCCACTACCAGAAGATGTTCTACGGCGTGCATTTTGCCGCCAAGAAGTTGAACCCTTACTTTCAAGAGCATCCAATCACTATGGTCTGCACAGCTCCACTGGCCGAGATCATTGGAAGCCGAGATGCTTCGGGCCGAGTGGCCAAATGGGCCATAGATCTGGCTCCCTACACCATCTACTACCAGCCCCGCACCGCCATCAAGTCACAAGCACTGCCGACTTCCTCGTCGACTGGGCCGAGACCCAGTACCTGCCACCAGCGCCCGACTCCACCCATTGGCGGATGCATTTCGATGGCTCCAAGATGCGCACCGGCTTGGGAGCCGGCGTCGTCCTCACCTCCCCTAAAGGCGAAAAGCTCAAGTATGCGCTGCAAATCCACTCCGCCGCCTCCAACAACATCGCCGAATACGAGGTGCTCATTCACGGGCTCTGGCTTGCCAAAGAACTCAGCATCCGTCGGATCCTGTGCTATGGCGACTCCGATTTGGTGGTCCAGTAGTCATCTGGCGACTGGGACACCAAATATGCAAACATGGCAAGCTACCGCTTCCTGGTGCAGCAACTCAGCCGATATTTCGAGGGGTGCGAATTCCTTCACGTGCCAAGAAATGACAACGACCAAGCAGACGCCCTGGCACGGGTCGGCTCCACACGCCAAGCGATACCATCCGGCGTCGCCCTTTAGCGCCTCCTCAAGCCGTCTATGAATCAGACTCCATCTTTGTGCCGGCTCCCCTCGAAGAAGTCGGATCCGACTCCAAAGCACCAGTAGACGACACGAGAATTCTCACAGACGGCTCCAAGAATACCGCAGTCGAAGCCGGCCCGGAGACTTCAGAACCCGGCCCGGGGACTGCAACGGTCAACCCGAAGACTCCAGAGCTTGGCCCGGGGACTGCGCCAGTCGGCCCGGGGACTTCACCGATCCAGCAAGCGGCCGCAGACTCCAGCCCGCCGCCTCCCAGCCCAGCCGCCCTTGTCCAAGTCGCAATAGTGGCAATTGAAGAAATAGCAGCACCCTCATGGGCCCAGCCCATCCTCAAGTTCCTAGTAAACAGAGAGCTGCCAACTGATGAAATCTTGGCTCGGCAAGTGCAACGCCGAGCGGCAGCCTACACCATAGTCAACAAAGAGTTGGTCAGGCGCAGTGTCACTGGTGTCTACCAACGCTGCGTCGAGGCAAAACAAGGCCAAGCAATTCGCAGAGACATTCATGAAGGCGAGTGCGGCCACCATGCGGCTTCAAGAGAACTCGTCGCAAAAGCCTTCCGGCACGGTTTCTTCTGGCCGACTGCCCTAGAAGAGGCCAAGGAGTTAGTCCAAAAATGCAAAGGGTGCCAGATGTTCCGTTCCAAGCCGCTTCAGCCGGCTTCCGCACTCAAGACCATCCCCATCGCCTGGCCATTTGCGGTTTGGGGCCTGGACATGGTGGGACCATTCAAGACGGCACGAGGCGGCCTAACTCATCTGCTTGTCACGGTGGACAAGTTCACCAAGTGGATAGAAGTAAAACCCATCAAGAAGTTGAATGGTCCGACTGCAGTGACTTTCATCGCCGACATCACGACTAGGTACGGCATACCACACAGCATCATCACCGACAATGGCACAAATTTTGCAAAGGCGCCTTGGCCCGTTTCTGCGCGACGCAGGGCATCCGACTGGACTTAGCGCCCGTTGCCCATCCGCAGTCAAACGGCCAGGTGGAGCAAGCAAATGGCCTCATCCTATCGGGCATCAAGCGTCGACTGGTCGAACCACTGGAGCGTTCGGCCGGCTGTTGGCTTGAGGAGCTGCCAGCCGTCCTCTAGAGTCTGCGGACGACTCCAAACAAGTCAACTGGCTTCACGCCTTTCTTCCTCGTCTACAGTGCTGAAGCCGTCATCCCAACGAACATAGAGTTCGACTCCCTGCGAGTCACCATGTACACCAAGGAAGAAGCAGAAGAAGCACGTCAAGACGGCGTCGACCTGCTGGAAGAGGGCCGGCTGTTGGCACTCAGTCGGTCCGGCATCTACCAGCAGAGCCTGCGCCGATACTACAACAGGAAGGTCAGGCCAAGATCTTTCCAAGAAGGCGACCTTGTTCTCCGACTGATCCAGCGGACAGCCGGCCAGCACAAGCTGTCGGCACCTTGGGAAGGCCCCTTCATTATCAGCAAAGTGCTGGGCAAAGACTCCTACTACCTGATCGACGCTCAGAAGCCCCGAGCGTGCAAGAGAGACGACTCTAGCAAAGAGTCCGAACGGACGTGGAATGCAAATCTTCTCCAAAGATTTTACAGTTGATGCAGTATGTACCATGCTACCCCTTTGTATTAAAGTACCGAGACTTCGGGCCCCCCGACACGAGCTCGGGGACTGCCCCTTTTGATTATCTATATGATAAGAATTATGCCTTCGAGTATGCTACTTCTTGCTACGCCACTTGGCGCCGGGTTCGACTAGTCGGCCCGGGGACTCGCCGTCTGGCACTATGAAATGTTTCCTGAAGTCAGACAAGTAGTGTGCGGCGCCTAAGCCGTCTCCTGCCAGAAGCCGTAGCTCGCAGAGCGACTGTTTGGTGGGCAGGAGTAAGGATGAACGGGCGTTCACACGAAAAATGGCTAAGGACCTAAAGCATTAACATAGCTTAAGCCGGCTTCTAGTCCCTTTTTGCAAAACCGACTCGCGAGTAGTCAGCTTGTCGCTTTCTATCCAACTTGTTAAAAAAGACTCCAATGAATGGCAAGTACTTGCCATCCCCAAAGTAGCCACGCATTTGGCCCAGCGGCAGTCCGCGGAGCGGCTGTCCGGCTGATAAGGCGGCAACTAGGGGAAGGCGGCAAAGGAAAAAGCCAAAGGAGCAATGAGCAAGGAAAGATAGAACTCGGATTAATATTTACATAGCATAGGCCCTTGGCCGAATCTTCAAACAGAAGTTCAAAATACACCCCGCGGGTGGAATTGTGCAAATTAACAAGTTCTTCAAACACTTTTTAGAGCAGATAAAATAAAAGCCAGAAGGCAGCCTAGGGAGCAGTTCGAAGGGTCGGAGAAGACGGCGGTGTCAGGCACCGGGGCGGCCGGCTAGGCAGTCTCGGCTTGATCGCTGCCAGCGGCGGCCGGCCCGGAGGGACGCGGCTCGTTGCTGGAGGTGCAGTCGAGCTGAGGCTGGTCGCCCGCTCCGTCTTCTGGAGCCTCCGTCTCGCCTTCGTCCTCCGCCTCGCCTTCCTCCTCGGTGCTGGAATCAATCACCTCCGCCGAGTCCTCGCCATAGTCCGGGTTCATCCCGAACCACTCTGGCGGCACCTCCTCACCGCCTACAGCCCGCTCAGAGACGAAGACACTTGTATCTGTGTAGTCGGCGATCGCCGCCGCACGCTCGACAAGGGCGCCCTCCACAGCCACAAGCTCTGCCTGGGCCTCTGACCGGAACGCGGCCAGTCGGCCCAGGTCCAGCGCCGGATACCACCCCTTGACGAATTCGAGGGCCCGGCGCGCTCCGGCCCGGGCCGAGGAGCCCTTCCAAGCTTCAAGACGGCCGGCTGCGACCTCCAGCCAGTCGGCAGTCCGACTGGCGGTGCACAGTGCCAGCATGTCTGGCCACAAAGCGGCAACTGCCTAGGCGTCGGCACGCTGAAGCCGGTGCATCAAACGATGGGCCGGACGAAGACGGGCCTCGATGCTCAGAAGCTGCTCGTGGACGGTCAGGGGGGCGTTAGCGGCGATCTCCGCGCCGTTTGCCCTCCGTGCCTCGCGATCAGCCTCGATGGCCTGAGTGACTGCCCGCGAGTGGCTAGGGAAGAAGTCTGCCAAGACAAAAAAGAAGCAAGTCAAAAAATCAGAAGTCAGCCCGACCTGTAGTCGGAAACTCAAAGAAAGAAAGGAAGAAAAGAAACTCACCGTCGACGATGTCCTCGATCTCATGGAAGGCGGAGGTCAGCATCGCCTCCTTGTCAGTCCAAGAGGAGCGCTCGCTCTCGAACTCGGCCTGGAGAGCAGCCTCCTTCTTCTCGGCATCGTCATGCGCCTTCTTGAGCAGCTCCTTCTACTCGGCCAGCTGCGCAGCTAGCAAGTCGTGCTCTATGGCAAGCTTGCTGCACTCCTCCCCCTTGACGCGCAAGGCAGTGTTGACTTCGCCCAGCTGCTCCTGAGGAGTGGCGTTGGCCACTGAAGAGACGTTAAGGTCGTCAAGAAAAGAAGGTCGTTGGGAAGATCCGGCCCGACTGCTCAGCAGTCAGCCCAAATCTCGGGGACTACAGCCCACGGGTGCGCCAGCGCGCCCCCGCAAAGAAGAAGAAGAACAAAGAAAGAGACGTTAAAGTCGTCAAGCAAACAAGGTCGCCGGGAAGATCCGGCCCGACTACTCAGCAGTCGACCCAAATCTCGGGAACTACAGCCCGCGGGAGCGCCAGCATGCCCCCGCGAAGAAGAAGAAGAACTCACTCCGGCTCTCCGTCAAGTCGGCAGTCCGCTTGCTCAACTCCTCAACATTGCAGTTGAAGGCAGTGGCGCGGAGGTTGTGATACTCCTACAGTAAATATTTCAGACAAAGATAAATACTCGGAACTCGCTAGAGGGAGTTCCGAACTGCCTGCTCAGCAGCCGGCCCGAAACTCGGGGACTACATCCAGTGGGTGCGCTGGCGCGCCCCCACAGAGAAGAGCAAGAAAGACAAGAATCAAAAACAAGCATACCCGAACGGCCGCTCGCGACGCCAGATGCGCCTTGGTGCAGTTCTGGAGGGCGTCGCCCTCGGCTCGCAGCTTTGCCTGGACGTCCAGAAGCGCCTGGTTCAGCGGACCTGTACCGCCTCCGCGCACCCACCCAACGGGCGCGGCGCTCGTCGCCTCGGCGTCTGGGATGGCCGAGCTGGCGGCACCGACCTCCAGGGGCTGCGGCACCGAAGTCGCCTTCTCAAGACGGCGGCGCGCTGGCGAGGTGACTTGAAGGAGCAGCGTTGCCACGGCCTCGTCTTCAGTCGGCGGCACCGGCGGGCCCGCCGGCTGTTTTCCACTATGGGGTTCTCGGCGGCGGAGGTGGCGGTGGCGGAGGTGGCGGTGGCGGCACAAGCGTGTCCGACATGGAGGCCTCGCCGCTCTCCTTCTCCACTATTGGGTTCTCGGCGCCGGCTTCTCCAGTCTGCCCCGTGAACTCCGGAGGCAGCTGTGCGGAGGACAGCGGGAGGATGTGCAACGCCGATTGGCGGTGCGCGGCCTCCTCAGCTCGCCGTCTGGCTGCAATGGCGGCTTCGGCCTCTTCCAGCTTCTTCTGGGCGAAGGCCGCCGCCTTCTCAGCCTCCGCCTTATCCAGGCGGTCGGCCTCCTCCTCGTCGCGCTTCTCCCGCGCGTTTCGCTCCGTCGCGTCCCGGAGGTCGGCGGCGGGGTCGACCCACCGGGTGGTGGCGGACGTCTCTGCCGACCCCATGACGGAGGGGACGGCGACCCTCTCAAGGGTAAGGGGAGCCCTAAAGCAAGAAGAAAGTGTAAAAGAAGAACTCGGACAAGACTCACCAAAGGAAAATAAAGACAAAGGCAGAAACACTTACGCAGAGACTAGCGGCGGCCTCTTCAGTTCATTGCAGAAGCGGTTGGCCTTCACGGCCGCCTCCTCCCGCTTGCTCGCGGCGGCCGCCCCCTTGAACTTCTTGGACTTGCCGCCGAGCAAGCTCGGCCCGGCGTGGCGCCTCTCCGCGCCGCCTTGGCCGGCCAAGCCGGCGGAGGGACCCGCGCCCGATGGGCCGACCCTTGGCTGGTGGCGCGGGATGACTTCCCCTTCGGTGTCGTCTTCAGGCTAGTCAGCGAAGGTGGCCGAGGGCCTGAGGCCGCTTTCCGCTCCTCCTCCCCCGCCTTCGGCGTCGGCTTCCATCACCGCCGCCCCCAAGTCGGGGTCGTCAACGTCGCTCTCCGCTCGGTCGGGGACGAACTCGCGGGGCGGTCTTGCGACGCCGGCTGCGGGCTGAATGAGGGGGTTCTAATTCAGAGAAACCAATAAAAATCAGAAGTCGGATTCGGCTATAAAGAAGACAAAGCAATAAAGAGATGCGAATTACCACTGGAGGGGGGTTGGCGTGCGAGTACGGCTCCTTGCCGAACTGCCAGTCCTCCCCGAGCTCGCAGTTCACGATGTGGTTCACCATGTTTGCCACCTATGCGCAGGGCATTTCCCTGGTGCACATCCGACTCGGGTCCCGGTGGTTGCTCATCTGACTGATCAGATGAGGCCGGCCCTGGAGAGGGAGGACTTGGCGCGCCATGAAGGCGGCCAGCAAGTCGGCCCAACGAGGCCCTCCGACTGCGTCAGAACTCGCAGTCGCGCTACGACGGCGGCTCCGGCGGGAGTCAGTGTCTTGACTCGATGAGACCAGCTGGGGAGCCTCCCAGCCGGTGCGCCGGCTTCATAAGGCGGCAGATTGACATAGTCGCCGTCGGGGGCGACGTTCTTCACATAGAAGTATGACCGCTGCCACATCTGCACCGACTTGATCAGCGGGATGGAGGGAAACGGATTCTCGACCGTCGATCGCCGCATCGCGATGAAGGCTCCACATTGAGTCGGCACGCCGGCGACGGGCGTGCCGAGCTTGGATGAGAAGAATTCTCCCCACAGCTCGATGGTGGGTAGAACACCAAGAAAGCCTTCGCACAGGGTGGCGAAGGCAGCCAGCAACACCACCGTGTTCGGGGTGAGGTGCTACAGCTGGAGGCTGTGGAACTCCAAGAAGGAGCGGAAGAAGCCGCTCGCTGGCAGCCCCAGGCCGCGCATGAGGTGCGAATGGAAGATGACCCGCTCGTCTTCCTCCGGTGCCGGCGATATCTCCCTCGCCGGCGCGGCGCAGGCTCGCACGAGGTTCGCGCCGGGGAGGCGGCACGTCTTGCGGAGAAACTCGATGAGGTCATCATCTACCTCCGAGCCGTCCCACACGCCGGAGCGCACGGCAGAAACCGCGGCGGCGGAGGAGGAGCTCATCGTCGTTGGCACGGTGTGGTTCTGCACGACGGCAGCGAAGAAGAAGAGCAGAGGATGCAAGAGGAGGCGAGGGAGCAGGGAAGATGGGCGCGCGTGCTTTGCCGCTCCACTCCCCCCGCCTACTTATAGCCTTGTGGGCTGAGAAGCCGATGGGGCCGGCGTGGGATTAACTGCGCACGGGACCCCACGCCTCCCCACGATTTACCCCACGAAGTTACTGCGCGCAGTAACAACGTGGGAAACCCAACCGTTCGCATGGCCGCAACGGATCCGTTCGCGTGCCGAGGCGTGGTAGTGGCGGGCCCCGCCTGACGGCCTGTCCCGTCGCGCGTGTGGGTAGGCAGACTGTCCTTGCCGCGTGGCGCCGCGCGACACGACCGCGGCGGGCGGCTACGGGGAAGCGTATCAGGCACGCCGCCTGATCTCCTGCCACGACTTTCGAACTCTTTACGGAGCAAGACGGCCCCCTGCGAATCCGACTCTGGATAGTCGGCCTGAAGGAAGACGGCAAGCGAAGCCCAGATTCCACCACCAGAAGGTGAAACTGTTGAGGCCCCACAACATATCACTCTCGGAGCCTCACCAGCTTTGGGGACTACTGTCGGAGTAATGGGCCACGGGTAGGCTAACCCGAGCCCCAGAGCCTTTCAAGGCATCGGGGCAGGCTGCGCCCCTCAAGCCGAGTCCCAGGCAGCGACTCCAAGATAAGCCGAGTCCCACGCAGCGACTCCAAGATAAGCCGAGTCCCAGGCAGCGACTCCAAGATAAGCCGAGTCCCAGGCGGCGACTTCAAGAGAAGCCGGCTTTAGAGAGTCGGCCTGCGGTTCCACCCATCACCTACCTTCGGCACGATAGGCGAGGCGGGGTACGGTCACAGTGTGGCCGTCACCCCCTGCTTACGAGGGGCTGGCGTGGCTACAGTATGCCGTATCACTGGAGATCTCCAGCATGGCGCGACACTGTTGCCATGCCTGCCCTGACTTCAGCCACAGTGGCGGCGCACTGTGGCCACGACGGCCTACCTGTATAACCCAGAGATGGCAGGACCCGCCCGTCAGCGAGAGCACAGAAGACGGCTGGATGCCCCCCGAAGACGGACCCATGGGAGTCGGCCCCCCCGGAGTCGGCCGGCCCCTCCCATGGGCCCCACACGCCATTAACCAGACAAGACGGGGAATGACGACAGTGATCATTCGATAGACGGTGGTACTGTTGCCACGGCCCCATGACCAAGCCTGCGTCATTAGAAGCACGGCTACAGTACCGGACCCTTCGGCGGGGCCCGCCAGTCGGCGGGCCCTAGCAGTCAGCGTAGAAGATGGCGGCCTGTGAGACAGACGGCTGGGACCCGCGCCCAGCCGGATTACCATTGTACCCCCGGGGGGTAGGCCTATATAAACCCCCCGGGACACCCATGCAAAGGGTTCGAATCCATTAGCACTAGACCAGATCATATAGCGAGGAGAGAGCTAGCCTTGCCTTCTCCTACCTCCAGAATACAGCTCTAGGAGCAACCTTGTACTCACTTTGCCTTAGTGATCATGCGGAGACCTCGCAGAGCAGCAGTAGGGGTGTTATCTCCCCAGAGAGCCCCGAAGCTGGGTAAGATCCGCCGGCGTGCATGTCTTTGCCTCATCCCGTTTCCTGGCACCGGCGACGTTCTACTCGCTCCCACCATGATAAGCCATCCTTTTGCATATGTCGCACCCAACCCCCGACACTCCTGCGTATATCTTTTAGATCCTCAGCTCGGCTTTTCTTTTCCGAATGCCGAACCGAGCATCAGGGGCTACTGTCTATGCGGTAACATCTTTATATGTTTTAAACACATACCTCGAAGCCTGTTAACAGACTTGTGCAGGCTTCTGTCAGCCTGCTCTTGGCGGACTGAACCTTTTGAATCACCGCACTCATAATAGTGCAGTGTTCCTCGTCGATGGAGGCGCCGTTAAACGCCTCCAGCAAATTGTCCGGCGCCTCCGGATGGACGGAGGTCGCCGGCGGTGTAGGCTCGCCCTTCTTATGAAGGCGCCGCTTGTCGGACTCTGGAACCGTTGGTGGTTCTGGAGCAGTGTCCGGCCCTGGGCCGGACTTAGATCCCTCCGGGGCTTTGCCCCCTATGGGCCTGGAGTCCGGGAGGTCGCCTTGGGGCGCCTCTAGGACCACCTCCTCCTGGTTCGGTCCCTTTTGGGACTCCTCCTCGGCGTCGTCCGCAGGGAGCGGGGAGGAAGCCGTCGGAAGTGAAGCGCTATTCACATCCGACGAATTCAAAGAGCCGCTCGACGAATCGCCGAGCTGGACTCTAGGTGGACTACATAATTAAAATTCGGCATCAAAAGCTATCAGATAATAGAGCGGCGCCATGAGTCATTCGGGTAGCCGGACACTTACGATTTTGCCAGGGGCTTGACCCTGGATGGCCATTTTTCCCTGCCGTCTTCGGCATCGGAGGCATAGTCCGGAAGAAGGGTCTTCCCCTTCTTGGCCCCCTCGGCCTCCCCGGTTGGGGCATCCTTCCTTTTCTTTCCTCCCCCCGTTGGAGGGGGAGAGGCTTCTTCTTCTTCTTCCTCCTCCTCGTCTTCCGAGGTGGAGGGTGCGTCGGGGTCGTCGGGCGATGAATCCGACACCACCAGGCGTCGGGAGCTCTTTCGAGTCCCCGTGGCCTTCTTCTTGGCCTTCTTCTCCGGCACCACGTGAGGTGCCGGAACCAGCAGCTTCGTTAAACAAGCATCCGCTGAGCCTTCGGGCAAAGGAGCCAGACAGCTGATCAGTCCGGCCCTCTTCTGCCAGTCCTGGCAAAGGGATGGGGGTTTAGATCCCGCATAAAATCAAATTTATGAAAAATAGATACCCCGTAATGGAAAAATTAGCTCACCGCGCTGGCTTGGCGCTTGGCGCAGAATCCGCGATCCTCGGTGATGGGAGGCGGGACCTCGGAGCTCTTGAATAACACCTTCCATGCATCCTTGTGCTTTGTGTCGAAGAGCCGGGACAGAGTCTGGTGTTGGGCCGGGTCGAACTCCCACAAGTTGAAAGCCCGTCGTTGACACGAGAGAATCCGGCGGTAGAGCATGACCTAGACTACGGTGACAAGTTTAACCTTCCTGCTAATCAGGTCTTTGATGAAGGTTTAAAAGTGTGGTCACTTCTGCCGAACTACTGCACAACAGGCCCGTCTCTTTCCAAGACGTGAGCCGTGTGGGAATGCCAGATTGGAATTCGGGGGCCGCTGCCCATTTAGGGTCACGCGGCTCGGTGATGTAGAACCACCCCGATTGCCACCCTTTGATGGTCTCTACGAAGGCGCCCTCGAGCCATGTGACGTTGGGCATCTTGCCCACCATGGCGCCTCCGCACTCCACTTGGCGTCCGCCCATGACCTTCGGCTTGACGCTGAAAATCTTCAGCCATAGGCCAAAGTGGGGCTCGATGCGGAGGAAGGCCTCGCACACGACGATAAACGCCGAGATGTTGAGGATGAAGTTCGGGGCTAGATCGTGGAAGTCCAGGTTGTAATAGAACATGAGCCCCCGGGCGAACGGTTGAAGGGGAAAGCCCAGTCCGCGGAGGATATTGGGGAAGAAATACGACCCTCTCATGGGGCCCAGGGGTGGGGATGAGCTTCCCCTCGTCTGGACGCCGGTGCGCAATGTTGTTGTGCAGGTATCCGGCTTTCCGCAACCTTTTGATGTGCCCCTCCATGACGGAGGAGGCCATCCACTTGCCTCCCGCTCCGGACATGGTTGGAGTACGTCGAGGCAAGATGTGCGGGCTTGGGCGTTGGAGCTCGAGTGCGCAAGGACGAATAAGAAAAGGAGGAAGAAGGCGTGAATGGAAAGGGTAGATGCTTATCCCCTTATATGGGCGGCCAAAACTACGAGCCCCCACCAGCCTAATGAAACTCGCTTATCTCCCAAGCGCCGTGGTTAATGGCGCGGCTGGGTTACCCACGCCCGTATTGATGAGAATCCCGGAATAAGGGGACACGATCTCTGCTTCGAGAAGACATGCCAAGGAAACCGCCTCGCTAAACGCGCTAAGGTGGAACGGTAAAATGAATAAAGGCTAGGCCGTGGCATGATGTCACGCCGCGGAACACATCAGCAGATTAGATTTGTGTAAATATTATTCTCTCTACGGTGGCATGTGAAACTTATTTCGCAGAGCCGGACACTGTCCTTGTGTTCAAACATCTTCTATGAAGTATTCGGAGGAGGAACCCGCCTTGCAATGCCGAAGACAACTTGCGCGCTGGGCTCGTCGTCATTGAAGCCTGGCTAAGGGGCTACTGAGGGAGTCCTGGATTGGGGGGTGTCCGGATGGCCGGACTATGACCTTTGGCCGGACTCCCGGACTATGAAGATACAAGATTGAAGACTTCGTCCCGTGTCCGGATAGGGACTTTTCTTGGCATGGAAGGCAAGCTTGGCGATACGATATGCAGATCTCCTCCCATTGTAACCGACTCTGTGTAACCCTAGCCCTCTCCGGTGTCTATATAAACCGGAGAGTTTTAGTCCGTAGGACGAACAACAATCATACCATAGGCTAGCTTCTAGGGTTTAGCCTCTCTAGTCTCATGGTAGATCAACTCTTGTAATACCCATACCATCAATATTAATCAAGCAGGAGTAGGGTTTTACCTCCACTGAGAGGGCCCGAACCTGGGTAAAAACATCGTGTCCCTTGTCTCCAGTTACCATCCGCCTAGACGCACAGTTCGGGACCCCCTACCCGAGATCCGTCGGTTTTGACACCAACAGAGCCGTTGTGCTCGCAGGAGAGCCAGACACCAAGCGAGGCAGGCATCAGCCTGAGTTGTCCAAGGGTAGCCGGTACTGCGTGTACCACGACCTCCACACCCACAACACCAATGAATGTCAAGAGCTCAGGGCTGTACGAGATGGGCGTATTGGCCGACGCCCCGAGCGGAACGATCGGGGCTATGGCCGAGGAGGAGGAAGAGGTGGAGGATGATGGGAAGACCGTGGCCCTCGCCAAGGGTGGTGTGACCGACCTCATGAGGACCGTTGGCAGGACCAGGCTCGCGAGGGAGGTTGGAGGGATCATCCTCGTGAGGATCACCCGCATGGCAATGCAGGCCTCCCTCCTCTGCCGCCACCATCGAGGAGGAATGAAGACCCGCATCAGGATGAGGGGGCTGGGGGCTTCCAGGCGCCGCGTGCAATCACTTGCATCCTGGGCGGCGCCCAGGCCCCAGCCTCACAGTGCATCTTCAAGCAGTTTGCTCGCGAGGTGAATGTAGTCCTCCCCAAGCTTGAGGCCACGCGCCCTCTCAGGTGGTCTGCATGCGCTATCACGTTCAACTCAGCGGATCAGCTCAAGTGTGCAGCAAAGGCCGGAGTCCTCCCAATGCTTTGTTCCCCAGTCATCAGCAATATGCAAGTCACCAGGACCCTCATCGATGGCGGAGCAGGACTCAACATCCTGTCCGTCGAAACATTCGACAATCTCCAAGTGCCATATGATCAGCTTCAGCCGACCAAGCCATTCTCAGAAGTCACTGATGGTTCCACTGTTTCGATAGGGCAGGTTCGCCTTCCAGTCACCTTTGGGCAGCACAACAACTACGACATCGAGCTCATTGACTTCGACGTAGCCCACATTCGCCTGCCACACAATGCCATCCTTGGGTACCCAGCCCTGGCCAAGTTCATGGCAGTGACACACCACGGCTACAATGTCCTCAAGATGCCAGGAAGCGGTGGAGTCATCACAGTACCCTGTGAGGAAAGGGATGCAGTGTGTTCTCTTGAGCGTGCCTTCCAAGCCGCGGCAATCGAAGACCCAGATCACACGAGCGGGAGACTTCCCGAGGCGGTCCCTAAGAAGAAGAAGGCTACGCCTGGCCCAAGCCATTAGGAGGCGGGTACCTCTGGAGGTGATGCGTCAGGATTCGCGCCCGTTCAGGGGGCGCCACCCTCTATCGCATAGGAAGGCGCGCTCGGCGCCCTCCTCGGGCAGGGATCGGGGGCTCTTTCTTGGAGAGCCACCGACTTTGCCAAGGTCACGAGGGAGGCGCTCGGGCACCACTTGGAGGCGTGCTTCAAGGCGCGTTTCCCTTAGGAAGGTATGAGGCAAGGAGGGCCAAACCCTCAGGTGTTCATCGCGAGAAACACTCAGGAGCTACAGGAGTCAAGAGTCATGCGCGACAGCCGCCGCGTACCCGCCGCAGCCCCCCATCCAGGCAAGGATGGCGGGCTGCGCGTCTGCATTGACGTGCCAGGGCTCAACCGAGCTGCGTCTCACGAGCGCCTCTAGCCTTCGCGCGTGGGGCGATGCGAGGGTCCACCTCACAGCTACATTCGCATGCCTTTCGGCCTGCCAAACACGGCCGCTGTTCACCAATGCCTGCTGAGGAGCATTCTGGAGGCTCGGGAGGTCAGGCGTTGCGCGGTCCTGGCGGAGATGGAGATGGTCCTCGAAGATCCACCTGTGCCCCAGGAGCATCCCGAGGCTCCTGGTCCCAGGAGCTCGTGAGAGTCGGCTTCCTCACCGCGCATCGTCCGCTACTTCAGCATCCCTTCATCTTCAACGGTATCAGGTGACATCTTTCAAAGTTCCATTTTCAGCTGGGAGCGCCCACAGGGCTGCATCATTCCCAGGTCGCGTGGGTTCGTCCCTGCGGCATGTATCCATTTTGCTCATGTTCTTTGCTTATCTTGTTGGGGGCACCCCTCGGGCTGCATTATCCCCAAGCTCCTTGGGCCTGACCCAGTGGCATTTGCTTTTTCTACATCTATCTAAATGGATTTGCTCCTCCATGCTTAACCTGATTCCCGTGATTATCTTCTGCTGCCTATCGTGGACCTCTCCACTCTCATGCAACGCGCTTGCACATTAAAAGGGGGGTGCCTGAGCATCGCGACTCATGGGCTCTTACTGGCTCTCCAGCCCTCACCCCCTGGCCTTGACCCAAGGCATCGCGACCTGTCATACCAGCGGCGGCTGAGCTTGCTCAAGGGCCGGGACCTGAGGGCGTAGAGCATTTGCATTCTAACCACCTTGCAGGAACATACCATTGATAAAGGCCCAGAGCCAGGCGCAACCCGCCTCGAGGTAGGGCCTCGTGAGTCCCGCGCTGGCTCACGGGTGCCCAAATACACCTCTCCTAGCCCTACCATGCCGGCCACGTGTCACGGCGGGGCTGTACATGCCCCGGGGGCTCCTCCCAGAGGGGAGCCCCCTCCCACGCACCAGTGGAAGCACCATGCTCCGCGCTGGCTGACGGCACTGCCGAGGAGTGGCTATGCCCGTACGCATACGGAAGCACTATGCTCCGCGCTGGTGATAAAAAACTGAGAGCGGCCCACGGCCGTATCAACCTCAGGGAGCCCAGAGCTCAGTGTCCGGTACCGTCGCAACGCCTCCCCTCGGGAGTGCCGCGCGAGGGGGCTGGACACGGGGGCTGCACCCGGGCCACGCCCGAGCATACGCCACCCAGCCAGGTCTCTCAGACCTGGTCGTTGCGCGCCCCTCCCCGAGCGGAGCCAAGGTATGAATGCTCGTTTGCACGTCAAGGGGGACTCCTGAGCATCGCGACTCAGGAGCCTAACTGGTCACGTATCCCCTCACTCCTTAGTCTCGTCCTGGTTTCCGGTCGGGGCTAACGGCGGCTGAGGTATGCATGGGGTCGGGCCCTGCCAACGTACAACACAAGAAAATAGGATGGAAAATGCAAATTCTAGGGAATTCAGAAGCAAATATTACAAGCCATAGATTGTTTCACAAACACAAGTTTAAACGCCTCCACGAGGCATGGTGCATGTTGCAGGAATTAAGACAGGACAGAAGCCACGAAGGGATCACTTTCTAGTGGCGCCGCTGCCTGTGGTGGAGTCACGCTGGGCGGCTCCACCTCCTGAGGCCACAGAGCTGGCGGCATCGCGCCCGAGCAAGGTGCTGAAGGCACGCAACCTCCCCAGCAAAGCCTTGGCTCGGCCTTTCACGGCCTCAGCAGCAGTGCCGGGAAGGTCGCCGCTCACAGGTTCCAGCAGGTTGTCGAGGTCGACGTTGGGGTCGCGAAGGTAGACGTGGCTAAGGACACGGGTCAGCGTTGCGGAAGACAGGGCACGCGCCTTCGCCTCGGCCGTAGGACCAAGGCCGTCCGTGACGTCTTCAAGCGCACGGACCAGGAAGAGAAGCAGCTCGGCGAGGCCGTCCTCTGCGCAGCCAACGGCTTCTCTAAGCCGCCCTCATAAAGCGTCTTCAGCGTGGCGCAGGCTTTCTTCTCCAACTTGGCGAAGGCCACTCGATCCTCGGCCAGGACCTTTGCCTTGCCGTCTAGCTCGGCCCTCTCCACCTTCAGCGCCTACTCCAGCATATCCAGCCGGCCGCGACGGTCGTCAAGCTTGGTGTCCTGGTCCCTGACGGCAGCTTCCCGAGCCTTCATCTCCTCCTCCTTCTCCTGGAGGCTGCAGACCTCCTTCGCGAGCTCGTCACGCAGGCCTTGAAGCTCGTCCTCCAACACCTTGCAGCGGCCCAAGGCATCCGCAGCATCACCCAAGGCAGCGTTGTGAGCGGCCTTGGCCTGGGAGGCGGCTTGCTTCTCCTCATCGGAGGCAGACACGGCCTGGCTCACTGCCGCTCGGATGGAGGCGGCGGCACCGGCCCAGCCAGAGGCTAGCTCCAAGCGCCGGCCATCAGGCGGGGGTCGGCGCTCTGAAGATCCTCCCGCAATTAGCTCAGTTCGTTGGCAGCCCGGTCCAGGACGGCAGAGGATCGGAAGACACGAGAGCCGGTGGAATAGGCGGAGAGGACGGCGGCGTGATCACGGCTTGGGAGGAAGGAACCCCCTGGGCCTTGGCCACCACGGCGATAGAATCAAGCGCAGGCACCTCCAGAGTCAGCGGGGCCACGGGGGCTGACTCCTCGCCGGAGCATCCCTGCTAGCCTCGCGAAGATGATCGGGCAGGGGAGGCGCGAGCCTCGCTGCCCCCATTCCCCGCAGATGAAGGTGCTGCCCCAGCAGATGAACTCGCCCCAAGCAAGGTCGCCAAGGACCCTTTCAACCTTTTTGCTGCAGGCGCCGGCCTGGCCAAAAGGATGCAGACATCAAGCCTTGGCGACAGAAACAAAGCAAAACACGAATCAAGCACTTACTAGTCATCATTCAAGGACTCAAGCAGCCTCCGGCCAAACTTGAAGCCCGAGAGCCTACAGTTGGGGTCAGCCTTCGGAGGCCCAGAAGCAGAAGGCGCGTCAGGAGGGCCGGAACTAGCCTCAGACCGCCCCGGGACCAGAGCAGGCCCTGGGAGAACCAGCCACGTCGTGCCCTTCCTCGGGACCAAGGGAGAGTCCTCCTCGCCTCGCCTGGCGCCGGCCTCGTCGTTGTCCGGCATGGACCGGAGGGCGCGTGACTTGCACTGAGGGAAGGACTCCCCCGACTCCTCGCTGGTCACTTCAAAGTCAGGCTCTTCTTCCTCCTCCTCTTCTTCCTTCTCACCTCTGCTGGAGTCGTCGGAGGACACATTCACCATCGCCAACGCCGCCAGATCCACGGGAGCTTCTGCAGGCACCAGCCCCTCACCATTGAAGGTGGGCATGGCGCTCACCACCTGCACCCAGTCGTCGCGAAGGAACAGGGGGACAGGAGCGCCCACCGGGCTCGCCACGTCTTCCCCAACCAAGGAGTGGAGAGTCGCGGCCAGATCTTCATCGGCCAGGGCCTTGGAGCTTAGGCGAAGGGCGGCATCTGCTTCCCCAAGCCTCCACAATGGGAGCGAGTGCTCCTGGAGTGGAGCCACCCGGTGCTCCACGAACTCCCTCAGGAGCGTGGCCCCGGTCAGCTTCGCCGCCCCCAAGTTGCCTGGCCTCAGGTCTGTGTTCATCCTCTTCAGCACCACCTTCGCGCGGGGGTTGACAAGCTCCGCGAGGGACCACGCATCAACGGCCTTGGGCGGCCCCATAGGCAGCACCAATCAAGGGTGGATACGCCCAACATCCACCATGATCCACTTCCCGGGCTTCGAGATGGCATTGGAGTTGGAGTATGCGATAAAGCTCGCATACGCGGTGATGTGGGCACCAGAAACTCGGAGGGAGAATTAATGACGCAGCAAGGCCACTGAGGGCATTACCCCAACGTGAGCCTCGTAGTAGTAGGCGAAAATTGCCAGGAGAAGAACAGGGTTGGGGTGGACGTGCAGAGCTTGCAAGTTGTACTGGCGAAGAACAGCGAGAAAGAACTCAGAAAAAGGAGGCACCAGACCGGCGATGATGGCACTCACAAAGAGCGGGTAGAAGGTGCTCCCCTTGCCTTCAGGCTGGGCGGAGCCGGCCTTGAATACGTTCGCCCCCTCGTTGACCTGAGACACTGTCATCAGGCGTGTGAGGGCGAGATTCTTCTCCGACACATTCAGGGGGTCCAGAGCCGGCGAGTATCAGGCCTCGGTCAGGGTGTTGCGAGGCGCCATGGCTTGCTGGATGGAAGGGATTGAGACAGATCTGGAGGATTTCGGGAGCAAGAAGGAGAAGAGTGAGAAAGGGGATCTGGAGTAAGGCGAACGAGAATGAAGCAAGTAAGTCTGGCCCAGGCACCTCTTTTTGTTAGATGGACGGTTGCCGAGGCGTTGTGTGGAAGCGGGGACGCCCACGTCCAATCAATCGCCATGCGGCACCCCAGGCTGCAGGCTATCGGGGCCCGCGGTGCTTCGCACTTGCCCCTTCGCTTCCCTGCTAAGCCAAGTCCAGGCGCGCCTTGGGCCCGGGGGCTACTGTCGGTGTTCTAGGAACAAGGGTCCCCAGACTTGCCTGCCTGCGGCCTGCGGCGTGGCTCAAGTGGGGGCCCAGTGCAGCCCAGCTTCATCAGCTCAAGCGCAAGAACCTCGTGAGGGGCCAAGCCTCGCGTGGCGGATGACAGGAAGCTTCCTCGGGAGTATCCTCATCAGGCGGGCTCGCGAGGAGGCACAGAGATCAAGGCAGGACACCTCGCGAGGAGCCCGTGACGCAAGCCATGACAATCGAGACCAAGCGGGCGCCAAGCGGGCGCCGGCCCGTGCAATGTCCTTGTTTCCCCTTCGGTGCAAGGGGGGCAAGCACAGGCCGAGGCATCAGGCAAAGGTTACCATTTCGGTGCAACAAGACCAAAACCAGCAGAACGGCAGGATGGGAGTCATCGTGGAGCCCAAGACGGCGTCACCGCCAGAGTCTTTGGCAGTCGAAGACCAACTTTAGTCAGGATAAGTGTACTAGATGTTCCCCTTCAAAATGGCCAACTGTTGGCGCCCATCCCGCTCATTATTTTGGAAGAGGCCCATGGCCTCCCTCTATAAATAGGACTAGCCACCATAGTAGAAGGGGGATCGGATCCAGATTGCGCATAGACTAGAGAGAGAGGCAACTGAACTCACCCAAGCAGTTCATCGCACCAGCTCAAGAACAGCCCCTCGCGAGGTTGCTCTCCCTTTGTATTGTTCACCATCAACCCCTGAGGCAATCCACCACGCCACACACTGGAGTAGGGTATTACACCACAATGGTGGTCTGAACCAGTATAAACCTCGTGTCCCTTATGTGTTCTTCTTTCTAGCTTAGATTTCTTGCGAGGCTTTGAGACGTGAGTTGGTAGAGGAAAGATCTTCGTGCGCACCCCAGAGTTCGAACCTCAAGGGTCTGCCAGAACCCTAAATCTGACAAACGGGGATGCCACACGCACTACACTATGTTGCGGACTGCGCCGCCATCGCGGTGTAGCCTCCCAGCTGGAGCTGTCCTCTGATGACGGTGGAGTGGCTGAGCGACGACAACAGACTGGTGCCATTGGCGGTTGTGGGAGAAGCTGACGGGATAAGCTATAGGGAGGGAGGGGAAATACGATGCAGGACTCGCCGGCCGTGAGGGTTTATATAGCAGGCCGATAAGCATTGGGATTTTGGGGGATTTTGCCGAGTTGGCCGGGAAGCTTGCGCGAGAACCTACGAGGTTTTGCGGGAACGGGCTCACCGACGACTCATTGGTGGCACTTCGAGCCACCGTTTGGCCAAAAGAACACCCTCGCGCGCTGCACAAGCTTGCGCTGTAAGCCATCTGTGGCAGCGGGGTGACAAGACGTGCGAGAGGAGGACGAAAGGCCACGTAAACATACGGTTAATACAAAAAAATATTTGCAGTTTAATTACCTACTGTACCCTCCTCCTGCTTTATAAGTACGATTTAACTAATAAAATAGGAATGTATGTCGCCATAGATTATATAGTTGGATTCATATTTGAACATAGTTTCCAATTATATAATCTTTATAACATGCATTAACATTTTGTTGGTTAAATTTAAAGGGCAAAGTATGGCACAGAATATAAAGGGGACTATAGACCAAGACGGAGGTAATAGCATACGCCCGCTCTCTACGCAGCGACAGAATTGTCGGCCGACTTGTATGCGACCATTTCTTGCATGTTCAACTTCTTTATGTGTGTGGTTGCTTACGGTTGAGGCGGCCGCGGTGTGCTCTGCTCGCGTCCCACCACGCGCGCTCTGCTCCCGTGTCCCTCCAGGTGCTCTGTCCTCGCCCCTCCACGCGCGCTGCCAGTGTTTGGGGTCGGCGCACGATCACGCACGTTTGTGTGCATGCGGTTGCGCCGGGCGCTGTGGCACCCCGGCTCAAAGAAAACAGAACGCCCTGTATTCCAGCCCAGAGATCGAGGAGAAGTATCTGGAATACGACACTACTTGACATTGAAAAAATAAGCTCTTATTACAAGAATGATAAATACACAGGTCTGATGTTACAAAGGTTCACATCAGCATGGCGACACTATGCCTGCGATACTACACTTTCTCTATGCTAGCAGCAGAACAACTCGTAGCAGCGGAAATCTTCTAGCAGCGGAACAACGACAAAGGTAGTGAACTCCACTTTGCAGGGACTCTGGGAGGGACACGATCTAGCTCGCACGAAGGGAAACCACGACAAGCAATCAAGCAATCACGGCATCACCGACAATCTGGCATGACACGCCAGGTTAGTACATTGAATGTACTTGCGAGCTCACAACAACCAAAAACATCATTGCAAGACAACAACATAGCATTAAGCAGGTTAATTAAATTAACAACTACCATGATGAAGGAATTAATAATCACAATATGAACTACTAGAATACTGATAAGCCATCACCTCAGATCTCAAGTACCACATGAACCATCTCACACTTGGCTAACCGGCCAAGCAATATACCATCTCGATCACCTCGTGACCAAAACAAAAACGGTGATCACTCACAGATCACAAAACGGAACCACACCGGGTTCAACGGGTCACCTCGTAACCGAATGGTGATCACTCACAGATCACAAACGAAACATCCACATGATCACCTCGTGATCAACATATCCACATGGTCACCTCGTGACCACATCACAAACTGAATGATCATCCTCAAGATCATCTCAACATCATCATCAACATCTTGCCAAACTGTTACTGCTCACATATATCATATAAATTAGCTATAAGTCATCCTGTCACGTGAGTGTTGATAGAATGGTGTGACCTAGTATGGACGCGGCTATCGATAGCTTAAACACACACTCTGCAGAGGTAGAGCATTGTACCCACACCACGGAACCCATGGCCTCGCGCGCACTCCCATTTGGGTGGACCAACGGCATTCCGACAAAACCAATCTACGGCCATGACACTCTCCCGGCCACTCCGACCAACACCCCCTTTGGGTTTAGTCCTGGGTGGCCCCGTGCCTACCAAAGGCACCAACGGCCACCGTTGTGGCAAAATGGCCACCGTCGTGCCAAACAAAAACGGTCCCAAACGGGGACAAAAGCGCACAAAATCCAACTACGGGCACACAAGGCTTATTTCCGCCTACCAGATCAGGGTAGCGCGTGCCCGTAACCTTCCCTCATTGGAGGCACCGGCGAGAGGCACGATAGTAGCATCGCATTAGGGCCTTCCCATAAAGGCAAATGTGGTTGCACTGGAAAAGCCTGGTTCGGCGGCACCTGACCAACTTAATAACGTAAATTATCCTCAAAAATATAACTATGATAACTGATACTCCAATGTCAACTATCAAACTATAATCCAAGTCCTAGCAATATCCATATCAAAATACTCCAAGGATAGCATAACATTTCTATCATGATGAATTTGAAAACAATAACTTTACTACTCCAATAACAAGAACAAAGCTATCCAGCTAAGATCCACATGTAAACATCATCTCCAAAAATAATACTCCAAGCAATAGAACATCAACTATCGTCATAAAGGAAATCATACTAAGCACTAATAATACAAAGGCAACATGACATCCAAAGTAATACTCCAACATATAATAACACATACCATCATGAAAACAATCATAATACCAACCACTAATACTCCAATAGCAACATGATACTCATCAACTTCAAACATAACTCCCAATAATCCAAACAATAGCATGGCAACAACAAGATCAAAATAATACTCCGAGGAAATGCCATGCACGAAGTCATGTAGCTATAGCAATATTTTAAACAAGTTCAAATAGATTAAACCATGTCACTGCATTACAGTGATGCAAATGGAGGGTGTGGCTTCCCTAGGGTGGAAGAAATCACCAGGAGAAAGTGCGAGAAACTCGCGGAACGAATCACCAGAAATCATATTCTCTCGGAGGGGGATGAATAAGGGCAAGGGCACAATGGTCATTTTCATAATGTCAAAACATGGTGAAAATGGTTCCATCAGAACAGGCTTGACGAAACAAAGAAGTTGGCTTTGGAATCACCTGATTTGGAGCTACGGGTGAAAAGTTATAAGGGTTTGACTTCCACAGACCTATCTGACAAAATTTATCCACAAATAAGTCCTTGACTAGAAAAACAGAAAATGTATTTGGTAGAATACGCTTTCACTTACTCCAGCTGGCAGGCACGGGACCGGCGGGGTGTGTGGCTGACGTGTGGGTCCCACGGGCTATGGAGCCCGTCACTTATCCACGTGGGCTGGCCGGGTCAGAGGCTGAGGGGCTAACGCGCGGGCCCGCGGCCAGCTGGTAGGGAGGGGCGTCATCTCCTTCCTCTCCCCGCCCGCGCCCACACCTGGCCGGGGCAGAGCCGACCCAACGAGGATTCCCGGCGACTCCGGCCACCGTAGGCAGCACCTAACCTACGCGCGTGCTCAGGGCGACGAGGCCAACCCATCCCAGGGTAGCGCGGTCATCGGAGAGCTCGAGAATGGCGGCGGCGAGGGCTGTGGCGGGTGGTGGCTCGGCCGAAGTTGGGGTCGAGGCCATGGTTGACCCGCTGTCGAGCTGAGAGAAGGGATAGGTGCGCTGGGGTCTGGGTGGTCGAGTGGTGGTGGTAGAAGGAGGAGAAGAGCTCCGGCTTACCGGAATCAAAGTTGACAGAGACGGCAGCCATGGCGACCAAACACGGAGATGAGAGCTTCTAGAGCTTAGAGGAGAGGTCGGGGAGGCTTAGAGAGGCGGGGTGAGGCTGCGGGTGAGCTCAGAGGGCTCGGGGGAGGCCTTATATAGGTGCGGGGCGAGGAGGCTGAGCTGGCACCACCGCGGACGCGTGTCCGGCGCGGCGGACGCGTGCTCGCGTGCTCGAGCTCGGGGGAAGGTGACGGGGAGAAACAGGGAGGATCCCACGGGACAGAGGGAGCCCACAAAGCACTGGGAGGAAGAAGATGGCGATGAACAGAGCCAAATGGCCACTGTTCGCCCATGGTCACGCGGCGGCGAGCGTCGGCAAGGAAGCGGACGGAGGGGGAGATGGGTCCAGGGGAACGGCGACGACGAGAGCTTGCTACTCGACACGCTCATGAGCGCGAAGACGACGAGAGGGGGAGGGGCCCGAGCAAGAAGCCACCCAGCTCGGGTCCATGGCATGCCAGAGAGGCGGTCACCATGGGCACTGGTGCACACAGTGCCACAGGCGAGGCCAAACAATGTCTGGGCTTAGTCCTTCCTGGGTAGGTCTCAATTGCGGTGGTAACTTGGTTAAAACTACTATGGTTAAATGGTAAGTGACCTCTAAAGTTTACTGCAGTAAACTTTATCAACTAAGTGTGATCAACAGAGAGATGCTATATGTCAAGTGTTATGTCTGGGGTGTTTAGGCTAGGAAGGGCTACAGTCCTGGGGAGTTTGAGGAGAAATGGACCAAGAACGAATATAGTTGCTTCACAACTGCCTTTTGGGCCCAGAAATGAAGATCATGATGATGCTCTCACATAGAGTACCAACTTGGGCTAAGATTGGGCAAAAATTGATTATTTGGACATATGAAGATGCTGTAAAAAGCTCATGCCAAATGGAAAAGCCAAAATGGCACTTGCTTCACAAACATCATTTATGTCTAGAAACTTGGAATAATTTTGGTGATCAAATGGATCAATTAAATGATGCCAAATTGGGTGGAGAGAGGTTTTATGGGTATAAGAATGATCTGGTAATTTATCAGGATTTTTCAAGCAATATAAAATACACTTGCTTCACAACCTGAAAATATTGCGAGAATCAAAGATTTTCTCTTGTGCAGACATAGATGATTGGATGGGGCTGCAAATGGGTGAGGGGGTTAATATGAGCACATTAAGGAGTGTGCAAAAGTTCAACTCATTTGGATACTCCTAGCTAGTACTTCCTTCACAAAGCCTTCTGTCTGACAGAAACTTTGAAAATTCACTGAGGAAGATTGGCTAGGCAAATAAAGTTGAACTTGTGCATGAAGCAATTATTTGGACATATAAGCATGCCCAAAAAGGTTGGGAGCCACTAGGAAAAATATAAATGACACTTCCTTCACAAAGTGCCATTTAGGGTAGAAAGGAAAATTAATTATTGGGGAATTATTCTTGGACTAGGACAGAAAAGTTTGGGCATATTTGAGCAATATATGACCCAAAGAAATTACGAGAATTATTTGGGGATTTTTGGATGGACAGAAATATAGGTTGCTTCACAACCTAGGGCAGATAGGGTTATTCCTTTAATGAAAAAGGAATATTCCCTGGAAAAGAATTTTAGGGTTTGGTCAAGGAGTGAAGTGACATGATCTTTGGCAAGGTTTTGAGAATGATGAGCCACTTGGGAGGGGGAATGAGGATGATTTCCCAGGTGGCAAGGCCATGGAACCACTCCAAAAAGAAAAACACAATAAAAACCAAATAAATCAAAAGAAAAAGAAAAGGGCCAAAAATCAGGCTGTTACAAACATTCCCCCCTTAAAGAAATCACGTCCTCGAGATCTGGTGGATCATGGAACAAGTATAACTTGAGGACAGTGTTTCCAACTCAGATATCCATTCCCTTTATTCATTGTTCCCCCGAGAATTTCAGATGATCTGATTATCTTTGCTCGGGGTGGTTTGCTTCACCTTTCCCCAAATCCTAACGGGTTTTGCTCACACACCAAATCCTTTTGCTAACATTGATTCTTTCATATCTGCAGTAATATCCAATGGATCTGAGCATAAATTTCCTTTTGTCATGAAAACCTTAATACTTCTGTCATGGGGTTGCTTCAAATAAATGCAGGCCTTCTGGTTTCAATAAAGGCTGACAATTAATCATGGCCATCTCCTGACGGGATCTGACTTCTCATAAGTGGTACTGATTTATTTTGATTTATTCTTTGGCTCGAGAATGAGACATGTACCAAAGATTTGACTGCCTTCTGTCGGGAGCGATATAACGGAATATGGATTTATAGCTCTATCATACCTCAAATATTTACATCTTGAGACTGGCCCGACAGGGGGCTGACGAACAAATGCTTCTCCTGACAGACTGACCATGAACTTTATTCCGCCGGAGGGTATACCAGGTCTGAGCTGATTGTTCGGCTTTTGATTCTTCTCATATGGTCGATATACCCATCTGTGGTAATAGGCTGTGATGTGCTTTAAACTGCCGCTGAGGTCAGACTGCTAAGCTTGCAAAGAATTCTTGGATCTGATGAACAGACTTGGATATTCCACACTACCCATTTTAAGACAGTCAGCGGGATATAAAAATCCTTGTAACTAGAGTAGGCCACTAAGAGTATGCCTCTGAGGATCCATATGGAATTATGGCCTCCAACTGACTTGGGTATCCGGACCCTGATGGTCATGCAAAAAATCATCATACTTTGCTCTCAGTCTCACCATTTAACGGTCATGATTTTCTTTGTTAGGATACCTTACAAAAATAACTTGGCCACACCTGTCCTTCGTTCTTCGTATGACCATGGACGTGATTAGTGCAATACTTTTGACATTATTCCTTGTGCCTGTTTTCTGACCTGGGTTCGCACACATATCACATATACCCGGGGTTTGTAGCTATACGGAGCTCATTGCTGAGGCCAATCATACAAGAAGGTGACAAGGTTTCAAGACATCTCCTTTTTAGTTGCAAGAATAATGACCTTGATAACCATTGTCAAGACTGTTGATTCTGCGATGTCATCCTCAGATCTTGTCGATCCTTGTAATTCATGAGATGTATCTCATCTTATTTTCCCTTGCCTGACTAGGGAGGCTGTTGAATCCTTACTTTTCTTAGGTATATCTGTTGGATCACTGTCGCATCTCGTATGAGTGACTGATATGACTGGGGATGCATGCTCACCATATATAAGAAGGATATGCCACCGATCACTCGATCCTTGCGGTAGGCATATGTTTTGGCTGAATTGTACCTCTGACAAAATTATTGCAAGTCTGGTTCTTGAGCGGTACTGCCATACATTGGCAACTCTTCATATAATCTCTGAGGATGGTGCAATATTGTGGTACTGACATGGACTGGATGGCTTACGAGAGAAGCCATCCGAATAGCTTGCGGAGGAAGACTTGTTAACTTCTGCTCAAATCTTTTGTCTGGTTATCGTGCAAAAGAAGGCTTTATAGCTTACACACAAAGCTTGTCCTGAGTATTGTGCTGGAGAAGCCTGAGTTTTGTACTTGAGAAACTTCTCCTTGGTTTTGCTTGTTGAGAAATTTTCATTTCCGTCTGTCAGAAGCTTTTACTGAGGTGTCTTGCTATGAAAGACTGGGTATCATGGGCCGGAAATTGTTCACATATCATGCTGAGGAAAATTGAGGAGCCTTGCATCATATATTTCTTCCGATAGTGTGTGGAAGAATACTAGGTTTCTTACATCCAAAACTTCATTTTGATATGCAGACTGAAATCCATACACACGCCCATAATATTCTGAGGCTACTTACTTGCATGAGAAAAATGGTTGACTGTCTTCCTTGAGCATATCACATTCTGAATTTATTTTGGATGATAACATATTTCAAGCATCATGCATTGCTAAGCCAAAATTTTTGTATATGACCCATACCTCTGTCTGAAAATATACCTGACTTGTCTTGCTGTTGACTTGATCATTACTGCAGTGAGGATTTTGTACTGATGTAGACTTTACGCTGATAATCAATCTGAGACGCCATTGGTATTCTGAGCAGATATTAATGCCATAATGCAGTTGACTGTGTAGACAATAATGCCTAACTGAGATTCTTCCAAACATTTTAAATCCTTATTGCTTCTTTGAGTCCGGTGTTAGTTGATGTGCAACTCTTTATAGGGGAAAAATAATGTAACACCAGGGCCCAAAAAGAAAGAAGCAAAGGAAAACTCAACTAAACAAAAGCACACAACAACAATCAATTCACACAATCAACGTCACATATTACTGCTAGTCACACAATATGCATGCCTACGTAAGCACACAGATCTCACGGGATCTTCGGTACTACGATCTAGCATGTTGTGACGATATGCACGAGGACAAATAAATGTGTGGAAGAATTGGTGTAAACATCACTACACCAAGTGCTAGCTTAGCCAGGTAGAAATCTTGACTAGCTTGGAGGCAAGGACGCACTTGGTAATCATGTAGTGGGACACGAAGGTCACAACCACATTATTATCAAGCGGACGAAAAAAGATCCGTACTCGTCGAAGAAATAGGATAGCGGGGAAAAACTAAGGCTGTTGACATTGCCCTTTCTTGATAACTAAGATCATTAAGGGTTGCCAACACGACAAACTAAAAGAACGATCTGGGATAGAAGCATGTCCATCACCGAAATGATAGACGGGACTGAAAGAAAGGCATTGGCGCGATACCTGAGCACCATTTTTGCAAACAGTGTCGGGATCACTTGGCATCACTCTGCTGGGACAGAAATGACACCAAACACCGAAGAACGAGCAAGAAAAGAAAACTGGAGAAATGCAAGGGCTGAGCTATAGTGGATCCAAACCGATGGCAGCTACGCTCACCAGATAAACCGTTAGCAACAAATAATAAGGCTATATGCATGCTATGCAACAAACAAATGCAGCAACCAAATGCAATAAACAAGCCGGACTTTAAACTACCGGTTTCTATCACTCGCGCTGACTAGGGCGTCCTACAGCCACACCTGCTCTAATACCAAGCCTGTGGCACCCCCGGCTCAGAGAAACCAAAATGCCCCGTATTCCAACCCAGAGATTGAGGAGAAGTCTCTGGAATACGGCACTGCTTGACATTGAACAAATCAGCTCTTATTACAAGAATGATAAATACACAGGTCCGATGTTACAAAGGTTCACGTCAGCATGGCGACACTACGCCTACGATACTACACTTGCTCTATGCTAGCAGCAGAACAACTTGTAGCAGCGGAAATCTTCTAACAGCGGAACAACGACGAAGGTAGTGAACTCCACTCCGTAGGGACTCTGGCTGGGACACGATCTAGCTCGCACGAAGGGAAACCATGACAATCAATCAAGCAATCACGGCATCACCTGCAATCTGGCATGACACGTCAGGTCAGTACATTGAATGTACTTGCAAGCTCACAACAACCAAAAACATCAATGCAAGACAACAACATAACATTAAGCAGGTTAATTAAATTAAAAACTACCATGATGAAGCAACTAATAATCACAATATGAACTACTAGAATACTGATAAGCCATCACCTCAGATCTCAAGTACCACATGAACCATCTCACACTTGGCTAACCGGCCAAGCAATATACCATCTCGCTCACCTCGTGACCAAAACAAAAATGGTGATCACTCACGGATCACAAACGGAACCACACCGGGTTCAACGGGTTACCTCGTAACCGAACGTTGATCACTCATGGATCACAAATGAAACATCCACAGGATCACCTCGTGATCAACATATCCACATGGTCACCTCGTGACCACATCACAAACTAAATGATCATCCTCAAGATCATCTCAACATCATCATCAACATCTTGCCAAACTATTACTTCTCACATATATCATATAAATCAGCTATAACTCATTCTGTCACATGAGTGTTGATCGAATGGTGTGACCTAGTACGGACGTGGCTATCGATAGCTTAAACACACACTCTGTAGAGGTAGCGCACTGTACCCACACCACGGAACACATGGCCTCGCACTCCCATTCGGGTGGACCAACGGCATTCCGACAAAACCAATCTACTGCCAGGACACTCTCCCGGCCACTCCGACCAACACCCACTTTGGGTTTAGTCCTGGGTGGCCTCGTGCCTACCAAAGGTACCAACGGCCACCGTTGTGGCAAAACGGCCACCATCATGGCAAACAAAAACAGTCCCAAACTGGGACAAAAGCGCGCAAAATCCCACTACGGGCACACAAGGCTTATGTCCGCCTACCTGATCATGGTAGCGCGTGCCCATAACCTTCCCTCGTTGGAGGAACCGGCGAGAGGCACGATAGTAGCATCGCATTAGGGCCTTCCCATAAAGGAAAATGTGGTTGCACTGGAAAAGCCCGATTCGTTGGCACCTGACCAACTCAATGACGTAATTTATCCTCAAAAATATAACTGTGAGAACTGATACTCCGCCATCAACTATCAAACTATAATCCAAGTCCTAGCAATATCCAACAAATAATCTAAACATAATATCATCATATCAAAATACTCCAAGGATAGCATAACATTTCTATCATGATGAATCTGAAAACAATAACTCTACTACTCCAATAACAAGAACAAAGCTATCCAGCTAAGATCCACATGTAAACATCATCTCCAAAAATTATACTCCAAGCAATAGAACATCAACTATCATCATAAAGAAAATCATACTAACCACTAATAATCCAAAGGCAGCATGACATCCAAAGTAATACTCCAACATATAATAACAGATACCATCATGAAAACAATCATAATATCAACCAATAATACTACAATAGCAACATGATACTCATCAACTTCAAGCATAACTCCTAGTAATCCAAACAATAGCATGGCAACAACAAGATCAAAATATTACTCCGAGAAAATGCCATGCACGAAGTCATGTAGCTATAGCAATATTTTCAACAAGTTCAAATAGATTAAACCATGTCACTGCATTACAGTGATGCAAATGGAGGGTGTGACTTGCCTGGGGTGGAAGAAATCACCGGGAGAAAGTGCAAGAAACTCGCCGAATGAATCGCCGGAAATCTTATTCTCTCGGAGGGGGCTGAATAAGGGCAAGGGCATAATGGTCATTTTCAGAATGTCAAAACATGGTGAAAATGGTTCCATCAGAACAGGCTTTACGAAACAAAGAAGTGGGCTTTGGAATCACCTGATTTGGAGCTACGGGTGAAAAGTGATAAGGGTTTGACTGCCAGGGACCTATCTGTAAACATTTATCCACAAATAAGTCCTTGACTGGAAAAACAGAAAATGTATTTAGCAGAATACGCTTTCACTTACACCAGTTGGCAGGCGCGGGACCGGCGGGGTGTGTGGCTGATGTGCGGGTCCCACGGGCTATGGGGCCCGTCACTTATCCACGTGGACTGGCCGGGTCAGCGGCTGAGGGGCCGACGTGCGGTCCCACGGCAAGCTAGTAGGGAGGGGCGCCATCTCCTTCCTCTCCTCGCCTGCGCCCGCACCTGGCCAGGGCAGAGCCGGTCCGACGAGGATGCCGGCGACTCCAGCCACCGTAGGCGGCGCCCGACTGTAACGCCCACGATGCGGCTATATCTCCCACGTGTCGAAGCATGACTTAGAGGCATAACCGCATGGTGGTTTTGTTGCAAAAAGGGTCAACTTCACACATCCCATGTAATGAACAAGAATGGGATAAAGAGAGTTGGCTTACAATCGCCACTTCACACAATACATGAATAAGTTCATACATCATCCAAAATACACTCATAGACCGGCTACGGTCAAATCCAAATAAAAGAAGACAACCCCAAATGCTAGATCCCCGATTTTCCCGACTGGGCTCCGCTACTGATCATCTGGAAACGATACATAGTAACGACCAAGGGCCTCATCAAACTCCCACTTCAGCTCAGTTGCGCCATCTGCGCTAGTATCCTCGGCACCTGCATCTATTTTGGTAGACTATGTGAGCCACGGGGACTCGGCAATCTCACACCCGCGAGATCAAGACTATTTAAGCTCATAGGTAGGAAAAGGGGTAATATGGTGGAGCTGCAGCAAGCACTAAGCATATATGGTGGCTAACATACGCAAGTGAGAGCGAGAAGAGGAGCAACGCATCGGTCGAGAAGCTAGAAGCGATCAAGAAGTGATCCTGAAACTACTTACGTCAAGCATAACTCAAACCGTGTTCACTTCCCGGACTCCGCCGAGAAGAGACCATCACGGCTACACACACGGTTGATGCATTTTAATGAAGTCAAGTGTCAAGTTATCTACAACCGGACATTAACAAATTCCCATCTGCCTCATAACCGCGGGCACGGCTTTTGAAAGATAAAATACCCTGCAGGGGTGTCCCAACTTAGCCCATCATAAGCTCTCACGGTCAACGAAGGATCAACCTTCTCCCGGGAAGACCCGATCAGTCTCGGAATCCCGGTTCGCAAGACATTTCGACAATGGTAAAACAAGACCAGCAAAGCCGCCCGAAGTGCTGACAAATCCCGATAGGAGCTGCACGTATCTCGTTCTCAAGGCACACCGGATGAGCCAGACGTCGGGTTGGCATAAACCCTGGTTGCCCAGGGGCCGCCGGACATCGCTCGGGTTGGACCAACACTCGAATAAGCACTGGCCCGGGGGGGTGTAAATAAAGATGACCCTCGGGCTCGCGAAAACCCAAGGGCAAAAGGCTTATGTGGCAAATGGTAAAACCAAGTTTGGGCCTTGCTGGAGGAGTTTTATTCAAAGCGAACTGTCAAGGGGGTCCCATAAATCACCCAACCGCGTAAGGAACGCAAAATCAAGGAACATAACACCGGTATGACGGAAACTAGGGCGGCAAGAGTGGAACAAGACACCAGGCATAAGGCCAAGCCTTCCACCCTTTACCAAGTATATAAGGTGCATTAATTAAACAGGAGATATTGTGATATCCCAAAGTATCCATGTTCCAACAAGGAACAAACTTCATCTTCACCTGCAACTAGCAACACTATAAGAGGGGCTGAGCAAAAAGCGGTGACATAGCCAAACAACGGTTTGCTAGGATAGGATGGTTAGAGGTTTGACATGGCAATAGGGAGGCATGATAAACATGGCAGATAGAGCTAACATAATGATAGAGCGAGCAACTAGCAAAGCAAAGATAGAAGTGATATCGAAGGTATGGTCATCTTGCTTGCAAAGTTCTCAGAGTTGTCGAAGGCTTGATCCTCGTAAGCGTTCTCAACAGGTTCCTCGTTCACGTACTCGTCTCCCGGCTCTACCCAAAGCAAGAACACAAGCAATGGAACCACAATCAATCATGGAGCAATGCACAAGCAACATGATGCAATACATGACATGATATGCGAGATGTGATATGCAATGCATATGCGTGCTCCGAAAGGAAAATGATGAACAAGGCATCAACTTGGCAAACCAAGTATGCCGCTGGAAAGATGAGATGATTTCGGGCGAAATCGATATAAAGATCACCGGAATCGGATGCACGGTTTGCAAATGGCAAGCAAAACAAGAATGACACAAATCTGCGATTAACAGCATGATGCTACATTGCATGCAACAAGAAACTATGCTACAGCACCCCAACATAAAAACAAAGCATATGGAAATGATCTATAGTAAATGCTTAACAAAAGAGGAACACTGAGCTATGGCTAAATCACACCATAACAGGTTCAAAGAAGCATGGGAAAAGTGCAAAAAATATCAGGTTGAACATGGCATAAACAGCATCAGGAAGCAATGTTCAGAGCAAGTTATCAACGTGTTAAAGAACTTATAATAGTAAAATAAGGTATGGAATGATTCTACTCAAAGCATAGAACAAACGTCCCTTACTGACCATGATCCAAAAAGGATCAGAAGAAATGATGGCACCCATGTAAACATAGCAAGTTGCGTTAATAGATTCAGCAAACTGGACATGGCATTGACAGAATTATGAAGGCATCTTCATGAGCTATACATGGCATAGAAGCTATACATGGCAAGAACAACATCATAGCATACACGGATCAACTACAACAACCTTGGCAAAATTGAATAACATGTAAACAATCTGCCAGGAAACATTTTGTAGCAAAAGTAGAGCACAAAAATGACATGCTAGACTACTCCATAATTTCAAATAGGGGCATGAATGGATAGAGAATAACCATATGTTCAAAACATCCTTACTGAAGTATCTCAAAATATGCATGGATCTCTCTGTAGCATCAAGTTTACATGGCATAAAAATAACAGCAGAACAGGGACTAAAATCAGCAACATCACGAGGCCTAGTTTGCATGCTTGTGCTAGTCACCACATTGATCACAAAAAATACATGGCATACACCCCTGTAAAGCTGGCATGGCATAGTTCAAAACATATGTAGGGCTCAAGTTCATAAGATGCACACATCAATCATGGCAAAAATGACAAAAGTGCATGTTCTGTTAAGAAACAGAAACTAACATTATATAGCCCTCTTCCAACAGCATTTCGGGCATCCAGATGAGCTCAAATGAAAATGACGCAATGATATGAAATGATGTACTCTTCGAGGCGAACAAATCGGTTTGCTACACGCCCGAAACGGAGCCACGGGCGCAAAGATGTGGAGCACCGAACATGCAACAAAATTACTGGCATAAAAGGACTTAGACGAATTTTCGGGGGAGAAGAAAGTCAACCAGGGTCCAGATCTGGATCCGGGGCGCGCGGATCGAGGACGTCGCCGGAGTTGACGGAGAGGAGTTCGGGGAGGGCGGCCGGAGGAGGAGCTCGGGCCGGCCAGAGCGGTCGGAGGCGGGGCCGGGA
>NC_041383.1:554856614-554918408 GCF_002162155.2 Triticum dicoccoides
GCGGCCGGACGGCGAGGCGGACGGTGGCGGTGGGCGGCGCGCGCGGGACGATGCCGGGCGGGGTCCCGCGTGGGGCGGCGCTGCGGAGGCGGGCCGGGAGGGCCGGCTGCGGGCTCGGCGGGCCGGGGCGGCGCGCGGTGGCCGGGTGCCACGTGTCGCGCCCTGGTTCACCGGGCGACGGCGGCGCGGATGCGTCCGGCGCGGTCCGGACATGTCCGGCGGCGGGGAGAGGAGCGGGGCTAGGGTTTGGGGTGGAATGACCCGAAATTTCGGGAGGAGGGGTGTTTTTATAGGTAGAGGGAGCTAGAAGGCTCCAAATGGAGTGTAGTTTTCGCCCACACGATCGTGATCTGACGACGGAGAGCATGGAAGTGACTTAGATGGGTTATTGGGCTGTTTTGGAGGGGTGTTGGGCTGCAACCCAAAAGAGGCCTTTGCGGTTATGCGGTTAACCGTTGGAGTATCAAACGAGCTCCAAATGGCTCGAAACTTGACAGGTGGTCTACCGGTGGTGTACCAAGGCCACTTGGCAAGGCTCGGTCCATTCCGAGAACGTTTAACACCCGCACACGAAAAGAGGCCAGAGGGGTGCGCCAGTGCACGTGGGAGTGTCGGATTGCAAAACGGACAACGGGGAAAATGCTCGGATGCATGAGATGAACACGTATGCAAATGAGATGCACATGACGACATGATATGAGATGCATGACATGAACAAAATGCAAAACGAAAAACAAAACCCAACCACGGAGGGATTATCATAGCACATGGCCGAAAATGGCAAGAGTTGGAGTTACAAAGAAGGAAAATTACATCCGGGGTGTTACAACACTCCACCACTACAAGAGGATCTCGTCCCGAGATCTAGGACTGAAAGAACTCCGGATATTCAGAACGGAGGTGATCCTCGCGCTCCCAGGTGGCTTCTCGGTCGGAATGGTGTGACCACTTCACTTTCAAGAATTTGATTGACTTGTTGCGAGTCTTGCGCTCGGTTTCTTCAAGAATAGCAACGGGGTGCTCATGATAGGACAGATCTTCTTGGAGATCAATTTCTTCAAAGTTGATAGTGCGTTCAGGAGTCTTGAAACACTTGCGAAGCTGTGACACGTGAAGCACATCGTGCACGTTTGCAAAGTTGGATGGAAGCTCGAGTTGATAGGCGAGATCGCCTCTTTTTCCACTGATCTTGAAAGGACCCACGTATCTAGGGGCAAGCTTCCCTTTGATACCAATGCGACGAGTACCTTTCATTGGAGAGACGCGGAGGTAGACATGGTCTCCGATTTCAAAAGCCAAGTCACGGTGCTTGCTATCATAGTAACTCTTCTGGCGCGATTGCACGGCTTTGAGATTCTCACGAATGACTTTGCACATTTCTTCGGCTTCTGTGATCAAGTCGTTGCCAAGAAGTTGGCGTTCACCTGTCTCGGACCAACTGAGAGGAGTACGGCACTTTCTGCCATAGAGAATTTCGAATGGGGCCTTGCCCGAACTCGCTTGGAAGCTGTTGTTGTAGGAGAACTTGGCATATGGAAGACAATCTTCCCACTTCATGCCAAAGGAAATGACACAAGCTCTGAGCATATCTTCAAGGATTTGGTTGACTCGCTCGACTTGGCCACTTGTTTGAGGATGGAAAGTTGTGCTGAAACGAATGTTGGTGCCCATGGCCTTCTGAAAGGAATCCCAAAACTTAGAAGTGAAGATGCTTCCACGGTCTGAAGAGATCAATTGTGGAATTCCGTGCAAGGAGACAATTCTGGAGGTGTATAGCTCTGCCAGCTGAGCTGCTGTGATAGATTCTTTGATAGGAAGAAAATGAGCCACTTTAGTAAGCTTGTCGATGACAACGAAGATAGCATCATTTCCACGCTTGGACTTAGGAAAACCAGTCACGAAGTCCATCTCAATATGATCAAACTTCCATTCTGGAATAGCAAGAGGTTGAAGGAGACCAGCTGGTCTTTGGTGTTCTGCTTTCACCCTTCTACAGACATCACATTCATTCACGAATTGAGCAATTTCTCGCTTCATTCGAGTCCACAAATACGACTGCTTGAGGTCATGGTACATCTTCGTACTTCTAGGATGAATGGATAGGAGGGAATTGTGTGCCTCATTCATGATGACTTTTCTCAGATCACCTTTAGGAACCACAATTCGATCCTCGAAGAAAAGAGTATCTTCGTCATCCAAGTGATAGCACTTGTACTTGGAAATGCCCTTGTCGATACCACGTTTCACCTTCTTCACCATGGTATCCAGGAGTTGTGCCTCACGAATTTGATCTTCCAAAGTAGGAGAGACTATGAGATTGGCAAGAAAGCCTTGAGGAACAACTTGAAGATTCAGCTTGCGGAAAGCTTCACAAAGATCCGGTTGAAATGGCTTGAGAATTAGACTGTTGCAATAAGCCTTTCTCCTCAGAGGATCTGCAATCACATTCGCCTTGCCAAGAGTATATTCAATACTTGGATTGTACTCTTGAATCATTTCGACCCATCGAGTTTGTCTGAGGTTGAGGTTGGGTTGAGTGAAGATATACTTGAGGCTCTTGTGATCGGTGAAAATGTCCACTTGCCTTCCCAATAAGAGATGTCTCCATGTTATCAATGCATGGACAACTACTGCCAACTCAAGATCGTGAGTGGGGTAGTTCTTTTCATTGGGCTTCAACTGACGAGAGGTATAGGCCACCACTTTCTTCTCTTGCATTAACACAGCACCGAGACCTTGAAGAGAAGTATCGCAGGACACTTCGAATGGCTTGGATTCATCGGGAGGAGTCAAGACAGGAGCTGTGACTAGCTTCTCTTTGAGGGTGTTGAAAGCGACATCACACTCAGGCGTCCAGACATACTTGACATGCTTTTGGAGGAGGATGGAAAGAGGCTTTGCAATCTTAGAGAAGTTCTCAACGAATCTTCGGCAATAGCTTGCAAGACCAAGAAAACTACGGAGCTGTTTGACATTCTGAGGAGGTTCCCAATTCACAACAGCAGACACCTTCGCCGGATTAACAGCAATTCCCTTGGCGGAGATGATGTGACCAAGGTAAAGAACTTCATCAAGCCAGAACTCACATTTGGAAAACTTCGCATAGAATTGATGCTCTCTGAGCTTGTCGAGCACCAATCGCAAATGTTTGGCGTGATCCGACTTATTCTTGGAGAAGACCAAAATATCATCGAGATACACCAAGACGAATTCATTGGTGTAGGGGTTGAAGATAAAGTTCATCATTCGAGAGAATGTTGGAGGAGCATTGACAAGGCCGAAAGACATGACGGTATATTCATAAGAACCACAGCTTGTTCTGAATGCTGTCTTGGGGATATCTTGTTCACGAATGCGAATCTGATATTAACCCATACGATGGTCAATCTTGGAGAATACTTTAGCACCTTTAAGTTGCTCGAAAAGCTCATTGATGTTGGGAAGTGGATACTTGTTCTTGATTGTCTTCTTGTTCAATGGATGGTAATCAACGCAAAGTCGGTCCGTGCCATCCTTCTTCTGGACAAAAAGAACTCCACAACCCCATGGAGATGAACTCGGTCTGATCAAACCCAGACGCTCTTGCTCATCGAGCTGTTTCTTCAATTCCTTCAGCTCCTTGGGTCCAAGCATGTAAGGACGCTTGCAAACGGGTTCAGTTCCAGGCTCAAGATCGATAACGAACTCAACTGGCCGATGAGGAGGCATACCCGGAAGCTCTTCTGGAAAGACATCTTGGTACTCACAAACGACTGGAATCTGAGAGATAGCATCCAACTCGCCCTTCTCATTGAGAGAAAACAACCGAATGGTTTCATCACGAGCGGCATAGATGATAACATCCTCAGAAGGGTGTGTCAATTGAATTTCCCTGGCGGCACAATCAAGCTGAGCCTTGTGCTTAGAAAGCCAGTCCATCCCAAGAATTAGATCAATATCAGAGTCGCCAAGAACAACTGGAGAAGACAGAAATCTATAGTCGCCCATCTTGATAGAGACATCCCAAACCATGGAGCTAGCGTTCATGAATTTACCTGGAGAGACAACTGATAACTGTCTAGGCAAATCTTGAAAAACCATCTCATGCTTAGATGTAAAAGGGCCTGAGATGAAACTATGCGATGCACCAGTATCAAATAAGACTTTTGCAGGAATATCATTAACTGAGAGATTACCCATTATCACATCTGAAGAATCCTCCGCTTGCGCTGCATTCATCATGTTCACCTTTGCAGACTTTGGATTATGCTTGACCACTGCATTGCTTGAAGATCTCACAGGAGGAGGAGGAGGAAGGCGCCTTTGATTGAAGCATTTGTTCGCATAGTGACCTTTCTGCTGGCACTTGTTGCAAGTCACTTCTGAGAGCGGATGGTGATAAGGAGCATTTTACCTTGGAGCTTGAGGCTAAGACTTGTTCTGATAGCCTGGGTTGGGTGGGTGGGAAGATCCATGACCACCTGAGTTCTTCTGCAGGTAAGGCTGACGAAATGGAGGAGGATGAAGGTAGAACTTTTGCTGCTTAGCTGCCACTTGAGAGGAAGAAGAAGACTGAACTGCATCCCTGATTCTCTTCTTAGAAGCCTCACACTTGAGCTGAGCACCTTCTTGCTTGAGGGCCATATTGTAGAATTGATCAAACTGAGTAGGCTCAACAAGAACGAGAGCTAACTGCAGATCCTCTCTAAGGCCACCTCTGAATTGATAGATCATACTCTTTTCATCAGGAACGTCTTGTTTAGCGAAGCGATCAAGTTTCTGAAACTGCTTGTTGTATTCATACACTGACATGTTGCCTTGCTTGAGATTGCGGAACTCCTCACGCTTACTCTCAAGAACACTGGTAGGAATGTGGTGAGCTTTAAAGTCCCGACAGAAATCAGTCCAAGTAATCACTCGACCTCCTCTGGAATCCTTGTATTGTTGGAACCAATCAGCTGCTTGGTCCTTGAGCTGAAAAGAAGCAAACTTGACGTAGTCCTCAGGCCTGACATTGCTGCATTCAAAATGCTTGTTGATATCCACGAGCCAATCGTCGGCGTCTGTGGCCTCGGCATAGTAGCTGAAAGACTTCGGCTGATTTGCAAGGAATTGGTTGAGGGTAGGAAACCGAGGCTGATGATTGAACTGCCCTTGACCTTGATTCCCTTGGTTGCCTTGGCCTTGGTTGCGCTCTCGCATTAGCTGAATCAACAACTAAGGTTGGCATTTGTGGTTTCCATCAAAGCTTGCCATGCCTCCGAAGGCGGAGGTGGAGGTGGAGGGTTCGCCTGACTCCCATCACTGCGTTCCGGATTCTGACGCATTGGCGGAGCCATCCTGAAGAGGGTGACATCCGTTAGCATCTTGATAGACAGATAGACAAGTTGAATAACCGGATAGAAATTGCAACATATAGTCTTCACAATAAACATTCGAACAAGGATGAACGAATGAATTCCCAAAGCTAACATCACACATCCATTAAGGTGAGAAGCCACTTGATAAGAGATTGATGAATGAAATAAACAAGGTACAACTGGAACAAATAAGTGGTAAGGATTACCCAATCACAAACCAAATATCTGCGGGAAGAAGTGCTAGAGCTACTTGAATCCCACCTATAAACTCCCGAAACTTTCCGGTTATGCAATCAGGTATTGGGGATACAGGGGAAGCAATATATCTCACCCAAACTAACAATCCCTACATCCAGCTGTATCCATCCGTCAACACATAACCAAGAAATCTTCGGAAATCGTGTACCTCAACCTTCGAAAAGCATCTGTTATACGAGTCATGGCAATACTCCCGAACTCCCCAGTACTGGGTGACGTCGAGGTTATCTCACCAACAACTGCATAAAAGAGATTTTCGATGTCGGCAAAACTCAGGTATTCCAGAACTGCAACGATAAAATTGTGACGACAACACCTCGGAGCTCAACTCCCTGGGACACTGCCACAACCCCTAAATGTCAGGAGGCACCAAGAACAATGTTCTCATCACAAAACCATCGGAACGATTCCAAGATACCCGCGTGATCCTAAAAATTTTTTAGTGAAATTTGAGGAGAGGAAAGTCAAAACATCTACGTCAGGAGACCTCACCAGAGCGACGAAGGGACTGAGGAGTAAAAAGAATCCTACTCTCCAATATATATAATCCTAAGACTCAAAACATTTTTATTCTAGACTCGACAACGCCAGCAAACAATCAAGCAGGGGCTCCTAAGTCGGGGATGGCTCTGATTACCAACTTGTAACGCCCACGATGCGGCTATATCTCCCACGTGTCGAAGCACGACTTAGAGGCATAACCGCATGGTGGTTTTGTCGCAAGAAGGGTCATATTCACACATCCCATGTAATGAACAAGAATGGGATAAAGAGAGTTGGCTTACAATCGCCACTTCACACAATACATGAATAAGTTCATACATCATCCAAAATACACTCATAGACCGGCTACGGTCAAATCCAAATAAAAGAAGACAACCCCAAATGCTAGATCCCCGATCGTCCCGACTGGGCTCCGCTACTGATCATCTGGAAACGATACATAGTAACGACCAAGGGCCTCATCAAACTCCCACTTCAGCTCAGTTGCGCCATCTGCGCCGGTATCCTCGGCACCTGCATCTGTTTTGGTAGAATCTGTGAGCCACGGGGACTCAGCAATCTCACACCCGCGAGATCAAGACTATTTAAGCTCATAGGTAGGAAAATGGGTAATATGGTGGAGCTGCAGCAAGCACTAAGCATATATGGTGGCTAACATACGCAAGTGAGAGCGAGAAGAGGAGCAACGCATCGGTCGAGAAGCTAGAAGCGATCAAGAAGTGATCTGAAACTACTTACATCAAGCATAACTCAAACCGTGTTCACTTCCCGGACTCCGCCGAGAAGAGACCATCACGGCTACACACACGGTTGATGCATTTTAATGAAGTCAAGTGTCAAGTTATCTACAACCGGACATTAACAAATTCCCATCTGCCTCATAACCGCGGGCACGGCTTTCGAAAGATAAAATACCCTGCAGGGGTGTCCCAACTTAGCCCATCATAAGCTCTCACGGTCAACGAAGGATAAACCTTCTCCCAGGAAGACCCGATCAGTCTCGGAATCCCGGTTCGCAAGACATTTCGACAATGGTAAAACAAGACCAGCAAAGCCGCCCGAAGTGCCGACAAATCCCGATAGGAGCTGCACGTATCTCGTTCTCAAGGCACACCGGATGAGCCAGACGTCGGGTTGGCATAAACCCTGGTTGCCCAGGGGGGCGCCGGACATCGCTCAGGCTGGACCAACACTCGAAGGAGCACTGGCCCGGGGGGGTAAATAAAGATGACCCTCGGGCTCGCGAAAACCCAAGGGAAAAAGGCTTAGGTGGCAAATGGTAAAACCAAGTTTGGGCCTTGCTGGAGGAGTTTTATTCAAAGCGAACTGTCAAGGGGGTCCCGTAAATCACCCAACCGCGTAAGGAATGCAAAATCAAGGAACATAACACCGGTATGACGGAAACTAGGGCGGCAAGAGTGGAACAAGACACCAGGCATAAGGCCGAGCCTTCCACCCATTACCAAGTATATAAGGTGCATTAATTAAACAGGAGATATTGTGATATCCCAAAGTATCCATGTTCCAACAAGGAACAAACTTCATCTTCACCTGCAACTAGCAACGCTATAAGAGGGGCTGAGCAAAAAGCGGTGACATAGCCAAACAATGGTTTGCTAGGACAGGATGGTTAGAGGTTTGACATGGCAATAGGGAGGCATGATAAACATGGCAGATAGAGCTAACATAACGATAGAGCGAGCAACTAGCAAAGCAAAGATAGAAGTGATATCGAAGGTATGGTCATCTTGCCTGCAAAGTTCTCAAAGTTGTCGAAGGCTTGATCCTCGCAAGCGTTCTCAACAGGTTCCTCGTTCACGTACTCATCTCCCGGCTCTACCCAAAGCAAGAACACAAGCAATGGAACCACAATCAAACATGGAGCAATGCACAAGCAACATGATGCAATACATGACATGATATGCGAGATGTGATATGCAATGCATATGCGTGCTCCGAAAGGAAAATGGTGAACAAGGCATCAACTTGGCAAACCAAGTATGCCGCTGTAAAGATGAGATGATTTCGGTTGAAATCGATATAAAGATCACCGGAATCAGATGCACGGTTTGCAAATGGCAAGCAAAACATGACACAAATCTGCGATTAACAGCACGATGCTACTTTGCATGCAACAAGAAACTATGCTACAGCACCCCAACATAAAAAGAAAGCATATGGAAGTGATCTGTAGGAGATGCTTAACAAAAGAGGAACACTGACCTACGGCTAAATCACACCATAACAGGTTCAAACAAGCATGGGAAAAGTGCAACAAATATCAGGTTGAACATGGCATAAATAGCATCAGGAAGCAATGTTCAGAGCAAGTTATCAACATGCTACAGGAACTTATAATAGCAAAATAAGGCATGGCATGATTCTACTCAAAGCATAGAACAAAAGTCCCTTACTGACCATGAGCCAAAAAGGATAAGAAGAAATGATAGCACCCATGTAAACATAGCAAGTTGCGTTAACAGATTCTGCAAACTGGGCATGGCATTGACAGAATTATGAAGGCATCTTCGCGAGCTCGATGCACTCATTATAGAGCATATCATGATAAACTAAGCATACATCTATCAAGAAGACATGGCATAGAAGCTATACATGGCAAGAACAACATCATAGCATACACGGATGAACTATAACAACCTTGGCAAAATTGAATAACATGTAAACAATCTGCCAGGAAACATTTTGTAGCAAAAGTAGAGCATGAAAATGACATGCTAGACTACTCCATAATTTCAAACAGGGGGCATGAATGGATAGAGCATAACCATATGTTCGAAACATCCTTACTGAAGTATCTCAAAATATGCATGGATCTCTCTGTAGCATCAAGTTTACATGGCATAAAAATAACAGCAGAACAGGGACTAAAATCAGCAACATCACGAGGCCTAGTTTGCATGCTTGTGCTAGTCACCACATTGATCACAAAAAATACATGGCATACACCCCTGTAAAGCTGGCATGGCATAGTTCAAAACATATGTAGGGCTCAAGTTCATAAGATGCACACATCAATCATGGCAAAAATGACAAAAGTGCATGTTCTGTTAAGAAACAGAAACTAACATTATATAGCCCTCTTCCAACAGCATTTCGGGAATCCAGATGAGCTCAAATGAAAATGATGCAATGATATGAAATGATGTACTCTTCGAGGCGAACGAATCGGTATGTTGCACGCCCGAAACGGAGCCACGGGTGCAAAGATGTGGTGCGCCGAATATGCAACAAAATTACTGGCAGAAAAGGACTTAGACGAATTTTTGGGGGAGAACAAAGTCAACCAGGGTCCAGATCTGGATCCGGGGCACGTGGATCGAGGACGTCGCCGGAGTTGACGGAGAGGAGCTCGGGGAGGGCGGCCGAAGGAGGAGCTCGAGCCGGCCGAAGCGGTCGGAGGCGGGGCCGGGCGGCGGCAGGGGCGGCGCTGCCGGGCGGCGCGGCGGCGGGGCGGCCGGATGGCGACGCGGACGGCGGCGGTCGGCGGCGCGCGCGACGAGGCCGGGCGGGGTCCCACGCGGGGCGGCGCTGCGGAGGCGGGCCGGGAGGGCCGGCTGCGAGCTCGGCGAGCCGGGGCGGCGCGTGGTGGCTGGGTGCCACGTGTCGCGCCCTGGTTCGCCGGGCGACGGCGGCGCGGACGCGTCCGGCGCGGTCCGGACGTGTCCGGTGGCGGGGAGAGGAGTGGGGCTAGGGTTTGGGGTGGAATGACCTGAAATTTCGGGAGGAGGGGTGTTTTTATAGGTAGAGGGAGCTAGGAGGCTCCAAATGGAGTGTAGTTTTCGCCCACACGATCGTGATCCAACGACGGAGAGCATGGAAGTGACTTAGATGGGTTATTGGGCTGTTTTGGAGGGGTGTTGGGCTGCAACCAAAAAGAGGCCTTTGCGGTTATGCGGTTAACCGTTGGAGTATCAAACGAGCTCCAAATGGCTCGAAACTTGACAGGTGGTCTACCGGTGGTGTACCAAGGCCACTTGGCAAGGGTCGGTCCATTCCGAGAATGTTTAACACCCGCACACGAAAAGAGGCAAGAGGGGTGCGCCGGTGCACGTGGGAGTGTCGGATTGCAAAATGGACAACGGGGGAAATGCTCGGATGCATGAGACGAACACGTATGCAAATGAGATGCACATGACGACATGACATGAGATGCATAACATGAACAAAATGCAAAACGAAAAACAAAACCCAACCACGGAGGGAATATCATAGCACATGGCCGAAAATGGCAAGAGTTGGAGCTACAAAGAAGGAAAATTACATCCGAGGTGTTACACCGACCTACCCACGTGCTCAGGGCGACGAGGCCAACCCATCCCAGGGTAGCGCGGTCACCGGAGAGCTCGGGAACGGTGGCAGCGAGGGCTGCGGTGGGTGGCGGCTTGGCCGGAGTTGGGGTCGAGGCCATGGTCTACCTGCCGTCGAGCTGAGAGAAGGGAGAGGTGCGCTGGGGTCTTGGTGGTCGAGTGGTGGTGGTAGAAGGAGGAGAAGAGCTCGGGCTTGCCGGAATCAAAGTTGACAGAGACGGCGGCCATGGCGGCCAAACGCAGAGAGGAGAACTCCTAGAGCTTAGAGGAGAGGTCGGGGAGGCTTAGAGAGGAGGGGTGAGGCTGCGGGTGAGCTCGGAGGGCTCGGGGGAGGACTTATATAGGCGCCGAGCAAGGAGGCCGAGCTAGCACCGCCGCGGACGCGTGCTTGCATGCTCGAGCTCGGGGGAAGGCGACAGGGAGACACAGGAAGGAGCCCACGGGGCAGAGGGAGCCCACGGAGCACGGGTAGGAAGAAGATGGTAACGAACAGAGCCAAATAGCCACTGTTCGCCTGTGGTCATGCGGTGGCGAGCGTCGGTAAGGAAGCAGACAGAGGGGGAGAGGGGTCCAGGGGAATGGCGACGACGAGAGCTTGCTGCTGGACATGCTCACGAGCGCGAAGACGACGAGAGGGGGAGGGGCCCAAGGAAGAATCCACCCAGCTCGCGTCCATGGCATGCCAGAGAGGCGGTCACCGCACGCACTGGTGCACACAGTGCTACAGGCAAGGCCAAACGATGTCTGGGGGTTAGTCCTTCCTCGGTAGGTCTGAACTGCAGTGGTAACTTGGTTAAAACTACTCTGGTTAAATGGTAAGTGACCTCTGAAGTTTACTGCAGTAAACTTTATCAACTAAGTGTGATCAACGGAGAGATGTTATGTGTCAAGTGTTATGTCTAGGGTGTTTAGGCTAGGAAGAACTATAGTCCTGGGGAGTATGAGGAGAAATGGACTAAGAATGAATATAGTTGCTTCACATAGAGTATCAACTTGGCTAAGATTGGGCAAAGCTTGATTATTTGGACATATGAAGATGCTGTAAAAAGCTCATGCCAAATGGACAAGACAAATTGGCACTAGCTTCACAAACATCATTTCTGTCCAGAAACTTGGAATAGTTTTGGTGATCAAATGGATCAATGAAATGATGCCAAATTGGGTGGAGAGAGGTTTTATGGGTATAAGAATGATCTGGTAATTTATCAAGATGTTTGAAGCAATATAAAATACACTTGCTTCACAACCTGGAAAAATTGCCAGAATCAAAGATTTGCTCCTGTGCTCACATAGCTAATTGGATGGGGCTGCAAATGGGTGAGGGGATTAATATGAGCACATTAAGGAGTGTGCAAAAGTTCAAATTATTTGGATACTCCTAGCTAGTACTTCCTTCACAAAGCCTTCTGTCTGACAGAAACTTCAAAAATTCACTGAGGAAGATTGGCTAGGCAAATAAAGTTGAACTTGTGCATGAAGCAATTATTTGCACATGTAAGCATGCCCAAAAAGGTTGGGAGCCACTAGGAAAAATATAAATGACACTTCCTTCACAAAGTGCCATTTAGGGCAGAAAGGAAGAATAATTATTGGGGAATTATTCTTGGACTAGGACAGAAAAGTTTGGGCATATTTGATCAATATATGACCCAAAGAAATTATGAGAATTATTTGGGGATTTTTGGATGGACAGAAATATAGGTTGCTTCAGCAACCTAGGGCAGATAGGGTTATTCCTTTAATGAAAAAGGAAAATTCCCTAGAAAAGAATTTTATGGTTTGGTCAAGGAGTGAAGTGACATGATCTTTGGCAAGGTTTTGAGAATGATGAGCCACTTGGGAGGGGGAATGAGGATGATTTCCCAGGTGGCAAGGCCACGGAACCACTCCAAAAAGAAAAACAGAGCAAAAACCAAATAAATCAAAAGAAAAAAAAGGGCCAAAAACCAGGCTGTTACAAGCGTCGCGCGATGATGCAGTTACTCGCTGTAAAAACTGCCATGCGGACGCGCCGAGAATCCAGGACACCCGACCCCTTTTATTCCTGCGGCCATTTACCTTCATCTATCGTGTCACACGGCACAATAAGCACACCCACAACAAACACATACAAAGAGGACATCCATCGGTTCCAATGCCGCTCCCCGTGGCTCCAATGGCGCTCCCAGTGGCCGCCGACGACAACGGTGAGCAGTTCACCATGCATCACGTAGTGGACACCCACGTGAGGGGGAAGGCCCTCCCGGTGGTGTAAATGACCGATCCAGTCTCGGTGGAGAGCTCCATCCAAACTATGGAGCAGTTCCTTGCCGAGGACAAGTACCAAGTGGTCGGCTTCGACTTCGAGTACACCATCGGTCATGCCAGGCACGATAAGAAGGTTGTTGTCGCCCAGTTGTGCGTGCGACATGACGTCCTCATCTACCACTACCACCTGGCCACAAGGCCTTGCAAGCGTTTCTCCAGGTTTATCAATAGCTCTGACGACAGTTTTGCTATGGTGGACACCACCAACGATCTAAAAGCGCTCAAGGTTTCGGGCTTGAAATGCCCGAACCTTTTCAACATCCAACACCACTACAAGGTCTGTAGCAACGATAACAACAAACTGAACTCCCTGGTTGACCTTGCCTCGGCCATCATCGACCCCTACTGTCGGGGGTTGGATGCGACATATGCCAAAGGATGGCTTATCATGGTGGGAGCGAGTAGAACATCGCCGATGCCAGGAAACGGGATTAGGCGAAAGCATGCACGCCGGCGAATGTTACCCAGCTTCGGGGCTCTCCAGGGAGATAACACCCCTACTGCTGCTCTGCGGGGTCTCCGCATGATCACTAAGGCGTAGTGACTACAAAGTTGCTCCTAGAGCTGTATTTGGGAGGTAGGAGAAAGCAAGGCTAGCTCTATCCTTCCTGTGTGATCTGTTCTAAGGCTAATGGATGCGAACCCTTTGCATGGGTGCCCCGGGGGGCTTATATAGGCCTACCGCCCGGGGGTACAATGGTAATCTGGCTGGGCGCGGGTCCCAGCCGTCTGTCTCTTAGGCCGCCGGCTTCTCCGCCGACTGCTAGGGCCCGCCGACTTGCGGGCCCCGCCGGCGAGTCCGGCACTGTAGCTGTGATGCTGGTGACGCGGGCTTGGTCACGGGGTCATGGCAACAGTGCCGCCGTCTATCGGGCGATCACTGTCGTTGCTTCCTGTCTTGTCTGGTTAATGGTGTGTGGGGCCCGTGGGAGAGGCCGGCCGACTCTGGGGAGCCGACCCCCACGAGGCCGCCTTCGGGGCGTATCCGCCGTCTTCCATGCTCTCACTGACTGGCGGGTCCGCCGTCTCTGAGCCGTACAGGTAGGCCATCGTGGCCACAGGGCGTCGCGTACTGTGGCTGAGGTCAGGGATGGCATGGCTACAGTGCCGGGCCACGCTGGAGATCTCCAGCGGTATGGTACACTGTAGCCATGCCGGCCCCTCGTAAGCAGGAGGGGACGGCCACGCCGTGGTCATACCCGCCTCGCCTATCGCGACGAGAATAGAATCGTGAGCCGACTCTCCATAGCCTGCTTCTCCAGACGTCGCCGTTTGAGACTCGGCTTGTCTGGGAATTGGCATCCGAGACTCGGCTTAACTTGGAGTCGCCATCTGAGACTCGGCGTAACTTGGAGTCGCCATCTGAGACTCGGCTTATCTTGGAGTCGCCTTCTGAGACTCGGCTTATCTTGGAGTCGCCATCTGAGACTCGGTTTGAGGGGCGCGGCCGGCCCCGATGTCTTGAAAGGTTCTGGGGTTCGGGTTAGCCTACCCGTGGCCCATTACTCCGACACCTACTACATGAAGATGAAGGATGAGAGCAAGAAGGACAAGATCGTCTGGCATAGTGTTTGGCATGAGAGCTGGATGAACAACACGTCAAGTACACGGCCAAGGACGCATACACAAGCTACGAGATGTACATGAGGATCGTTGACATGATTAAGTGTCTTGTTCCTGCCCCAGACGAGGATCGATCCATAGAGCAGTGGTGGGTGCGTCACAAGAAGTAGACGACTAGATGATCGTTTCTCCTAGTTTAGAATGCATGCAATTTATTGAGGTGTGTGCGAATGATCTGCATGGTCACTTATGTAATTAGATGTTTATTTCAGTTATATATATATATATATATATATATATATATATATATATATATATATATATATATATATATATATAATACACACACACACACACACACACACACACATGTTATTCTTCTGTAGACATAGCAAATTACATGGCTTATTAGCACCAATCGTCTGTGTTATTATTGGTCTTCGCACACAGTTCTGATTACGTACATGTTTGCCATGTATCACACACATCTTGTTCAGTTGAACCGTTTCCAATGTGTTGCCTAATCACACACAGTTCATCCTAGTGAATTGTATGCCGTATATCACGCACACCCTCATCTGGCTGCCTGTTTCTGTTGTTCTGCATTATCACAAACAGTTCTTCTGTACTAACCGTTTGCCACTCATCGCACACGCAAATATAATATGAACCGTGTTTTATGTCACCGCCATCGCAAATGTTTTGCACCTTTTTGACGGTTTTTTACACCACCGTTTGCGATTATTGCATCGCACACAGTTTCGTTGAAGGGTCTCTGATTCGACTGTCGCGTTTGGACCATCCTGCAATAGTGTCATATGGTTATGGGACTCGAGTTATCCTTAGGCATATGTGTGCGAGACATAATTATACTTTGAGACATTAGTGGCAGTGGGTGGGAAGAATTGAAGGGGTAGGCGTGTTCGACAGAGAGAGCGTGTGTGTTTCTGTGTGAGAGACTTGTAGGACGAGGTAGAAACACGAATTCTAACCTTGGCGGAGGGAGAGAAATACATGAAGTGCGTGTGTGTGATTCTGATGCCCAAGGAGAATTGAGATATATATGCGTGTGAGAGAGATTGCACAATTGATTCACGTATCACTATCTAGCGATCGTCGACGTGCATCGCTTGAACATAAATCAATATCTACTTCGTATCGTGGCCAAAGCTACCATATCGAGTCAACGCTATAACGATTGGACACTCACATATCACATTTTTTCCAAATAATCCTTTTCAATTGTGCATGTCAAAGTTATAGTGATGTTTCTTCAAAAAACCACTGTAGCTATCAAGTACATGCACCATTTTTAGTATTGCATTCAAATTCATTAGTCTTGGATGTTTTAAGGTTCTATTATGAAGTAATATATGTAATATTCATATATGAATTCAACGGGTACGCAATATATGAAATGGAGGCTATGTAATCATATGACGTAACTCTTTTAAGTAGCGTACTACAATATCCATTTCTTTTGTGGGACAACAATATCCATTTATTTTTGTGTGCCTCTACGATAACACGTCAATGCATTGTGTTTAAAGTAAATAGCCAATGGCAATAAATTATATATTTACCCGAGAAATACATAGGCTGAGCATTTGATCCCTTTTTTGTGAACGTGCCTCTACACCCATATGATTGGTCGCGCCTGTGTGAACGTCCAAGTTATCGGTGCATCATCCCGAGTTATTGTCTTTTTCTAGGGTGGAATCACACCAGTTATTAACCGCTGACATGTGCCCCGTGTACATAGTCTCGCATGACCTTCCCGCTAGCACTGTCCAAAATTAGTTGAAACTGGATACGAACGATACCGCGGGTGGAAAAATCCCCTGCCTCCTTCTTAAATATCCGCCACCTAGTCTTTAGCACGTGAAATTCCCCCTTTTCCTTGGTGCACGGAGAACAATAGTTATATTACGGCCCTCATTTACATAATAGGTCGGGGCTGCTTTGGTAACTTCCGGTTCTCTCCACCACACGGCACCCCCATTTCCTCTCCCCCTCCCACAAAAACGACTAACTCCACAGCACCAGAGCATCTTACATCACACCATCCATACTTCATCGGCCTTTCTACCCCTCCCCTCTCGAAACCCTAGACTGCTCATCCACCGGCATAACAGAGCCCATTCACTGCGAGCAGCATCCACCCCGCCGGATCTGCTTCTGCGGCCGCATATACCCCTCCCACCTCCCCTAGAAACAAGTAGACTGCTCATCCACCATTGTACCACAACCCATTCAGTATCGGCCTTGTCCACAACGCTAGATCTGCTTCGCTAGTACTCTCATCAACCACGGCGCATCTGCAGCGGCTCCTTCGTACTACCCACCGGAGACGCTTCATCCACACCCCCGGAGCCGCCCCACCGATGCCCCCATTGACGCCTCTGATACTCTTCGCCGACACCTTCCTCAACCCTACTGGAGCCGCTTCACCGACACCATCCTCAACCCTACCGGAGTAGCTCCGCCTATACCATTATCAACACTACCGGGGCCGCTTTGCCATCGCACAAGTCCACGGCCTCAGATCCACTTCATCGCACCCTCGTCCAACCTACCGGAGGAGCTTCTGACGCCCCGTCCATGGTCGCAGATCCGCATCATCGACACCATCCTGAACCCAACCACCGAAGCAGCCTCACCGACACCCTCTTCCACGGCCTTAGATCCGCTTCGCCCACACTGTAGTCCGCCCTATCGGAGCTGTTCCACAAACACCCTACTCGACTGCTCTAGATCTCCTTACCAGACCTTGACAGCCAGCAACGTCATCACCCTTGACGTTTCTAACTTGATTCCCGCCATCTGGCAAGATGCCAAGGACCCGCCACGGCCTAGGTACTTGTCACCTTTAAACCCATCCAGCATCGCCTGCCTGATGTACTTCAAATATACTAACGGGTCGTTGTTACATGTTATGCAGCTGGCAAAACTACAAGGATGATGTTTCTTCTGGATCTAACAGCTTGGCCAACCAAGATCCCGTACTGAGGCATTGCTATGATCTTGTAAGTGCGTCTCTCTCTCTCTCTTGTTTTTTGTGTGCCTGCCAGTGTGCTTTGCTAGGATTTTTGACCAGTAATCCCTTTGTGTAGACAATGATTTCCACTCCTGGCTGCTAAATCAGATATGTAGATGTCATACGTGATACTCTCTCCGTTCCTAAATATAAGTCTTTCTAGAGATTCCACTGTAGGCTTCATACAGAGCAAAATGAGTGAATCTACACTCATAAATGCATCTATATACATCTGTATGTGGTCCATACTGGAATCTCTACAAAGACATATATTTAGGAACAGAGGTAGTACATTACACAAAATCGTAGGTGGTATGTAGGAATTCCAGTGCACTACATTAGGCTCCCTTAGAGTGCCTGCTAGTCCAGCACATAGAGTCATGGCTAGTTTATGCTACGCCCACAATTGTTAATTGGTGGTTTAAATATGCGCAAGGGATATGCAATGTATTATCATGTAGAGATATCTGAAATTAGCCGTGTCAACTTGCACATAGGGTTACGTAATGAAAAAGTACAAGATGTATGTGGCAATTTCATGGAACGTCGCCAAAAAAGGCGAGGCGGCGGTGAGCCTATACAGTGTGTTATGGTAGGTCACTCTGGCCTAGTTCTTTTGCAGGATTCTCCCAGAATCTGCCCCTCTCTAGCTTCGCATAGAATATTTGACCCCCTTTTGTTTTACAATCCTACCTAATTATACCATAACTAGATAGAATTGTAAAACAAATGGGGCTCAAAGATTCTGGGAGAATCTGGGTAGGGGTCAGATTCTGGGAGAATCTGGCAAAAGAATTGGGCCTCTATTGCAATCATCGTGACATATTATTTGCATGTCAGTTCTATTGGCCAAGTTTTTTAGGGACAATTATTTCGAGTTATCCTAAGAAAATAAGCACCTTTGAATATAAGCTCTAGATAATAATCCAACCAGTTCTTTTCATTGCCTGCCTTTTTCAGCTTATTTGTGGTATGATCAGTGAAAAGTCTAGATTGCATTATATTTTGTCATTTTGTTGCGCATATGAAAACAAATTTGACTTGCAAACATGACAAATTAAACCCAGTGCAGTAATTAATATGATGGGAAAACAGACCATCAATATTTGGTCAAAATGCAAATACAAAGATACCATCTACTTGGCACAATCTACTTTGGTCAATGTCTTACATAGAGATCCCATTGCCTAATTTAAATGAAGAACGCATGACCTAAATTTAAATGAAGAACAATTATTTATCGAAATTCGATGGTCCAAGTGGCTGGTTATTATCGTGTACTGATACGTCCATCTTGCATCATGCTTTTATATCAATATTTATTGCATTATGGGCTGTTATTACACATTATATCTCAATACTTATGGCTATTCTCTCTTATTTTACAAGGTTTACCATGAAGAGGGGGGATGCCGGCAGCTGGAATTCTGGCTGGAAAAGGAGCAAACATTGGAAACCTATTTTGCACAACTCCAAAAGACCTGAGACTCCACGAAACAACTTTTTAGATTTAATAAGAATTTTTGGGCAAAAGAAATAGGCCAAAGGGCCCACACCCTGTCCAGGGGACAGGGCCCCCCCCTTAGGGCGCGCCCCCCTATCTCCTCGGCTCCCTGGTGGGCCTCCGACGTCCATCTTCTGCTATATGAAGGGTTTTCCCCTGGAAAAAATCATGGGCAAGCTTACAGGACAAAACTCCGCCGCCACGAGGCGGAACCTTGGCGGAATCAATCTAGGGCTCTGGCGGAGCTGTTCTACCGGGGACACTTCCCTCCGGGAGGGGGAAATCATCACCAACGTCATCACCAACGATCCTTTCATCGGGAGGGGGTCAATCTCCATCAACATCTTCACCAGCACCGTCTCATCTCAAAACCCTAGTTCATCTCTTGTATCCAATCTTGTATCAAAATCACAAATTGGTACCTGTGGGTTGCTAGTAGTGTTGATTACTCCTTGTAGTTGATGCTATTTGGTTTACTTCGTGGAAGATCATATGTTCAGATCCTTTATGCATATTATTACCCATCTGATTATGAACATGAATATGCTTTGTGAGTAGTTACGTTTGTTCCTGAGGACATGGGTGAAGTCTTGCTATTAGTTGTCATGTGAATTTGGTATTCGTTCGATATTTTGATGAGATGTATGTTGTCTCTCCTCTAGTGGTGTTATGTGAACGTCGACTACATGAGACTTCACCATTATTTGGGCCTAGATGAAGGCATAGGGAAGTAATAAGTAGATGATGGGTTGCTAGAGTGACAGAAGCTTAAACCCTAGTTTATGCGTTGCATCGTTAGGGGTTGATATGGACCCATATGTTTAATGTTGTGGTTAGGTTTACCTTAATACTCCTTTTTGTAGTTGCGGATGCTTGCAATAGGGGTTAATCATAAGTGGGATGCTTGTCCATGTTAGGGCAGTACCCAAGTGCCGGTCCACCCACATATCAAATTATCAAAGTACCGAACGCGAATCTTATGAACGTGATGAAAACTAGCTTGACAATAATTCCCAATGTGTCCTCGGGAGCTCCTTCTTCATTATTAGAATTTGTCCAAGCTTGTCCTTTGCTACATAAAGGATTGGGCCACCTTGCTGCAATTTATTTACTTTATTTACTTTTTTCTCGTTACTATTTATCTTATCACAAAACTATCTATCACCTACTATTTCAGTGCTTGCAGAGAAAACCTTACTGAAAACTGCTTATCATTTCCTTCTGCTCCTCGTTGGGTTCGACACTCTTACTTATCGAAAGGACTATGATAGATCCCCTATACTTGTGGGTCATCAAGACTCTTTTGTGGTGCCATTACCGGGGTGCGTAGCGCTCTTGGTGAGTGGAACTTGGTAAGGAAACATTTATATAGTGTGCTGAAATTTTCTGTTACTTGTCACTATGGAAACTAATCCTTTGAAGGGCCTGTTTGGGGTATCTTCACCCCAACCAGAAGAGCAAAGAGATGCTCCTCAACCTACTGAACCTTATGAAAATATTCACTTTGAGATTCCTTCGGGTATGATAGAAAAACTGCTAGCTAATCCTTTTGCAGGAGACGGAAAATTGCATCCCGACTTACACCTCATCTTTGTGGATGAAGTTTGTGGATTGTTTAAGCTTGCAGGTATTCCCGATGATGTTGTCAAAAGGAAGGTCTTCCCTTTATCTTTTAAGGGAGATGCAATAACATGGTATAGGCTATGTGATGATACGAGATATTGGAATTATAAGCGATTGAAGTTGGAATTTCACCAGAAGTTCAATCCTATGCATCTTGTTCATCGTGATCGTAATTACATATATAATTTCTGGCCTCGTGAAGGAGAAAGCATCGCTCAAGATTGGGGGAGGCTTAATTCAAGGATGTATTCATGCCCCAATCATGAGTTCTCTCGGGAAATGATTATTCAGAATTTTTATGCTCGGCTTTCTCTTGATAATCGCAACCTGCTTGATACTTCCTGTGCTGGTTCCTATATGCTGAAGACTATTGATTTCAAATGGGACTAATTGGAAAGAATTAAATGCAACTCTGAAGATTGGAGTTCCGACAATGTAAGGAGTCAGGTATGACACCTAAGTTTGATTGTGTTAAATCTTTTATGGATACCGATGCTTTCCGTGGATTTAGCTCTAAGTATGGACTTGACTCTGAGATAGTAGCTACTTTTTGTGAAACTTTTGCTACTCACGTTGATCTCCCTAAAGAGAAGTGGTTTAAATATAATCCTCATGTTGAAGTGAAAGTAGTTGCACCTATTACAGTCGAAGAGAAGACTATTACATATAGTGATCATATTATTCCTACTGCTTATGTTGAAAAACCTCCTTTTCCTGTTAGGATAAAAGATCATGCTAAAGCTTCGACTGTTGTTCGTAAGAGCAATGTTAGAACTTATACACCTCCTGAGAAAATCAAAGTTGAACCTAATGTTGCTATTGTTAAAGATCTCTTGTCTGATAATATTGATGGGCATGTTATTTATTTCTGTGATAAAACTGCTAGAATTGCCAAACCTTGTGCTAAAGATAAACATAGACCTGTGGTAGGCATGCCTGTTATTTCTGTTAAAATAGGAGATCATTTTTATCATGGCTTATGTGATATGGGTGCTAGTGCTAGTGCAATACCTATTGACTTATACAAAGAAATTAAGCACGATATTGCACCTGCTGAGTTAGAAGATATTGATGTCACAACTAAACTTGCCAATAGAGATACTATTTCACCAATGGGAATTCTTAGAGATGTTGGAGTCTTGTGTGGGAAAACTAAATATCCTGCTGATTTTCTTGTTCTTGGCTCCCCACAAGATAGCTTTTGTCCCATTATATTTGGTAGACCCTTGTTGAACATCGTTAATGCTAGGATAGATTCCAAAAAGGATGTAGTTACTATTGGTCTAGGAGATATGTCTCATGAGTTCAACTTTTCTAAATTTCATAGACAACACCGTGAAGAGGAACCATCTAGTAAGGATGAAATTATTGGTCTTGCTTCTATTGTTGTTCCTCCAACTGATCCGTTAGAACAATATCTGCTAGACCATGAAAACGATATGCTTATGAAGGAAAGGGAAGAAATAGATGAAGTGTTCCTTAAACAAGAACCTATGCTGAAACATAACCTTCCCGTTGAAATTCTTGGGGATTCCCCTCCACCCAAGGGTGATCCCGTGTTTGAACTCAAACCATTACCTAATAATCTTAAGTATGCTTATATTGATGAAAAAGAAATATATCCTGTTATTATTAGTGCTAACCTTTCAGAGAAAGAACAAGAAAGATTATTGAAAACTCTGAAGAAGCACCGAGCTGCTATTAGATATACTCTGGATGATCTTAAGGGCATTAGTCCCACATTATGTCAACACAAAATCCCAGTGGAGAAAGATGCCAAACCAGTTAGAGATCCTCAAAGACGATTAAATCCCAAAATGAAGTAAGTGGTAAGAAAAGAGATACTAAAACTCCTTGAGGCAGGTATTATTTACCCCATTGCTGATAGTGAATGGGTAAGCCATATCCATTGTGTCCCTAAAAAGGGAGGTATTACCATTGTTCCTAATGATAAAGATGAATTGATCCCGCAAAGAATTATTACAGGTTATAGGATGGTAATTGATTTCCGTAAGTTAAATAAAGCCACTAAAAAGATCATTACCCTTTACCTTTTTTTGATCAAATGCTAGAAAGTCTATCCAAACACACACATTTTTGCTTTCTAGATGGTTATTCTAGCTTCTCTCAGATACCTGTTTCAGCGGAGGATCAATCTAAAACTACTTTTACTTGCCCTTTTGGTACTTTTGCTTATAGACGTATGCCGTTTGGTTTATGTAATGCACCTGCTACCTTTCAAAGATGCATGATGGCTACATTTTCTGATTTTTGTGAAAAGATTTGTGAGGTATTCATGGATGACTTCTCCGTCTATGGATCCTCTTTTGATGATTGTTTGAGCAACCTTGATCGAGTTTTGCAGAGATGCGAAGACACTAGTATCGTCCTGAATTGGGAAAAGTGTCACTTTATGGTTAATGAAGGCATTGTCTTGGGGCATAAGATCTCCGAGAGAGGTATTGAAGTTGATAAAGACAAAGTTGATGCTATTGAGAAGATGCCATGTCCCAAGGACATAAAAGGTATAAGAAGTTTCCTTGGTCACGCCGGTTTCTATAGGAGGTTCATTAAGGACTTCTCTAAAATCTCTAGGCCTATGACTAATTTATTGAAAAAAGATATTCCTTTTGTCTTTGATGATGATTGTGTAGAAGCATTTGAAACACTTAAGAAGGCTTTGATCACTGCACCTATTGTTCAGCCACCTGATTGGAATTTACCTTTTGAAATTATGTGTGATGCTAGTGATTATGTTGTAGGTGCTGTTTTAGGGCAAAGAGTCGATAAGAAACTGAATGTTATCCATTATGCTAGCAAGACTCTTGATACTGCCCAGAGAAATTATGCTACCACTGAAAAAGAATTCTTAGCAGTTGTGTTTGCATGTGATAAGTTTAGACCTTATATTGTTGATTCAAAAGTTACTATTCACACTAATCATGCTGCTATTAAATATCTTATGGAAAAGAAAGATGCTAAGACTAGACTCATTAGATGGGTTCTCTTGCTCCAAGAACTTGACTTGCATATTATTGATAGAAAGGGAGCTGAGAACCCCGTTGCAGACAACTTGTCTAGGTTAGAGAATGTTCTTGATGACCCACTGCCTATTAATGATAGCTTCCCTGATGAAAAATTAGCGGTTGTCAATGCTTCTCGTACTGCTCCTTTGTATGTTGATTATGCTAATTACATTGTTGCTAAATATATACCACCTAGTTTCACATACCAGCAAAAGAAAAAGTTCTTTTATGATTTAAGACATTACTTCTGGGATGATCCACACCTTTATAAAGAAGGAGTAGATGGTATTATTAGACGTTGTGTGCCTGAGCATGAACAGGAACAAATCCTACGCAAGTGTCACTCTGAATCTTATGGAGGACACCACGCTGGAGATAGAACTGCACACAAGGTACTACAATCTAGTTTTTATTGGCCTACTCTCTTCAAAGATGCTCGTAAGTTTGTCATATCATGTGATGAATGTCAAAGAATAGGTAACATTAGTAGATGTCAAGAAATGCCTATGAATTACTCTCTTGTTATTGAACCGTTTGATGTTTGGGGCTTTGATTATATGGAACCTTTTCCTGCCTCCAATGGTTATACACATATTTTAGTTGCTGTTGATTACGTTACTAAGTGGGTAGAAGCTATTCCAACTAGTAGTGTTGATCATAACACTTCTATTAAAATGCTTAAAGAAGTTATTTTTCCGAGATTTGGAGTCCCTAGATATCTTATGACTGATGGTGGTTCACACTTTATTCATGGTGTTTTCCGTAAGATGCTTGCTAAGTATGATGTCAATCATAGAATCGCATCTCCTTATCACCCGCAGTCTAGTGGTCAAGTAGAGTTGAGCAATAGAGAGCTCAAATTAATTTTGCAAAAGACTGTGAATAGATTTAGAAAGAATTGGTCCAAAAAACTTGATGGTGCATTATGGGCCTATAGAACTGCATACAAAAATCCCATGGGTATGTCTCCATATAAGATGGTTTATGGAAAAGCATGTCATTTACCTCTTGAACTTGAACATAAAGCATATTGGGCTGTTAAAGAGCTCAATTATGACTTCAAACTTGCCTGTGAGAAAAGGTTATTTGATACTAGCTCACTTGATGAATGGAGAACCCAAGCATATGAGAATGCTAAGCTTTTCAAAGAAAAGGTCAAACACTGGCACGATAAGAGGATACAGAAGCGTGAGTTTAATGTAGGAGATTATGTGTTATTGTTCAACTCTCGTTTAAGATTTTTTGCAGGAAAACTTCTCTCAAAATGGGAAGGTCCCTACGTTGTCGAGGAGGTCTATCGTTCTAGTGCTATAAAAATCAACAACTTCGAAGGCACAAACCCGATGGTGGTAAATGGTCAAAGAATTAAACATTATATTTCAGGTAATCCTATCAATGTTGAAACTAATATTATTGAAACCATAACCCCTAAGGAATACATAAGAGATACTTTCCAGAACGTTCCAAACTCCGAAAAGGCATAGGTATGTGGTACGGTAAGTAAACCGACTCCAAAACAACTCTAATGGCAATTTTTATTAGTTTTGGATTATTTAAGGATTTTAGGAAGAAAGAAGTAGTCTGAAAGGGACACGAGGCTCCCACAAAAGAGGAGGGTGCCCCCCCCTGTAGGGCGCGCCCCCTGTCTCATAGGCACCTCGTGTGCCTCCCGGACTCCGTTTTCTTGTATGTTACGTATTTTGGTCGGTAAAAATTCATTATATATACTCCCGAAGGTTTTGACCACCGTATCACGCAAATATCCTCTGTTTTCGTTTCGAGTTGTTTCCGTTGCAGATTTAGAGCACCATGACTTCTCCCTCCTCCAACAACGAAGACAAGGATGCTTGGCTACTGAAGATAGAGTTGAAAAGAGAGGAACCAGAGAAGATCAACAAGGATGAAGGGATCAAGAAGGCCATGGAGGCTCAAGCTTCGGTGGTAAAAGAAGAAGACATCCCCCAACCTTTACCTAACCTTTGCACTCCAACAAAGATTGAAGCTTTCAAGATGATTGAGTTAGCCCGCATACAGAACAAGTACCTCACAGAGGAGAATATTTTGTTGAAAGATCATATTGCTGGGCTCAAGGGCATTATCCGCAAGTTGGAGGAGCTTTTATGCTCGATGTGCGATTATCCACCGTCATAATCACCACCTCCATCACCTCCGAAGAACTAATCACATTGGTATGGGCACTCCCCTTGGCAACTGCCAAGCTTGGGGGAGGTGCCCCGGTATCGTATCACCATCACACTCCTATCTTTACCGCTTTATTTAGTTCGATCCTTTTAGTAGTCTCTTGTTCTATTAGTAGTTGATGTTTTGATATCAAGTAGTTTTGAGTTTTGCTTTGTGATCTCTTTTTGTATTTGAGTCTGTGTGCTATCTATAATAAAGATTAGTGTTGAGTCAAGGGCTTTGCTATGTTGTTATGATCTTGAAAAAGTAGAAAGAACAAAAGAGTTCATATTGATCTTATGGATAGTGATAACTTCACACATAGAAAGTATGAGGCATAAAAATTGTTGAGAGTTGATGAACGTAGCCTTGGTCATCGTTGCAACTAATAGGAAGTGATAAGGAAAGAGGGGTTCATATATAAATATATTATATTGGACATCTTTTATGATTGTGAAGCACTCATTAAGTATGACATGCTAAAAGAGTTGACGTTGGACAAGGAAGACAACGTAATGGGTTTTTTTTCCGACATCTCAGTTAAAGTATATTGTCATTGACCTTCCAAACATGTTGAGCTTGCCTTTCCCCCTCATGCTAACCAAATTCCTTGCACCAAGTAGAGATACTACTTGTGCTTCCAAATATCCTTAAACCCAGTTTTGCCATGAGAGTCCACCATACCTACCCATGGATTGAGTAAGATCCTTCAAGTAAGTTGTCATCGGTGCAAGCAATAAAAATTGCTCTCTAAATATGTATGACTTATTAGTGCAGAGAAAATAAGCTTTGTACGAACTTGTTGTGGAAGTAATAAAAGCGACGGATTGCATAATAAAGGTCCACATACAAGGGGCAATATAAAGTGACGTTCTTTTGCATTAAGACTTCGTGCATCAACCCTAAACGCACATGACAACCTCTGCTTCCCTCTGCGAAGGGCCTATCTTTTACTTTATGTTTTTACTTTATGCTTGAGTCAAGGTAATTCTCACCTTTCCCTTTTTATTTTTATCCTTTGGCAAGCTCCTCGTGTTTGAAAGATCATGATACATATATCCAATTGGATGTAAGTTGGCATAGGCTATTATTGTTGACATCACCTAAAGGTGAATATGTTGGGAGGCAGCACAATAAGCCCCTATCTTTCTCAGTGTCCGGCTGAAACTCTATAACCACAAGTATTGCGTGAGTGTTAACAATTATAGGGGACTAGAGATAGTTGAGTATGTGACCTTGCTGAAAAGCTCTATTATTGACTCTTTCTGATGTTACGATAAATTGCAATTGCTTCAATAACTGAGATTATAGTTTGTTAGTTCCCAATGAAGTTTTTGAACCATACTTGACATTGTGAATTGCTTATTACTTGAACATAGGAAATCATATGACAAAATCCATATATGTTGTTGTTATTAGAATGATCATGATGCCCTCATGTCCTTATTTTATTTTTATCGACACCTCTATCTCTAAACATGTGGACATATTTTTCGATTTCGGCTTCCGCTTGAGGACAAGCGAGGTCTAAGCTTGGGGGAGTTGATACGTCCATTTTGCATCATGCATTTATATCAATATTTATTGCATTATGGGCTGTTATTACACATTATATCTCAATACTTATGGCTATTCTCTCTTATTTTACAAGGTTTACCATGAAGAGGGGGGATGCCGGCAACTGGAATTCTGGCTAGAAAAGGAGCAAATGTTGGAAACCTATTCTGCACAACTCCAAAAGACCTGAGACTCCACGAAACAAATTTTTAGATTTAATAAAATTTTTGGGCAAAAGAAATAGGCCAGGGGGCCCACACCCTGTCCAGGAGACAGCCCCCCCCCCCCTTAGGGCGCGCCCCCCTATCTCCTGGGCTCCCTGGTTGGCCTCCGACGTCCATCTTCTGCTATATGAAGGGTTTTCCCCTAGAAAAAATCGTGGGCAAGCTTACAGGACAAAACCTGCCGCCACGAGGCAGAACCTTGGCGGAATCAATCCAGGGCTCTGGCGGAGTTGTTCTGCCGGGGACACTTCCCTCCGGGAGGGGGAAATCATCACCAACGTCATCACCAACGATCCTCTCATCGGGAGGGGGTCAATCTCCATCAACATCTTCACCAGCACCATCTCATCTCAAAACCCTAGTTCATCTCTTGTATCCAATCTTGTATCAAAACCATAAATTGGTACATGTGGGTTGCTAGTAGTGTTGATTACTCCTTATAGTTGATGCTATTTAGTTTACTTGGTGGAAGATCATATGTTCAGATCCTTTATGCATATTATTACCCCTCTAATTATGAACATGAATATGCTTTGTGAGTAGTTACGTTTGTTCCCGAGGACATGGGTGAAGTCTTGCTATTAGTAGTCATGTGAATTTGGTATTCGTTCGATATTTTGATGAGATGTATGTTGTCTCTCCTCTAGTGGTGTTATGTGAACATCGACTACATGACACCTCACCATTATTTGGGCCTAGAGGAAGGCATAGGGAAGTAATAAGTATATGATGGGTTGCTAGAGTGACAGAAGCTTAAACCCTAGTTTATGCGTTGCTTCGTTAGGGGTTGATATGGACCCATATGTTTAATGTTGTGGTTAGGTTTACCTTAATACTCCTTTTTGTAGTTGCGGATGCTTGCAATAGGGGTTAATCATAAGTGGGATGCTTGTCCATGTTAGGGTAGTACCCAAGTGTCGGTCCACCCACATATCAAATTATCAAAGTACCGAACTCGAATCTTATGAATGTGATGAAAACTAGCTTGACGATAATTCCCAATGTGTCCTCGGGAGCTCCTTCTTCATTATTAGAATTTGTCCAGGCTTATCCTTTGCTACATAAAGGATTGGGCCACCTTGCTGCAATTTATTTACTTTATTTACTTTTTGCTCATTACTATTTATCTTATCACAAAACTATCTATCACCTACTATTTCAGTGCTTGCAGAGAAAACCTTACTGAAAACCGCTTATCATTTCCTTCTGCTCCTCGTTGGGTTCGACACTCTTACTTATCGAAAGGACTACTATAGATACCCTATACTTGTGGGTCATCATGTACCAGCACCACCTGAAAGCGTCATATCGCAGCAGCAGCTCATAGCAACTCATCATACAGCAGCAGCAGCGTGCAATTCATCATATACCAGTAGCAGCTCATAGTAATTCATCATATAGCAACAGCAGGAGCGGCTCATAGCAATTCATCATATAGTAGCAGTAGGAGCAGCTCATAGCAATTCATCATATAGCAGCAGCAGGAGCAACTTTTAGCAACTCATCATATTGCAACAGCGGCTCATACCAATTCATCATATAGCAGTAGCAGCTCATCACAATTCATCATATAGCAGCAGCAGGAGCAGCTCATTGCAATCCATCATATATCAGCAGCAAAAGCAGGTCATAGCAATTCATTGTATAGTGGATCAGAATGAAAATTTGGCAAAAAATCAGAGGAGATCCTCACCTTGTTGGATGAGCTCATCCTTCAACAACACCTCAAGGCCACGACCTGGGAGGAGGGGAGGGGGAACGAGGTGCCTTTTTCCGCAGTGGGTCATCGGTCGTAGTTGTGCGGCGCCCGCCGGAGTAGTGCGTTGGACGTACCACAGCGGAGCAGCTTCTATAGACAATGAGAATGAGGGGCGGCGCCAGAGGGAGGAGCTGCCGGGGAGATTTGGCCCTACCCACCGGCCATGTAGCCTAGCTAGATAGAGCATCGTCAAGGACTAGGGCAGATGGGACCAGTGGCGACGGCTCATTGGAGGAACCCTAGCACTGCAGGCAGGGGATCGAGGTAGAGGGAAAAGGGAGAGGAGATGCAAGCGGGCAGGGCAATGAACGATTGTGTGTTTGTTTTTACTTGAGGATCAGGTGTGACACGGTCGTCAGCAGTGGCTTTTTGACTGTAATATAGGCAGACGACAGAATCATTTCACTATTCCCCTTCCATTCAACTTTTAGTGAGCTTCTACCGAAACACCCCCCCTCCAAAGCGAAATAAGTTAAGCCTAAGCCCATAACTCAAAAATGACTTCTTTACATCTTTTATGGCTTATTTTGACAATAAGCTCTGAAAAGGCTGAATAGAACTGGCCCTTAACCTGCAATTCAATTGTGCGTGCAATGATGAATCACTCATGCCTGCTATAGTGTACATTTAGGCATCATCATACATGGCATAACCTAATACATGTGCATTTCATTATAGAATATAAAATATGTAATGTTTATGTTAGTTCATACGTTGCACATGATGTTTAAATGCCCCTTAAATCTGGTCAGTCAAGTGATGGTGTTTAAGCCTCCTTCTATGCTTCTTCTCTTGATATGTAAGATTTGCTCACACATCTGTTCAATTGCTTGTTTGTATCAGCTAGCCATACTAGGACTGTTTGCTTTGATTACTTGATATTCTTGACCTAACAAAGCTTGTTAATGATTTAAACACTAAGGGTTGCTGTAGTGGGGGCTTGTATAACTCATAGGTGACATAAAGGTTTTGAAGTACACTAAGGTAGGCTCTCCAAGAGTACCTGGAGATCCAGTTCGAAGGTATGCCTAGTTTTTGCATAATGCACACATAGTAAATGCTCATTTCATTGTGTGCAAGAGATGTGGGATGTTTCATTATGTGGTGTTGTTTTGTTATAGTCTCATCCTTTTGTGTTGTTCACAGACTGGAAAGTATGCATATTTACCTTCCCAGGAGACCAGTAACTAGTTTTTGTCACCTTGCAGAGGAGGTGCAATGAAGATAAGATTGAGGATTTCCAAGTACAATGTCGGGGAAACTGATCCACGAACACCTATGGGACCGGCGGACCGAGCCCCTTTCGGTTCGACGGGGGGCGGAGGTCGCACGAAGAGCGGATCGAGGCGAAGCACACGAGCAGTTTACCCAGCTTCGGAGCTCTCCGCAAAGATAATACTCCTACTGCTGCATGTTTGAGTGTATTGAGTTCTTGCTCGGGAGCGTTGAGTGCTACCGTACACCCTAGCTGCTAACGAGACCGAGCGTGAGCGTTTTTCTGGCTTCGAACCTGTCAGGACCCCGGCTCAATGCCACATTGATCTAGCATGTAACACCTCATATCACTTTGTGGCCTCACGCACGGTATCCCCACGGGTGTCGCCTTACCTTTGCCCGGGACCGTTTGCGCCTTTTGGCACATGTATATGACAGTGTCGCTAGCATCCATATGAAAAGGAGCCCGGGCTGACATGGCTAGTCGTTAACCCAAAGTGGCACAAACTTACAGGGACAGGCATCCATGACCCAGCATCGACCGTGTCGGTCATCAGCGAGTGAATCCAGGCTGTAGCACTGGGCTAACAGGACTCCGGTGAACCGGGCTGTAGCGGGCTAACAGGACTCCGGTATTCATCGCGTGACATTTCCCCGAAGGGACAGACACAGGAACGAAGAAGGACACATGCCGGCCAGCCTAAGTGTTCCGGAGCAGTAGCAAGCTACCAGGGCTTAGTGGAAGCACTAGGAGACATTTCCCGGTAACAGAGACTACTAAGGATAAACAACTAGATAGTCAGATCCCACACATAGCAATACACATTACACATACGCATAACATGCAAGTATGTGTTGTACAACATGGCATCACAGCATAACTCAACAACTCATATAGATAAAGGCTCAAGGAGCCATCATAGCATTTACTACAAACAGGGGTCACATGACCCAACATTCAGAGCAATCAAGCAACAAGCGGAAGTATTACATGTCTGGGTACAGACATCTACAAATGAAAAAGGCTGAAGAGCCTGACTATCAACAACGTCCGATCAAGAACGTAGCTGAGGTACAAGCTACTTGTCGAAGTCCACGAGAACACTAGTAAGACCGAAGTCTCCGCTGCAAAAACATAAGTAAAGCAACATGAGTACAAAGGTACTCAGCAAGACTTACATCAGATCCTATCATACATGCATTTGTATCAATAAGGTAATGTGGGATTTAGTTGCAGCAAGCCATCTTTGTCTCTGTGGCTATCCTGTTCTACGACTACCAGAACTTCTTTGAGGTGATATGGCGCACACGAGTCCACTAATCACCACACAATACACCACTATAGATTCATTCCCGTCTCCCTACGAGAAGGCCATCCATAGCACTCACACTTGTCTTGAGCATTTTCTGGTATCCACTTCAAGTTGTCTATGTACCATGTAAGCATCCAAGAAGTCCATATCCGCGGACCCGGCTATTCGAATAGATCATGTTAACCCTGCAGGGGTGTACTTCTTCACACACGCTCTCGCCACTTACCGCCATGCACACGTCATGTATCTCGGCAACCTTCAACCGAAAGCCTGGCGAGGGTGTCGGCCACGACCTGACTAACCACACAAGACTCTAGCCCAGGTTTATCGCCTATTCGGGTTCCATCCGTAAGGAGATCCGGCCGGGGTGTCACTCACGGCCCCAAACAATGTGTGCAGGGTTCCCGAGCCCACCATCCGGGTGCCACTCGGTACACCAGGCCATGTGTGCCTAGTCTGTCCCAAGCCCACCCTGCCGGGTGTCACTTGGTAGAAAAATAGCACTACCTACAAACACCAGAAACTAGTTGCGGCTCCTGGACAGAGATCAAGTTGGTTAATAAGTCGAGAGGGGCACTTAAGCATTCCAATGTGTGGTAGTATCGAGTCATTGGACAACATACATAGAACTCAGTGCTTAAGGACGGTTCCAGTGAGACAACCCACCATGTACTCCTACATGGCCTCTCACCGCTACCTTTACCAAATCGTGTTCACACACTTCACTCTCAGCATCAGAACATATCGTAACACTCCAATTCATTCCCAATTAACCAGACCTGACACAACTCTAAGCAATAGCAGGCATAGCATGGTAGGAACACAATCAATCAACTCCTACACATGCTAGTGGGTTTCAACTATTTACTGTGGCAAAGACAGGTCATGCAGAGGAATGGGTTCAACTACCGCAGCACAAAGTAGCATATGAATCGTTGTTGTCCTAATGCAATATCTGAGAGCAGGAGCGAGAGAGTAGGATTTTATCGAAATGAACAAGGGGGTTTTCTTGCCTGGTAGATCAACAGAGGGGGCACTGCTTCATGGACAGGTACTCTGGAATGGTCTCCGGAGCAAGACCTATCGAGAAGGAACGGTGCCAACAATCAATACACAACATATGCAACAATATGATGCATGATCATGGCATGTAGATGTGATGTTGTTTGTGCTAATGCATCTAGCATTCATTTGGTTTGAAGTCCATTTGAACCAAAAGCTCAAATGCAACTCTAAATTAAGTCTCTTAATATGCCATAATGTGTTTTCTCATATACAGCATGTATAAGTTGGTTTGTCATGCATGAAACTAGTACAGATGGAAAGATAGCATTTTTCTGATAATTTTTCATATAGAAATTATTTCAATCTGAGCTACGGTTGAATTTCTATGAATTTTTGAAGTTTAAATCATTTTCTGGAATTTCCTCATTAATTTAAATCCGGCAAATGAATAACTGCGTCAGCATGACAGTGGCATGACGTCAGCGAGTCAAACATGGCTGACCAGGTCAAACCTGACGTGTGGGGTCCACACGTCAGTGTCTTAGTTAATTAAACAGAATTAATTAATCCTAACTCCAAAACTAACTAAAAATTAGTCAGGGCCGGGCCCCACCTGTCATTGACCCAGGGGAGGTCAAACCCCTGGTTAATAGGGCCTAACCCGCCGGCAGCTCGTCGTCGGTGGCAACAGGCGCGGCGGAGGGCTCGGGTTCCACCCTCCGGCGACCATATGGGCGGCGGAGACCACTGGCGAGGAGCCAGCGCTCGTCCGCATCATCTGGAGCAAGTGGGAGAGGCGGGGACGGCCGGAGCTCGCCGGAGCGGAGCTCGGGGCGGCGGCCGGAGTTCGGCCGTGGGCGGGCGCAGCGCTGCGAGCATGGGGGCGGCGGCTGAGAGCACCGGGGCGTAGCCCGGGCTCGTCCGCATTCAGCGGAGGCGACGGGAGGGCGCAGGGTGGCCGGAGCTCGCCAGAGCAGAGCTCGCGGCGGCGGCCGGTGCTCGGGCGCGAGCGGGGATGCGGCTGCGGTGTGCGGGGGCAAGAACGGAGAGGGGGAGGAGGAGCAGCAGCTCACAGCGGTTGCAGCGGCGTCGAATCGGGCTCGGGGACGGCCGGACGGCGATGTGCGGGCGGTGGAGATCTACGGCGGCCGGCAATGAAGAAGACGACGGTGGCGACGATGGAGGCCGTCCGGAGGTGCGTTGCTCGACAAGAAGGGAGAGGGGGTCTCGGAGGAGCTATGGAGCGCGTCGGGAAGGCGAGGCCGTGGCTGTGGGCGCGGCAACAGTGGCCGGTGGCGGCGGTGGCGCTCGGCCGTGAGAGAGAGAGAGAGCGAGGGAGAGGAGAGGAGAGGACTGGGGAGAGTGAGAGCGGTCGGGGCGGCGCGTGGCGTCTCCAGGGGCATCTAGACGAGGAGGGGGGAAGGACAGGCAGGCAGGGAGGCTGGTGGCATGGCGCGGCGGTGCGCGCGCGCGTCGGCCACACGCCTGGCCAACTGGCGCCAGGAGGACGACGGCGGTGGTGGGCTGGGCCGGCCTGCTGGGCCAGGCCAGGCCGCACAGTGAGGTGAGCACCAGGTAGGTTTTCCTCTTTTATTTCTTTTTCTATTTTTCTGACATTTGTTTTGATTTAGTTAAAATACTAAATCATTTTATTTCCTTATGCCAATTTTTGCAGGAGCTAACTATATTATTCCAGAGCTCCTCCGCAACTAGCATAATTATTGGACATATATTATATATATGACATATATATATATCCAATGCAAATAATTATTGGATTAATCCAAATGGCCAAAATAAATATCCATGAGCTCCTAAAATATTTGTTTGAATTTTACCTCTGACCAATATTTTCAGAGAGCAACATGAACATTTTCTTGGACCTTTTTGGAGCAATTTTTATTTGGGTCATTTCCATAGGTGATTCTGAGGGTTCACAATCCTCATTTCAAATTTAAATGGAATTTAAACATGATGCACAAATGACTAGCTAGTCTAGGCCATACCAGACTAGGGATGTGACAGAACCCCTCTCTACGTTGCGCATGGGCCTCCTTTTATATGCTCAAGGGGTCACCGACAGGTGGCAACATAGACAAGGGTAAAAATGGAAAAGGAGTTGCGGTAGGTACAACTACTTGTACAGTGTATCATACCTAACCCTGATGGCAGGGGACAAAGGCATTAAATGCCCATCTGCGTCGCCCAAATAGTGCAAACAGGGACCATCAGGGACGCCACCGCTCGCCACGATGGCAATCTTGTCAGCGCCGCTTGCCACCGAGCACCGCTGGTTGCACAGCCTCTTGCCACGCGCGCCTGGAAAGGCCCCAGGGCGACACGTTGGTGGATGTGCTGGAGCGCGGGTATAGAGTGGTAGCTTGTCGCGGCAAGCGCCTTGCCGCGGTCGTTGTCTTGTCGCGTCCGGAAGCTTGTCGCTCACCGGGCCTCGCCGGGACGCGTGGCGCGTCGCAGCAAGTTCCCTGAGATGCCTTGGTTGGCCTTCCGGGCAAGCTCCTCTTGTCGGGGCCTTGTCTCCCTGGCTTGAATACTTTGTTCTTGAATGGCTTCCCGGCAAGCTCCTCTTGCCGGGGCCTTGTCTCCTAAGGAACCATGGAGGATCTTGGCGGTCACCCGGCAAGCCTTGCCGCGGGGTGTTGCGACTGCCCGTGCACAAGTTCGGGATACTAGGGTACCCCTACTCTAGTACACCGACATACAATATGTTAGGAAGGAGCCTTGCAAGAGAAGGAGGAGCAGCTCTGAGCCTATTCAACCAGTTAAAGTAAGTCACTATATTACAATTACCAAGACATCCTATTTGTCTAACATTGTGCTTGCGTAGGGTTCTTCACCTCTAACCCAGTCATTGGGCCATTGATTAAAACCCCCTCCACTCACTACTATATGATGTTCTAACTTTTTTGTAAATCAGATGTATGTAAACACATTTTAATGTGCCTATTCACTCATTATGGATGTAGTCTACTTTTAAATATCTAAAACATCTTATAGTAGTGAACAGTGTGAAACTGCTTCCTGCCATGGTAGAGTTGTCGATGTCGTAAATGTCATAACCAAACGCATATTCACATCATTAGCCCCCCTATCATTACTAGGATATTGATTATAGACTAGTCAAGGTACTTCATAGGGGGCAAACTATATTACAATAGTTGTTCCTTTATATAGTAAATGTAGCTAGGCCAGGGATGTTATTGAGGCGTGCATGTATGCATGCTGCCAACTCAATCATTCAATTGCTTGTTTGTTTCAGGCAGAGTTAAATTGCTCTTTTTCAATTGCTTTATTTGTCCTCAGTTAATAAGATGCCCAAACAATGATGCCTGATGTTGGGTACTTGTATAACTATTAGTTGAGATAATTAAAGGCCTTACCATTTAATTACTCTGGCAAAGTGTGTCTGAAGCTTTGAACTCTATTAACCAACTATTACTGCATGAGGCTCACAATCTAGTTTATACTAGGCTAATGATTGCATAGTTTTGCTTGTCGTAGTAGGTTTGTATGAATCCCTCTGTTGTTCATTATGCTCCCTAAGACTTTAATTGAGCTACAGAATGGGTAATTACTTGCTTACTTATACGCAACGTGTTGTCTAAATTTGTAACCTGTCTATGTTTTGGATTTGGCCCCATCATGCTCCTCTGGTGAGCTAAGAGAGATTTCTGTATGAGGGCTGCACAGACTACCATTTTTATAATTTTTATAATAGCACCTGCTTATGCTTCATGACGTGTAACATTATTGTTAGTCCTATTTTTCCATGTACAAAATAGTATGTCTTGCTTGCTTCACTATTGTAACTATATTTTTCCCTAGTCATGTGTACTTATAGAAACATTTCAGGATGAAGTGACATCAACACAAAAATCTGCATGGAGTGTGCCATGGCCATTACCAAATAATTATGGATTGGACTTGGAATGTGCTAATGTTCTCAAGAATCAACTAGAGGTGGCAAGACAACCGTGTACATGATTCTCAACATGCAATCAACAAGTTGAGACTGGACTTGCAGGTATTAGATGCACGAGTCAAGAAAATGAAATGAGACACTGAGGTAACCACGAAGAAATTGGAGATTTTGCAGACTGAAAATTGTGCTATCTGAATCCGGCCAATCCTATTTTCTAAAGAGATTATAGTTCAAATGGTAAGTTATGTTGATGTGTGTCCATGATGTATGAGCTTTATTTGCCCAGTGTATGTAATTTGCTATTTGTGTATGCTTTATTATCACTAGTGTCGAACTATAATGCCCAGTGGGTATAATCGGCTGTAATTTCTTTATTGTATTGTGTAGGATTATTCTACGTTTCTATGCCTTAGTCTCTTTATTGTATAGTGTATGATTTTTAGAGGCGATAGTATAGAGTAGGATAATTCTTTGAATATGCTATATCGTTGAAACGGGGCCAACACGCCCAAACATTTCCTGGACGCCATCCGAACGAACAAACATGTGTAGTCAAAGCGGGCCTTAATTGGGCTGGTCAAAATAATATTTAGTGGATCCCAAATGATGTCGCCCACTGTAACAATGGCTCTTAGGAGGTTGTTAACAGGCCGAAAGCTCGATAGGGCCGTATATATGGAAATGGCTCGCGGGCCTCTAGCAGGCCGAAATAAATGTCAATTTTGTCTCGGCCCTTTTTACTTTATGGGCCAGTAAGAGGCCGAAATTGTTTTGGGCCAGAGGAGGCCCAATTTGCAAACTAGGCTTTTAATAGGCCAAAAGTCGCGTCGGGCTCAAATTTTGCCCTGCGGAACGGGGGCCGCTAATGGACCCAAAATTAGGTTGCACAGTCAAAGGCCCAACTGTTGTGGCTGTTAACAGGCTGAAAGACAAAATGGGCTAGGAATTGGCCCATTTAATGGCCGAGGACAGGCCTAAAGTCACAACAGGCTAGAAGTTGGCCCAATTGCAGAATGAGCCAAGAAAAGGCTGAAAAACGTTTCAGGCCGTTAACAGGCTAGAACTGACGATGGGATTCTAACAGGTCGAAAGAAGCTCGGGTCATAATTGGGACCAAAGACATAGCGGACCGTTAACGGGCTGGAACTGACGATGGGATGGAAATTGATGGGCCTTTGATGGGTCGGTTCTGTGTAACTTGTATGGGCCATTCTTGTGAATGGGCCTGACTCAAGTAGGCCGCTAATGGGCCAGCCCGCTTATTTTGACAGGCCCGACCTTTTAACCTGAATGGTCCACTATTGGGCCGAGACACATGTCCACGTATCATAGGCGCGTCCCGTCCATTTGCTGGATGACAACTGTCCGAACGCTGGGCCGACACGTGGATCTGCCGGTGAACGAGAATTTTACATGTGGGAAACCCCCATTGGTCCAGGATGTTAACGGGTTATCGGATCCAAATTGGAACCCGGTATCTTAACAGTGACCCGTTATGGTGGATGCCTCGTGTCGGTTACCCTTGATGAAAGCACTTCTATGATGCGTGATTTATTGTCATGGAAGTGGACACTTCTGTGATGATAATTTCGGTAATGTCATGGAACACTTCTACGACAGCACATGTATGACTATCTTGATTCTGTCCTAAAATCATCATGGATGTACATGCTGTTGGAAATATGCCCTAGAGGCAATAATAAATTAGTTATTATTATATTTCCTTGTTCATGATAATCATTTATTATCCATGCTATAATTGTATTGATAGGAAACTCAGATACATGTGTGGATACATAGACAACACCATGTCCCTAGTAAGCCTCTAGTTGACTAGCTCCTTAATCAATAGATGGTCACGATTTCCTGACGATGGACATTGGATGTCATTGATAACAGGATCACATCATTAGGAGAATGATGTGATGGACAAGACCCAATCCTAAGCCTAGCACAAAGATCGTAGTTCGTATGCTAAAGCTTTTCTAATGTCAAGTATCTTTTCCTTAGACCATGAGATTGTGCAACTCTCGGATACCGTAGGAATGCTTTGGGTGTACCAAACGTCACAACGTAACTGGGTGTCTATAAAGGTGCACTATAGATATCTCCGAAAGTGTCTGTTGGGTTGGCACGAATCGAGACTAGGATTTGTCACTCCGTGTAAACGGAGAGGTATCTCTGGGCCCACTCGGTAGGACATCATCATAATGTGCACAATGTGACCAAGGGGTTGATCACGGGATGATGTGTTACGGAACGAGTAAAGAGACTTGCCGGTAACGAGATTGAACAAGGTATCGGCATACTGACGATCAAATCTCGGGCAAGTATAATACCGCTAGATAAAGGGAATTGAATACGGGATCTATTGAGTCCTTGACATCGTGGTTCATCCGATGAGATCATCGTGGAACATGTGGGAGCCAACATGGGTATCAAGATCCCGATGTTGGTTATTGACCGGAGAACGTCTCGGTCATGTCTGCATGGTTCCCGAACCCATAGGGTCTACACACTTAAGGTTCGATGACGCTAGGGTTATAAAGGAAGTTTGTATGTGGTTACCGAATGTTGTTCGGAGTCCCAGATGAGATCCCAGACGTCACGAGGAGTTCCGGAATAGTCCGCAGGTAAATATTTATATATGGGAAGTCCTGTTTTGGTCACCGAAAAAGTTTCGGGTTTTTCCGGTAATGTACCGGGACCACCGGGAGGGTCCCGGGGGTCCACCAAGTGGGGCCACCAACCCCGGAGGGCTGCATGGGCCAAGTGTGGGAGGGGACCAGCCCCGGGTGGGCTGGTGCGCCCCCCCACAAGGGGCCCAAGGCGCAGGGGAGAGTGGGAGGGGGCAAACCCTAGGGCAGATGGGCCCTAAGGCCCACCCCAGGCGCGCCTCCCCTCTCTCCCCCTCTGGCCGCCACCCAGATGGGATCTAGGGGCTGACACCACCCCCTGGGGAGGGAACCCTAGAGGGGGCGCAGCCCCCTCCCCTCCCCCTATAAATACATGAGGTTTGGGGGCTACCCAACACACGAGTTTCTCTCCCTCTTGGCGCAGCCCTACCTCTCTCCCTTCTCCTCTCCCGCTGTGCTTGGCGAAGCCCTGCTGGACTACCACGCTCCTCCATCACCACCACGCCGTTGTGCTGCTGCTGGATGGAGTCTTCCTCAACCTCTCCCTCTCCCCTTGCTGGATCAAGGCATGGGAGACGTCACCGGGCTATACGTGTGTTGGACGCGGAGGTGCCGTCCGTTCGGCATTAGGATCTCTGGTGATTTGGATCACGACGAGTACGACTCCTTCAACCCCGTTCTCTTGAACGCTTCCGCTTAGCAATCTACAAGGGTATGTAGATGCACTCTCCTTCCCCTCGTTGCTGGTTTCTCCATAGATAGATCTTGGTGACACATAGGAAAATTTTGAATTTCTGCTACGTTCCCCAACACATGCATGACAGAAAATGTGACCTACTGTGACAAATACGTATCATCACAGAAGTGTTTAACTCCCCTCCGAACGTTACCGACAGTGTGATCTTCCCTTTAGGATGACTCCTGTCGGGTTGATCCCTTGGATAGTACCAGTAACCTTGAGTTCTTCGTCTGCTATCTAGAGCTTGTTGATGACCTTGGAAGAGATCAGATTCAACCCGGCCCTGCCGTCAACCAACATCTTTGTGATCTTGAGGTTACGGATCGTGGGTGAAACCAACAATGGCAAACACCCTACCGCGGTGGTGCGGTCAGGGTGATCCACTTCGACAAAGATAATGGGCGTGTGGGATCACTTGAGAGGTTTCCGAGAATCCGCCACTAGCTCCATGGCATTGACCTCATGCGCCCACTATTTAGGTTGGCGGTAAGAGGAGTGCAAGGACGCACCTCCGTTAATGCACAGGGCGTCAGTGGCCTTCTAGAACTCCTGCTCGCTAGTTTCCTCTTCATCTCCTTCATCACTCTCATCATTGCATTCCTTCTTCTCACGGCCTCTGGTGGGTTTCTCCTGATACTTAGGGGCCTTGGTGGGGCGGCCTCCTCTGCCGCCTCGGCCTTTCCCGCCATCACCATCTTCGTCTTTCTCCTTGTCGTGCTTCTCGTACTTAGCCATCTGCTTCTTGACGAGTTGGTCAACCTGGTGACACTCTTGCAGATCGTGGCCCTTAGTCCGATGGATCTTGTAGTATGGTCGGCCAGCTTTCCCAGCCTTCTCGGCAGCCGCGGCTTCCTGGCAATTCGTGCACACGACAACTTCCTTGCTGGGAGCCTCAGTCTTGTCCTTCTTGCCGGCACTAGGAGTGCTCGATCCTTTGATAGCCAACACTTCTTTGTCCTTGCGCTTCTTGTTGCGTTTCTTGTTCTTCTTCTTCTGGCTGATGGTGTCGTCGTCGTCTTCTAAATCAACGTCGATGCCATCTTCTTCACCGGGGAGTCGCCTTCCCTCCTCCACTCGGGCACACTTATCTACCGGAGTGCACAGCTCATTCAAAGTCTTGGGCAACCAGACATTCATTTTAGAATGTATCCTGCGGTTGCGCATGTTGGACTGGAACGCAGCTATCACACCTACCGGGTGGATGTCTAGAATGTTCCTGTGCACCCGACTGAACCTCTGCATGTACTTCCGCCAACTTTCTCCTTCCTTCTACGGGAGGAGCTGCAAATCGCTCGGCCACCCCGGTTCTTGATGGCCGCCCGTGAAGGCGCCAACAAACACATGGCACAGGTCAGCCCAAGTCGAGATGGAGTTCTCTGGCAAGTGCATCAGCCACAACCTCACGTTTGGCTTAAGTGCCAAAGGGAAGTAGTTGGCAAATACCTTCTCGTCTCTTCCCCCGGCAGCTTGAACAATGATGGTGAAGATGCTCACAAACTCTGTCGGGTTCAATCTTCCATCGTACTTTTCTGGTATTTCTGGCTTGAACGTACAAGCAGATGGCCAATGGACTTGCCGCAGCTCACCAGTGAAGGCAGGGCACCCAACCTCGAAAGGCAGGTATCCGCCTTCACCGGGCATGGGCTTGTCGACGTCGGGGCTATTGCGCCTGTCGGACTAGCGGCTAGTGTCGCGGCGCCATTCGATGGTGATGCGTGCGTCTTCCCCCTGCTTGTCTTCCAGGACTCGTCGCTGGTCACGACGTGCTCGGGGATCCGATGAAGCCATCGATACGTCATCGGGTTCTTGGTCGCGTGGCCCTGGCTGTGGCCCCTGCGCTGGCTGTCACGGAGAGGATTGCATCGTGGGGGTGACCCCCTGGGTACGGTCAGCAGCTCAGGCCGTTGTCGCCGCCTGTGGAGGCCATGAAAAGCCTGCTCGCTGTGATCCCCCCGCCTTGGCGAAAGCAATCAAGCTCTGAATGGTGGTTCTCCACTCATCCATCTGATCGGCCGCTAGTGGAAATCTCAACAGGAGCTGGGCCCGCACCATGGCGTCCGAAGCGGTGCTCGGCATAGATGATGATGCAGATCGTGATGTTGCCTGGCTTCTGATGGTGCCGGTAGTGGCAGCGTCGTGATCTCATCTTCGTGAGTTGGTCGCTAGGGTGGCGTGGTGGCGAGGTAGATGCGCTTGGGGATCGGCCGCCCCATTTGGCGCATCGGCTGGGCCAGCTCATCCCGGGGGTGGCGCATGTCCTACAGCTGCACCCACAGCGGAGGCGACCAAAGGGTTGTGGTTCGCCCCGGAAAGCGTCGTCACTGCGGCTGTGTCTCTTGGTGGGGTGGAGAGGCGGGGACGGAATGATCTCTCCGCCTGCACCTTAAGGAGCGTGGTTGCTGGGATGCTGTTGGTGTTGTCCTTCTCCAGTGCCTCCTGCTCCCGTTTGAGCCGCAGGAGGAGTAGTGACGGCTCCGCCTACGCCGAGTACATCTCCCATGGCATCCACATCCCTGTGCATCCCCGTAGCCCCCACGGCATCGGCTGCCACGTGCGAAGGGGCCTTCGAGGTGGATGGGTGAGCCGCAGCACCGAACTTTTTCTTGGGCGCCATGGATGTTGGAGCCATTGATGAAGAAAATGATGATGAAGATGATGCGCTGCTTACACTCTCGGGTTCGCGCAAGCGCTTCCCCCTACCTGGCGCGCCAAAGATGTCGTGGGAAAACACGGCCACCTATGGGACCATCGGCCCCTTGTGGTTCGACAAGGGGGAAGAGCACATTGCACAAAGAGCAGAGAGTACAGAGCAACAATGCAACGATCATATGGGCAGTTTTTACCCAGTTTCGGGTCGCCGCGAGGCGTAAAACCCTACTCCTGCTTTGGTGGATTGATGAGGGGACCGTGGTGGAGACGCTGTGCTCTTGCCCGGCAAGGTTGCCTCAGGGCAAGAGCAACTACGCGCGTATGAGTGTACAGAGGTTCGAATCCTTTCTAAGGTTACCACGGCCCTCATTTTATAGGTGAAGGGGTCACCTGGCAAATCAGTCACTTCATGTTGATTAGACAGAAAATATTGCTATCATACCTAACTCTGCAGACAGGACAAGGCGCATTAAATGCACCGCTTAGTGTCACATTGTAGCATAGCCCGGCAAGCCTTGCCATGTTGTTTCGCCACCTTCTCACCTGCCTGCATGACACGTCTCTAGATGGGTGTCATTTGGAGGTGATTTCCTTCGGAAGAGGCCGCCATGTGCCAAATACAGCCACTTAGTCACTTGGGGGCTCGACACCGCACTGATTGGTGACTTCCATTGCTGTGAGGTGGAGCGGTGGAGCCTTGGCGGGGTAATTCGCCCTGGGCGTCCCCGGCAAGCTTGCCGGGGTGGTCTTGCGACTTGTCTTCGGGGCAACCTCAACCCCGCCAGGCTCGCCTGCCCGGCAAGGGAGGTTTTTCCTTGGTGGTATCTTGCTCCTTTAGCATGACTTGGTCTTCTTGATCCGCACTTTGATTCCTCAAAGAGCTATCTCTCCACTTGGCCTCGTCTTGGATGTTGTAACCTCGCTGAGGGAGTCCTGGACTAGGGGGTGTCCGGACAGCCGGACTATCATCGTCAGCCGGACTCCAAGACTATGAAGATACAAGATTGAAGACTACGTCCCGTGTCCGGATGGGACTTTCCTTGGCGTGGAAGGCAAGCTTGGCGATACGGATATGTAGATCTCCGACCATTGTAACCGACTCTGTGTAACCCTAGCCCTCTCCGGTGTCTATATAAACCGGATGGCTTTAGTCCGTAGGACACCACAACCATTACAACAATCATACCATAGGCTAGCTTCTAGGGTTTAGCCTCCTTGATCTCGTGGTAGATCTACTCTTGTAATACCCACATTATCAATATCAATCAAGCAGGACGTAGGGTTTTACCTCCATCAATAAGGCCCGAACCTAGGTAAAACATCATGTCCCTTGTCTCCTGTTACCATCCGCCTAGACGCACAGTTCGGGACCCCCTACCTGAGATCCGCCGGTTTTGACACCGACATTGGTGCTTTCATTGAGAGTTCCTCTGTGCCGTCACCGATAGGAAGGATGCCTCTTCCCGTCTTCAAGGACGGTATCTTCGCCAAAGGAGCCTTGGCCGCTGGCCAAACTATCCGGCTGGGCGGTTTTCTCATGACCGCCTGTCCGGCTACCGCTTCGACGATGACCTCTCGGGTCATCGAAAGCAATCTTCACGTCAACTCGGAATTCACCGAGCAGCTAGATCCAATAGAGCTCTCGTCCGTAAACGAACTCTTGGATCGCATCGCCGCCCTGGGAGTCGCTACAGACTACAATCAGATCGGGCTTAAAACCGATCTGAGAGAGATTAACTCTCCCCAGGTTACCCACCATGTCACGGTGGTAGAGGAACGTCGCGGCGACTCTTCTCCTATATTAAAAACTAGTCGTGTCCGGGCTATCGAACCCTCCATGCCGGATTCCCGCGGAGGGACGGATTTCAATCAAGAGCTGAACCTAAAGTCAGGCATCGGACCGGACTCGTTGGACAACGTTCCACTTTCCAAGCTTCCGAATTCGGAAACTTCTCGGCCCTCGAGCCTCGAGATGGGTAGGGTTCCGGACTCAATTAGACCCACCCGTCCAGATATATGCGATCTATCTCTAATCCGGCAAGAGCCAGCTGAAACAGTACATCATTACTGGGCCAGATTCCTCCTGGTCATGGACAGGATAAAGGACTGCCGAGAGGAAAACGCAATCTCGATTTTTTGCAATAATTGCACGGACAGGGGAATCTTGAACGCCGTCAGCCGTCGTGAAATCACATGCTCCGCCGACCTGGCATCCATAGTACGAAAGTACTGTGCAATAGAGAGTTTCCGGAACACCGAAAATAGGTTTTGGGACAATCCGGCCCCGAATACAACCCCAGTTCGCAACAAAAGGGTGCATTACACTCAGGCACCAGGTACAAAAACCAAAAAACATAAGCCCCATAAAGGGAACGGAACTGTATTGGAGGGATGGCTCAGCAGACCCTGTACAATTCACAGTACCAAGGGCGCCACCCCAACACATAGCCTTCGAGCATGTTGGATATTACGGCAGGTGGCCAAAAGTGGCGAGGAGCTTCTAGCCCCGGAAAACCACACCAACAGTACCGGTACGGTATCAACAGTCTTCGAAACTTTCACATCAAACAATATGCGGAAACGAACAATCCGCAGCCTCGTCGAAGTCTACCAAGTAGCAACAGCAAATCCTTGGAGCGACGCGGCCATCACCTTCAACGCCAGCGATGAACCGAAATTCCGAACAGCCCGAGCACCAGCCGCATTGGTCCTCAATCCAATAGTGGATGGCTTTCGACTTACCAAGGTACTCATGGATGGCGGCAGCGGATTAAACCTCATCTACGAGGAAACTCTTCAAAAAATGGAAATAGACTGGAGCCGCATTGAGCGAAGCAGCACAACCTTCAGAGGAATAATCCCTAGCCGGGAAGCGCTGCACCGGAAAAATCACACTTGATGTGGTGTTCGGCTCGCCGGACAATTACAGGTCCGAAGAAATCACGTTCCAAGTGGCCCCGTTCAACAGCGGATATCACACTATATTAGGACGAGAGGCATTCACAATTTTTCAAGCCGTACCCCATTACGGGTACATGAAGCTCAAAATGCCTGGGCCCGGCGGGATAATCACTCTCGTTAGTGATCCGGACATAGCACTTCGCGCCGAAAACAAAACAGTCGCATTAGCCCTGGAGGCACTATCCGAAGCCCTAGCGGCAGAGGAACTCACCGCGTTGCGCTCTACGTTGCATAGAGATGATGTGATACTCGATAAGAGATCCAAATCCACCTCCTTTAAACCAGCGGACGAAATAATAAAATTCCAGGTCCATCCAATGGACCCGACAAAGACGGCCTCCATCGGGGCACAGTTGAACCCTGATGTAGACGTCGCATTGCGAGAATTCCTTCGGGAAAATTGGGACATTTTCGCCTGGCATCCTTCAGATATGCCGGGAATCCCACGCAGATTGGCAGAGCATAGCCTAAATATCCTAAAAGGGTTCAAGCCAGTCAAACAGGCTCTTCGACGATTTTCCGAACCCAAAAGACGGGCAATGGGAGAAGAACTAGCCAAACTATTGGAAGCCGGATTCATCAGAGACATCAAACATCCGGATTGGCTAGCAAACCTGGTAATGGTACCAAAGAAGGACAAATCCTGGCGCCTATGTGTCGATTTCAAAGACCTAAACAAGGCCTGCCCAAAGGATCCCTTCCCCCTCCCCCGCACCGATCAAATCATCGATGCTACCGCAGGGCACGATTCATTGTGCTTCCTGGACGCATACTCCAGCTACCATCAAATCAAGATGGCAGAAGCCGACCAAGCCGCAACGGCATTCATTACTCCATACGGACCATTCTGCTTCAACACGATGCCCTTCGGACTTAAAAACGCCGGCACAACATATCAGCGCATGATTCAGACATGTCTGGCTACCCAGATCGGCAAAACAGTAGAGGCATACATAGACGACGTAGTCGTCAAAACCAAACACGTCGAAACTCTAGTAGACGATTTGAGGGTCACATTCGACAACCTCCGAGCATATGACATCAAGCTGAATCCAGAAAAATGCGTTTTCGGCGTACCAGCCGGAAAGCTCCTGGGCTTCATTGTATCCGGTAGAGGAATTGAAGCAAACCCGGCCAAGATCCGAGCTCTATCACAGCTGGATATTCCAAAAGACCTCAAACAGATCCAAAAATTGACTGGATGCGTGGCGGCTCTCAGCCTCTATCGCCTCTATCGCCTTGCCCCTCTATCGCCTCTCTATCGCCTCCTCAGACGCACCGAACACTTCGAGTGGACGGATGCTGCCACTGCCGGACTCGAAGAAATAAAAGCCGTATTGGCAACAAATCCGGTCCTGGCTGCGCCCAACCTGGGCGAACCAATGTTGTTATACATCGCGGCAACACATCAAGTTGTGAGCGCGGTACTCGTCGTAGAACGAGAGACAGAAGGGCATAAATTCCCTCTTCAAAAACCAGTGTACTACGTATCCACTGTTTTAACTCCCTGCAAGTCCCGTTACCCACACTATCAAAAAATAGCGTATGTGGTGTTCATGGCATCCCAGAAGCTCCGACACTACTTTCAAGAGTGTTCGATAACAGTGGCCTTCGAAGTACCCCTAAATGACATTATAAACAACCGCGACACGACGGGCAGGATTGCAAAATGGGCCATTGAGCTCCTACCATTCGATATAACTTACAAACCCCGGCGAGCTATAAAGTCACAAGTTTTGGCTGACTTCGTCGCTGAGTGGACTGAAGCCGAACTCCCTAAAGAGTACGGCGCATACTCCAACTGGATTATGCACTTCGACGGCTCCAAAATGTTGGCCGGATTGGGGGCTGGCGTCGTATTGACGTCCCCAACCGGAGACACAGTCCAATACATACTTCAGATAATGTACACGGACTCCAACAACGCAGCCGAATACGAGGCCCTCTTGCATGGCCTCCGGATGGCAATCTCCATGGGCATTCAACGCCTAGAGGTGCGCGGGGACTCAAACCTCGCAATATCCCAAGTAAATGGAGACTTTGACGCCAAGGATCCAAAAATGGCAACCTATCGTAACGTTGTCCTTAAAATGTCAGCTCGGTTCGAAGGACTTGAATTCCACCATGTAGCCAGGGATAATAACCAAGCGGCCGACGTATTAGCACGCATCGGCGCAAAACGTGACGCTGTCCCTCCAAACATCTTCCTGGAATGGCTGTTCAAGCCATCCGTACTATGGGAAGAGGAGTCTGGAAATAACAAACCGGAAGCAGCCGCACCAACCGACACAGAGCACTCTAACATAACCGGCGCGTCAGCCGATGAAATAACACCTTCAACCCACGACGTAATGGCAGTAATCGCCCCGTGGACAGAGCCATTCCTAGCCTACTTGCTTAGGCAGGAACTTCCCGAAGACCAAAATGAGGCCCGCTGCATAGTTCGGCGATCTAAAGCCTACAAGGTCCATGAGGGAGAACTCTATAAGAAAAGCACAACCGGAGTCCTTCAAAGGTGTATCTCCGAAGAGGAAGGGCGAGACCTTCTGGCTGAAATTCACGCCGGAATAGGCGGACACCACGCCGCAGCCCGGGCCCTTGTAGGAAAGGCATTCCGTATAGGATTTAATTGGCCGACGGCCCGGGCAGATGCTCAGGACTTAGTCCAAAGATGCGTCGGTTGTCAGCTCTTTGCTAATCAGAGCCATATGCCACCCACCGCCCTCAAAACTATACCCATTACCTGGCCGTTCGCGGTCTGGGGGCTTGACATGGTTGGACCACTTAAAGGGGGAACCCACAAGCAAAGATACCTATTGGTCATGGTGGATAAATTCACCAAATGGATAGAGGCCAAGCCAGTTAAAACGGCAGAGTCCGGACCAGTGATAGACTTCATATCCGGGGTAGTACACCATTATGGTGTCCCCCACAGCATCATCACCGATAACGGCACGAACTTCACGGCCGACGAGGTTAAATCATGGTGCAAAAATATGGGCATTAAGCTCGATTATGCTTCAGTCTATCATCCTCAAACCAACGGTCAAGTGGAACGAGCAAATGGTCTAATAATGAGAGGCATCAAACCCAGACTGGTGCGGTCCCTTACGAAATCTGACACGCACTGGGTAGAGGAGCTCGACTCCGTACTCTGGGGGCTGCGGACAACGCCCAACCGTACTACCGGATTCACACCATTTTTCATGGTATACGGCGCAGAAGCAGTTCTGCCCTGCGACATCATTCATGACTCACCTCGAGTGCGCATGTACGAAGAAAGAGAAGCCGAGTTGGATCGGCAGGACAGCTTGGACGCATTGGAGGAAGAACGCGACATCGCCAAGGCTCGTTCCGCATTCTATCAGCAGCAGGCTCGAAGATATCAAAGCAGCAACGTTGGCAAACTAGTTCTACGCCTACCGGACAAGAAAAAGGACAAGATCAAGCCCAAATGGGAAGGCCCCTTCATCATCAATCAAGTCTTGACCGGCGGAGCGTACCGTCTACGAAATGCGTCGGACAACCGACTCGAGCTGAACCCATGGAACGCAGCCCGCCTCCGAAGATTCTATGCCTAGTGCCGGACTAAGAGTTCGTCCCTTTCCCTCGTCCAAATTTTTTACACTTCATTTGTCTTTTGTTTATCTTTTTTCTCTCACCGTTATTCATCAAAGCCTTAAAAGGCTTACTTGCGCTTCATTCGCACATGTGCTATCCGCACTCATCATACCTGGGGGCTTCCTCACCAGAAGCTTAATTATAAGGGCTTCATGCCCAGCACACGTGTCAAACTTCCATGTGTACCTTTTATTCACCAATATATGCATCGATATGACTTAAGTTTCGGCCAAGCTGGGTTGCTTGGCTCCTGTGCTTACCCCTACGTTCCCGATTGTTCGGCTAGGAGGTAAAGGGAGCACCTCTGCGATTGTTACTGCCGGGTCAGCCGGATGTGTACCTCAGACTGGGTGAAGCCGAAAGCTAGCGTTCTTAAGGGAATATTCGGTCGGTGATTTGAAAGATGATTTTTTACCAATTTATTTATCTTCCCCCAGATGTTATCCTGCTCTTTTTGCAGTCCGTACATGCACTTTAGGGCATGCCTCCCCAGAGGAAAGGAACCCTTAACGGAACTATTCTCCCTGGAAGATGTTTCTTACTAACCATGTAATATAACATAATAGGTTGGGCACTTGTCTGATAAAGCACTAATCACCCCTACGCCTGGTCTCCATGCATGCCCCGGTTGTTTCTCAACCGAGAAGGTATTCGGACACACTCCGGACTCTAGGGTCCCGAGGTTGAAGCGAAAAGGTCGGCAAAGACAAACGATCTACAATCCGGCTAGAAGGCATTTTACATGTCATTTTCAAATACATTGTCAAATCGACTGACTGTATTCCTCCTCAATCCCGTCTAACAGGCTGTCTAATTTACAGTCCCGTTGGGAAAATTTAGCGGCCAACTCTACTTGGCCGTATACTAAGCTCACAGGGATCTCCTTCCCATCGGGCCCCACAGGTCCGACTTCGGCCATGTGGTTGGGATCCGCCTTCTTCTACCGCATCTTCACCATAGCCCAGGCCTCCCTGGCACCTTGGCGGCAGGCTGAAATCTTTCATAAACGGAAGCGCTGCCGCACTCCCGGAAGCTTCTCCGCAAGCTCCCCAAGGCCTCCGGATAGAGAGAGGGCTGGCCATAAAGCCTGGACGACACCGCTCATTGCCTGCCGAACTCGTTCGAGCAGTTGCAACAGCTCGGGAAGTTGATCACCCGTTGACACGGGCATCTCCTCCGCAGGGCGACCTGTGAGTATACCTACAGACATATTTTGTCAATTGACTTCCTCGCCGAACTCTTCTTTTCAAAGGAGTTCGCTCAAGCACTTACTATAGATGCCGCGACGAAGCCGTTGATTCTCCTTAACGGAGCCAGACAGCTCGGCCCGAACACCTTTCATCTCTTCTCCAAGCTGGGTATGGGCATCCTGGAGCTTGTTCCTTTCTTGCAGCACCTTATGCAGCACCCTCTCGCCGGCCTTCAGCTGGCGCAGTAGTTCTTGCCTGTCCAGATCGTGTCCGGCAGCACCTGCAATGTCATTATTAGACTTGTGCGCAGGCCGCACACCACTTATCTTTTTAAATAATGTGTTACCAGGAGGAGTTCCTGTGTTTCCTCCTGCGGCAACGAGTGCGGCCTCAAGTTGGGCCTTACACTCTTGCAGCTCCTGAGACAGTTGGGTATTCTTCTTTGTAAGATCCTACAGTTCAAATGATCCTTAAATCAGTTAATATAACTACTTTAAGTCTCGGGGGCTACTGGCATATACAACTATTAAAATCTCTTACCCGTATGTCTTTTACATACTTCTCCGTGGCTCTGGTTAAACCATCTTGAGCGGCACGGAGGTGCGCGTCCCCCGCGTTAAAGGCATTCAACACCTCAGGGGAGAAGCACGCGTCACGAAAAACTGTCCGGCGGCGCCTATGGTTCATGGCGCTCTCCACCTCAGATTTGGTGGCGGACAGTCTATCGGCATCCTCCATTGGAGGAGTATCCAGCTCGCGCCTTGCGCTCGCCTCCCCCTCCGGACCAGGCGCTGGAGCTTGGCTAGTAGAGGCTGGGTTGGCAACTTCTACGCCCGCAGTCCGGCGGGCGCTTTTTCTCCTACAAAAGTTATAAGCACTCAAACGCTTCCTAGGAACGTTGTTCTAAATAACGAACCATGAGCTATACCTTTGCGGCGATGTTTCAATCTGCGCCACGCTCCTCTTCCGCCTACTGGGCCGGACTGACCCTTGTTGGTCAGCCGCTGCGGGTTCGGCTTCCTGCCTTGAAGGCACCGCCTGCAGACACCGTTGTATACGGTGGTCAGAAATGTGCAAAGATGGAATAATGGTGTTAGGAATTCGGTCGTAAGTACCTGGGAAGCCGATGACAATCCGGGGTAGTCGGCCGTAATGGCGACTAGAGCATTGTCCATGCTGAGCTGGTGGAACACCCCATCGATTAGCTCCACCTTTATATCTAGATCCTCTTCGGAGGTCGGATCGAGGGATCTTCCCGGATCCTCGGGTTGTGGAGCCGCACTGTGAATGTCCTCCACATCTCGGGGCAGTTCCTGCGTCAAAATCACAGAGTAAGGTACTCGGCTTTAAAAGCACGGGTCGGATGAATAAACGTCCACTTACCCAGCTCCGAGGTTTGTTCATGGAGAACCCATTCAATGGGCTCGTATGGAGGAAGTCCTCCTTCTCCCCCTTGTACAGACCGGACAGAATCTTCACCAGATCCTCGGCCGATCCCGGCCACTTACGGCCATGGCGGGTGGCATCGTCCTCCCCGTTGAAATCCCAGATTGGGTGGCCCCTGTATTGCAGCGGCTGCACCCCCCGCATAATGCACGTGGCCATGACTCCGATCATGGTCAATCCGGAATGGGCCAGCAACCTTATCTGGCCCATCAGATAATGGACGCTCTTGTCTTCCTCCAGCTGAGGGCTCCGCTGGCGCCAACTTAGGCGTTTCTTCAGAGGAGCGTCGCTAAACTCAGGGAGGCCGATCCGAACTGGGTCCGGCAATGGAGCGTCTTCTATATAAAACCATTCCGAAGGCCAGTCTTCGGACGCCTTCCTAGGGGTTCCGGATAGATATCCGGTCCCAGCGATGCGCCATATTTCGGCACCGCCCACTTGATATATTGACCCCTCGTGAGAGCGGGGTACGAGGCAGAATAGCCTCTTCCATAGCGCGAAATAGGGCTCGATGCCCAGGAATAGCTCGCAAAGAGCAACGAAACCCGTGATATGCAGAATAGAGGCGGGCGTTAAGTGATGGAGCTGGAGTCCGTAGAACTCCAGGAGCCCGCGGAGGAACGGATGTACAGGAAATCCAAGCCCCCTTATTAGATAAGGGATGAAGCATACCCGCTCCCCTTTAGAGGGACTAGGGGTGGCCTCCGCTTGCTTCCCACCTTTATAGGTGGCCAGCCCGGCTCGAACTGGAACCATAAAGGCCGGAGGAAGATATCCCTCCGCTTGGAGCGTCACCAGCTCGCTGTGCGGAACAGAACATCTCCTCCAATCTCCTGGCAAGGGACTAGGAGCGCGAGAAGAGGAGCCGCGTCGACGGTCCATGATGGAATGGATTTTTGTCAAGAAGCGCTCCGATGAGTACTTGCGGGAGGAAGATGGTGCGATTTGGATCTGGATTCCTGCCTCTCTTATAGGCAGGTTATTTGCGCAGCTAGGGGGTAAAACATAAAAGATACCCTGGCTTTTCGCATTCGTGCGACGCGTCGAAGAAGGCCATTATTGGGCGTGGAAGCCAAGAAGTGCGACATTGATAAGGAAGCCGGACACTGTTCGGCAGGTACATGGAACTTAAAGGAGAACCCGCCTTGCAACGCTGAAGACTACACACGTGCTGGACTTATCGTCATTGAAGCCTGGTTCGGGGGCTACTGAGGACTAGGGGGTGTCCGGACAGCCGGACTGTCATCGTCAATCGGACTCCAAGACTATGAAGATACAAGATTGAAGACTTCGTCCCGTGTCCGGATGGGACTTTCCTTGGCGTAGAAGGCAAGCTTGGCGATACGGATATGTAGATCTCCTACCATTGTAACCGACTCTTTGTAACCCTAGCCCTCTCCAGTGTCTATATAAACCGGATGGGTTTAGTCCGTAGGACACAACAACCATTACAACAATCATACCATAGGCTAGCTTCTATGGTTTAGCCTCCTTGATCTCGTGGTAGATCTACTCTTGTAATACCCACATTATCAATATCAATCAAGCAGGACGTAGGGTTTTACCTCCATCAAGAGGGCCCAAACCTGGGTAAAACATCGTGTCCCTTGTCTCCTGTTACCATCCGCCTAGACGCATAGTTCGGGACCCCCTACCCGAGATCCGCCAGTTTTGACACCGACACTTGCTCTTGAGCATGTGTACATTCTGGGCAACATACGCCTGGGGTTTGTTGCACCGACAATAACATTCAATTTTTATCAACTCTTTGTCCTAAAACAACACCAACAACATAATCACTAGCATCACACATGATTTCGAAAGGCAGATTCCAATCAGGTGGTTGAACGATAGGTGCAGAGGTTAAGGCTTTCTTAAGTGTTTCAAAGGCATCTACACAATCATCATCAAAACAAATGGAACATCTTTTGCAAGATAATAGTAATAGGCTAGAAATTTTATAGAAGTCTTTAATGAACCTCCTATAAAAAGCAGCATGACCAAGGAAACTTCATATACCTTTAATATCTTGAGGACAGGGCATTTTCTCAACTGCATCAACTTTAGCTTTATCTACCTCAATACCTCATTCAGATATTTTATTCCCCAAGGAAATACCTTCATTCACCATAAAGTGTCCTTTCTCCCAATTCATGACAAGATTAGTTTCTTCACATCTCTGCAAAACTTGATCAAGGTTGCTTAAGCAATCATCAAAAGAAGTTTCATAAACGGAAAACCTCCACAATCTTTTAACAAAAGTCAGCGAATATAGCAAGCATACATCTTTAAAAGGCATCAGGTGCAATGCATAAACCAAAAGGCGTACGTCTATAAGCATAAGTTCCAAAAGGATAATAAAGGTGGTTTTCTCTTGACTAGATTGTGATACAGGTATTTGAGAGAAACCAGAATATCTATCAAAAAAAGTGTGTATGCTTAAACAATCTTTCTAACATTTGATAAAAAAAAGGTAAGGGGTAATGATCATTTCTAGTAGCTTTGTTTAATTTTCTAAATCAATTATCATCCTATAACCAGTTACAAGTCTTTGTGGAATTTGCTCATTTTTATCATTAGGAACAACAGGAATGCCTCCTTTCTTAGGGACAATATTAACAGGGTGAAAGTCCAACTAATCCTGAGGTGGTTTTGCTAATTCATAACAACACATAGCTCATTGAGCTAATATCCATTCAAGTTTAATATTTTAGAAAGTTCAATGAATGGCATGGCATGGACTAGAGATGTGGACCCCTCAAAATGCTAAGGAGGCATATTGGCAAAAGCTCAAGACTCCTCATTTCATTTTTATTGATCCAAGATCACATTGAGTCCATAGGAAAGACAATACTATTAAAAGGGGATGAGGTGTTGCTTAATGGCTTCCTTGCTCAAAATGCTTAGTGGTATTGCTCCAAAGACCTCAACCTCTTTCTCATTCCAAATATGTTAAAACCCCAAACTCCAAATCGCCCCACCAATTCATTCCATCCGGAGCCACCGAGTTCATAAGACATAGCCACAGCCAGAAACCCTAACAGTTCAGTCACACCGATACGGATCTTGGTCTCACCGAGATGGCCTTGCCAATTCTCTATTGCATGTTGCAATTACTTCGGTCTCACCAAAATAGCGACTGGTCTCACCGAGTTAGCTTGACATTTTCTCTGTTGCCTTATTGCTTCACTTTGGTATCACCGAGTTGATGTTTGCCCTAAGCCCTAGCCATCAGTCCCACCAAGATTCCTATCGTTCACATTTTGAACTGAATCGGTCTCGCCGAGTTCTTCTATTCGGTCTGATCAAGTTGAGTCAAATGTGTGTAACGGTTGGATTTTGTGTGGAGGCTACTATATACCCATCTACCCATTCTCAATTCGAGAGAGAGCCATCAGAACGTGCCTACACTTCCAAAATACATTTTTTGAGAGAGAACCACCTGCTCATGTGTTGAGATCAAAATATACCAATCCTACCACAAGAATCTTGATTCTAGCCTTCCCCAAGTTGCTTTCCACTCAAATCATCTTTCCACCATATCCAAATCTGTGAGAGAGAGTTGAGTGTTGGAAGACTATTTTTGAAGCACAAGAGCAAGGAGTTCATCATCAACACATCATCCAGTACCTTTTGGAGAGTGGTGTCTCCTAGGTTGGTTAGGTGTCGCTTGGGAGCATTCGACAAGATTGTGGAGTTGAACCAAGAATTTTGTAAGGGCAAGGAGATCGCCTACTTCGTGAAGATCTACCCGAGTGAGGCAAGTCCTTCATGGGTGATGGCCATGGTGGGATAGACAAGGTTGCTTCTTCGTGGACCCTTCGTGTGTGGATCCCTCCATGGACTCACGCAACCGTTACCCTTCGTGGGTTGAAGTCTCCATCAACGTGGATGTACGATAGCACCACTTATTGGAACCACAACAAAATCTCCGTGTCATCATTGCGTTTGCACTCTCCAAACCCTTCCCTTTATCTTCATATGCAATATTTTACTTTCCGCTGCTACAGTCTTAGAATTGCATGTGTAGGTTGATTGCTTGACTTGTGCTAATTGCTAAAATTTGCCCACAACTAAAATTGGGAAAGTGTTAGATTTTTATTTGGTCAAGTAGTCTAATCACCCTCCTCTAGACCTACTTTCGATCCTACAAGTGGTATCAGAGCTTTCATCTCCATTTGCCTTGATTTCCGTAGCTTTGGTGATCATAGCATTGGTTACACAACCTAGGAGAGTATGGCGTCTAGCAAGGAAAATTACCACCGTAGATGTTCTTACTTTGATGGTACTAATTTTGCTAGTTGGAAGCATAAGATGAAAATGCATATTCTTGGTCATAACCCCGCCATTTGGGATATTGTGCACATTGGCTTGCAAGGTGATTTCTTCGAGGATGGAAAAGAACCAGATCATGAAGCGTCTGCGGAAGAAATGAAGATGTTGCAATACAATACTCAAGCTTGCGATATTCTCTTCAATGGATTGTGTCCTGAAGAATTCAACAAAATCAGCCGCCTTGATAATGCACAGGAAATTCAAGATACTTTGGTTGATATGCACGAAGGCACCGAGTCTGTCAAGGAATCCAAATTGGATGCGCGTCAAAGTCAACTTGACAAGTTCAAGACGAAGGATGGTGAAGGGGTCGCTAAGATGTACTCTAGGTTTGCTCTCATCACAAATGAGATTGCTAGCTTAGGAAGCAAAGAGATGACCGAGAAATTCATCATCAAGAATATCCTAAGAGCCATGGATGGATAATATGATACAGTGTGCACCTTGATCCAAATGATGCCCAATTACAAAGATCTCAAGCCCACGGAAGTCATCGGTAGAATTGTTGCTCATGAGATGTCACTCAAGGACAAGTAAGAGCTCCACAACAAGTCAAGCGGTGCTTACAAAGCTTCAAGTGATGCTCCTATAACATCAAGTGATAAACAAGTCTCCAGTGAAGAATTGAGCTTAATGGTGAAGAACTTCAACAAGTTCTACAAGAATAGAAGCAAAGAGAGAAGCTCCAAGTCAGGATCCTACAATGACAAAAGATCTTCTAGTCATGGTCATAATTGCTACAATTGTGGAAGACCCGAACCCTACTCCAATGAGTGTACGGCTCCCTACAAGAAAAGAGAAGATTCACCAAAAAGGAGGAGTAAAATAGATGAATCACCTCCAAGAGAGAGAAGGAGTAGAGATGATCGTTATGAACGAAGACCCTCTCGTAGAAGCAAGGATTCAGAAAGGAAGGACAAGTCATCAAAGAGCTACACAAGACAAAAACATCAAGCTCACGTTGGTGAATGGGTATCCGGTTTCGACTCCGACAACTACTCCGAGAGAAGCTGTCACTCCGACTCCGAATATACTCAAGATGAAGGTGTTGCCGGACTTGCACTTGTGTAATCCAACTCCTACGACATATTTGACTCACCAAATGAAGGAATTGGAAGATGCTTCATGGCTCAAGGCCCTAAGGTAACACACCCCGAGTATGTTGATTTCAATAGTGATGAAGATGATTTGCTATGTGATGATGATTTACTTGTTGACAATACTAGTGGTGAAAACTATGATGAACTTGCTAATGATCATGCTAATCAAGATAAAACGAATGACAATGATAAGGAGGAGATTGATCGTCTAACTAAAGAACTAAAAACTCTTAAGTTAGCTCATGAAACAACTCTAGAGGATCATAGAGAGCTCAAAAGAAATCATGAGAAGCTACGCTTCGAGAAGCTAAATTTAGAGAAAGAGCATGAGTTCCTAAAAGCTATCAATGATGATCTTTGAAAGAAGAGTTCTTCTTATCTTTCCAAACGTCTCCTCTTGTCTACTTATATGCCACAAGTAAAATCTAGCAACAAGAACAAGAAAGATTCTTCCCCTAGTAGAAACAATAACAATGTTAAATCTAATGTTGTTGCTTATAATAGTTCTCTTGACTCCACTGATGATTCTCTTAGCCAAGTTACACTTGAGCAAGAAAATAGCTTATTGAAGGGAATTATAGAGAAAGGTGTTTACAAGAGCCTTGCCGGAAGTAAGCAATTTGAAGAAATTGTACGCAAGCAAGGAAGACACCAGAAGAACCAAGGTGTTGGTTTTGAACAAAAGTTCAATGCCAATGGAGTTGAGTGGGAAGAAGATCAATATCCCAAGACGAAGTTTGTTCCTCAAAAAGAGAAGTATGACCCCACTTCTATCAAGGGAACACCAGCTCAATATGATCTTCCACCACAAGACAACAAGCTAAAAGGCAAGGACAAGCTTTAAGAAGAGACTGATTCATTTAAAGAAGCTCCTAAGGCCATGGTCAAGTGGGTTCCCAAGACTACGACAAGTTCTACTTCATAAATTACGACTACAACTCCAAGGATTCCCATCAAGTTGATGTGGATTCCAAAGAAGACGAACTAGAGTGTTCTTGAGGGTGACTCCGCCAACATACTTCACTCATATTCATTTTGGCAAGAACATGTGCAATCAACTTTCATATATTGCACTAGTTCATGGAGTCACAAACCCTCTTGTTGGTAAGACAAGGGACAAGGTAACCTAGTGCTTCCATGGACATCATCATATGTGTTTTTCACTCTATGACTATGGATATCCTTATATGTTCCTTGTAGGACTAACCCATGTAGGCACCAGTAGGGAAAAGCCTAGCAGTAGCGCGGGTTATTGGCCTATCTGTAGAGCGGGTAACCGTGCTACTGATACGGTGCTACAGCTAAAGGTTAGCAGTAGCATTTGCTGACACGCACTACTGCTATATCTACTTAGTAGTAGTGCGTGCTGCAATAGCCGCTACTGGTAATTACTAGTAGTGCTTCTCTCTGCCTGCGCTACTACTATTATTATACATTCTATTTCTTTTTAATTTTAGGTCATATTCATACATCTTTATATAATTTTTCATACAGTAGCAATTTAGAGATTTTTTTACATTATAATGAGTTATTAAATCACTAGGTGAAAGAACCACGGATTAGTTTCAAATGGATGGATCCTAAGTGACCAAGTCATGGATTATCACAATAATCCATGACATGATCACTTAGGATCCATCCACTTGAAACTAATCCGCGGCTCTTTCACCCAATGATATAATTACTCATCATCATCATCATCATCGTCGTCGTCGTTGTCGTCGTCGTCGTCATAATCAGCATGATATTAACATAAAAATTCTTGCATCATATCATCACCAACAACACTAGCTAATAATCATCATAGTTATTACCACCAACACTATTTAATCATCATAGTCATAGCTAATCACCACCAACACTAGCTAATAATAATCATCATAGTCATCACCACCAACACTCATTCTAGCTATCTAATCACTCCTGCTGCTCTCTCTCTCTCAGGTAAAATAGCATAGAACATGTGTAGCACTCCTGATTCATCATATTGGAGCATGCAGATAAACCTATCTCCTAATTTTGGGCTGCACTTCTGATTGCTGCCCCCTAGTACTTCTCTGCGATCATTCAGAATTTTGTTCTAGTCTTTGACTATTAATACTAGCTCGCTTTTAAAAATCCTGAATGCACTCATGTGCAATGTAGGATGTCTTGGCCGTATGCTAACCATGGACATGCGACCTTTAGCCTCGATCCACTGAGGCACAACTATCATTGGGCGTCCCTGTTGAAGAACATCGTAGTAACATCCTTAGCAATGAAGTTTAGCTTAAAAAATAATGTATGCAAAAGATGCACTAAGGACAAATAGTAAAAATCTTACCATCTTTCCTAAATAGATGTGACCGTAGTTCAGTACGGATACTATTGGTCACACATTTTGAGTACTAAGATTTTCAAGTTCAGGAAAATAATTTGTCTTGATAGTATGAAGATCCTTAAGCCATGAAACATAATGACTTATCTCCTCGCAGTTTAATTCAGCCCTGGTACAGTAGTAGGTCATGTCTACCAAGCGCCGGACATGTTTGCTTGAATGGAAATAACCTCTCAATAGAAATTAGTTGTCAACTCTTTTTGAATAAACAATATCCAAGACATAAATATGGTTGAGAAACTCACATAATGGTAGAAATGGAGGTGTCTGTACATCGACCCAGATGTTGATATTATCTTCCATATCATCTTCTAGACGAATATCAAAGGTGATAAGCATATCAGGCTCAAATGCATAAGCCTTGCATAGTGCTCTCCATTGTTTGCATTCAAAATGGGTGTAGGTGTCTGAATTGTATAATTTTGCGGCAAAACTATAACCATGCTCGGTCCTCAAGTTAACTCTTTTACCTCCATAGTTTCCATAGTACTAAAACCAACCTTATCCAAGACATACATTCTTGCATGGCAGGGGATATGCTAGTAGAATAGTAAAAAATTAAAATTATAAGTTGAAGCAAAAGAAGCAAAAGTCATGATTAATTACAAAAAAAAGACTTGTCATTGGGACTTACTATATCCTCTTTGAAGGTGTCATCCAACTTGATGCTGAAGCGCCTACCACCAACTAGGTGAGGCCTGTCGCACAGGCCACGCTCGTCTTTGTAGTATTCAGAAATGCTGAATTCCTTTCCGTCGTCAGACATTTCCTATGTTCATAGTTGAACCATTAATTAAAAATAAGGCAACTACCAAGAAACACAACAGACATATCACTATTACTCAATATGCAACGGGTTGACTTTAGGTCTATCGAGTCTTCCTTCCTAAACTCTCATCTCACGTATATGGTGGGCACTCCCTCTTTGATATTGTGACCGTTGGTGATGGTCGCTACTCTTCCTTTCCCTAGTGCATTACAAATATCTAGCACAAGGAAGAGAAAGAGAAGTGACCCCCACGACAACAGTCGACATTCTTCTTCTCTAATATATGGTGGACACTCCCTCACTATTTCTACTGACGATGATGGTCGCTACTCCTTCTTCCCCTAGTGTGTAACAAAGGTCTAGCACAAAGAGAAGATGGAGAAGCGACCCCCACGACAACAATCGGCACACTTACTCTCTCAAATATATATGTGGTGGACACTCTCCCTCACTGAAATACACACAAGGAGCCGAAACAGACCTAAAGTCAACCCGTTCCATATATCAAGCAATGACATAGAAAATGCTTTGCTGAAATATCATTGAATTCCTATTCTAGCAAATCACAAGCACTAAATATGTCCTACATTGTAGCACAAGTCATGCTAAAATTCATGAAAAATTTTGGCATGACCTTTGCTAAAGACAAGACATATCGAGCGCCTAAAATTTGCCGGGACGGGAATGAATCAACATTCTAGCAAAACATAGGCCACTCGGAGGCACACTGCAAACAAGAACACCAAGACATCCTCTATTCAGAATGCATCATCATCGACATCAATGACATGGCAACTATATAGCACTAGCATTTTCATCATCGACATTTACAACACATTATCATTTGGCTATTCTCATATAGAGGTCTTAAGGGGTCGACGATGGGGACGACTGCGGGGATGAGGCAGGGGCAAACTTGGTTTTTACGTAAACAAAATATATTAACCACTTACTATAAATAAACTCATTCTATTAAGCACTTACTATAAATAAACTAATTCTATTAAGCACTTGCCATAAATAAACTAATTCTATTAAGCACTTACTATAAATAAACTAGTTCTATTAAGCACTTGCTATAAATAAACTAGTTGTATTAAGCACTTACTATAAATTACCTAGTTAGTTAACCTAGATAATTAACCTAATTAAACTAGTTAACCTAGCTAGCCAACCTAGTTGACCTAGCTAGTTTGAATTTTTACTAATTTACTAAAAATTTCTACTCTATGCAAGAACAGAGTGAGGAGAGATGAGGGAGGGAGGAGGGATCAGGGGGTGGGGGAGG
>NC_041383.1:554918865-555043955 GCF_002162155.2 Triticum dicoccoides
GAGAAGGGGGTGACCGGAGGAGGAGGGAGGAGGGAGGAGGGAGGAGGGGCGGCCGGAGGAGGAGGAAGGAGGGTGCTGCCGGAGGAGGAGGGAGAGGAGGGAGGAGGGCATACCGAGGACGGCGGCGGCGATGCGGTTGCGACGGCAATGTGGTGGCGGTGGAGGAGCGAGGCAGCGGGGAGTGAGGGGAAGAAGAATGGTCGGGGCTCGGGGGAGGAAAATTTGGGGATAAGTCCCGCATAGCAGTAGTGCGTTCCTAGGACGAGCGCTAATGCTAAGACCAATAGTAGTAGCGTTGTCCGTGTACCAGCGCTACTACTATACCTAGCCTGCCGGCAACGGTGTGGCAGTTATAGTAGTAGCGCTTTTTGCATGGAATGCGCTACTGCTACTTACATAATAGTAGCGATCTTGTATACAACGCGCTACTAGTACATAGTAGTAGCGCATGTTTTTGACCATCGCTACTAGTAAGCTTCTGGGTATAAGGTTTTCCCTAGTAGTGTTGTGGGGCCCATAGATGCCCTCCGGTGCCCTCCTTCTGCTATATGAGGCCATTTGCCCAAGAAAAAAATAAGAGAAGACTTTAGGTATGAAGCATCGCCGTCTTGAGGCGGAAGCTGGGCGAGTGAAAGGATCGAGAAGAGGTGTCCAGAAGGGGTGAATAGACTCTCAACCAAGAAAAGTAGCAATTTTTAAGTTCTTCAAGTTGAGGTGGAGTTTAACCACAAGTTTAAACATTCACAATACATATCAAGCAAGCATGCAAAGAGTATGTGAGCAGCGGAAAATAAAGCATGCAACTTGCAAGAAAGTAAAGGGATGGGATTGGAGTGTGCAAACGCAATTGGAGACACAGAGATTTTTGGTGTGGTTCTGATAGGCAGTGTTATCGTACATCCACATTGATGGAGACTTCAACCCACGAAGGGTAACGGCTGCGTGAGTCCACGGAGGGCTCCACCCACGAAGGGTCCACAAAGAAGCAACCTTGTCTATCCCACCATGGCCATCGCCCACGAAGGACTTGCCTCACTAGGGTAGATCTTCGTGAAGTAGGCGATCTCCTTGCCCGTACAAACTCCTTGGTTCAACTCCACAATCTTGACGGAGGCTCCCAAGTGACACCTAACCAATCTAGGAGACACCACTCTCCATAAGGTAATAGGTGTGTTGATGATGAACTCCTTGTTCTTGTGCTTCAAATGATAGTCTCCCCAACACTCAACTCTCTCTCATAGGATTGAATTTGGTGGAAAGATGATTTGAGTGGAAAGCAACTTGGGGAAGGTTAGAGATCAAGATTTATGTGGTTGGAATGGAATATCTTCACCTCAACACATGAGTAGGTGGTTCTCTCCTAGAAAATGAATGTTGGAAGTGTAGAAACATTCTGATGGCTTTCTTCATGAAGGAAGAGACGGTGGAGGGCTATATATAGCCTCCACACAAAATCTAACCGTTACACACAATTTACCAAACTTGGTGATACCAAATCAGAAAACTCGGTCAGACCAATATAGTTCATAATGTGACCGTTAGGCATTTCGGTGGGACCGATATGATCTACTCGGATAGAACCGATGTGCTAGGGTTAGGTTAAAACCTCATCTCGGTTTGACCGATTACACAAACTGGGTGGAACTGATTTTGGTAATAAGCGAAACAGAGAGTTGGTCAGGCAAACTCGGTGGGACCGATTGCATATCTTGGTGAGACCGAAATTATTGCAATAGGCAACAGAGATTTTGCAAGCCCATCTCGGTGAGACCAAGATCCCATTGGTGAAACCGAATTGATTAGGGTTTCTATCAGTGGCTATGTCAAGTGAACTCGGTGGCGCTGGATAGGTCAAGTCGGTGGGGCCGAGTTTGACTTTTGGTATGGGACATATGTGGACATGAGAAAGTGGTTGAGGGTTTTGGAGCATATCACTAAGCACTTTGAGCAAGCAAGCCATTAAGCAACACCTCATCCCCTTTTAATAGTATTGGCTTTCCTATGGACTCAATGTGATCTTGGATCACTGAAATAGAAAATGTAGAGTCCTGAGCTTTGAGCTTGAGCCAATCTTTGTCCTTGGCATCTTGAAGGGGTTCCACATCCTCGTGTCCATGCCACTCCATTGTTGGACTTATCTGAAATATACAAGATAAAAGTATTAGTCCAACAAGAGATATGTTGACATTAATTACCAAAATCACCCAGGAGCACTTGTGCTTTCAATCTCCCCCTTTTTGGTAATTGATGACAACATACATCAAAGCTTTAGATAAAGATATAGAGAAAGACAGGTAAAGCTTTGGAAGGACATGTAACATGCATAGGCTCCCCCTACATGTATGCAATCATGTAAATATGGAACATAACAGCATGTGAGTGCATAATCATGACAGAGCAAGCAATGAGTTACATGTATCTTGGCTGTATGCATCAGAGAGAATGGTGTGAATAGAGGAAATGTACCTTCATGCTCATGAGTCCTTCTTGCAAACAATATGTACATTAGCAAGAGATCCTCATGCACATGAGTGTGATGCATATACTTACCTTGTGGTCTTGAGCTAGCTTTGGAAGAGATGAACCTGAGTAAACAAGGTTAGATAACACAGAAACATCTACTGAACAGAGCAAGAGCAGCAAACCACAAGAGTACCAAGATTGGGATGACATGTAGAGAGTGAGTACTAGGTACTCTATTTGAGTGTAGACATGTCCCCAAAGGTAAATATATGCAATGAATTCGAAGATTTCCTTCCCTTAGATGTCTTGCTCCCCCTGAATCTTATATGGGATGTTGGGAGAAGAGAAGAAATAGAAAATCAGAGCAAAGCAAACACACAAACAACATGAACATGTCTTTCCCCTCTAAAGACATGTGACTTCTTCCGTCTTTGAATACCAAGCATCTGGGGTCTCTCTTTGATGTGATTATTTATCTCTCATTCCCCCTTTTGATATGATCAAGCTTTGATGTGAGCTCTCTCTCCCCCTTTGACATCAATTTCCAAGAAGGGGTCTTTTGGAGTGTGAGTCAAAGTAGGTTTGGTCCTTGAGTCACATAGCAAAGTAGCAGGGAAAAATAAGGTGCTGGTAGATGGATAAGAATCATCGAGTGGAGCTGGAACAAAATGTGCAGGATGCAAATGACAAAGTGTCTCCTCAGCATTTGAAATCGGTAACACCGAGTTGATGTCTTCGGTGGCACCGAGGTGATTCGGTTTGACCAAAAGAGACAAACCGGTGTGTCCGAGTTCATTACAGAGATGAAGCACTTGTCACCTCAGCTCACTAAGCAAATAAGATCTCACAAGGTTTTGCAGGGAATTAACTAAAGAATTTGCAATGAATGGGATGCAGGGAATGCAGAACAAAAATTAAAAAGAAAAGATCTAGATGAATTACGAAGGGAAACAAATATGCGAGAGACAAATGCAAGAACACTATGGAACTTCATCTAGAATTGGTCAGCGACAAAGTCACCTATGTTAGAGTATATTGACTTAGGAGTCAAGTGAAGACACTTGATCATAGGTCATACTCATCGTTTAAGCTCAAAATGGGGTTGCCATTTTTCGTTTAAGCATTTTGATGTATTCACATCTTGTTGAGCTGCTTTGACCCATGACTTGGGGTAAAGCTTCTCTAAGATGGAATAACATACCTTAGGTGGTGGTGTTGATCTTGATCATGTAGTTGAACTTGTGTGGGATGCTCAAGGTTGATGTAGTTCATTGGGAGAACCACTTGTAATTGGAATTCATCTACCTACATGAGTTAGTTTTGCAAGGAGGAGCACTTGTGTATCCAAAGTGTCAATCATGAAATATGATACCAAAAGAGATTTGATATATAATATAAATTGTCAAAGGATATGTTTGAAGGGTTTCATGCTTCCTTGTCTTCAACCACCGTATTGTAGAGACTTGGTGATGTAGAGATTGCTCAAGATGTGAGTGGGTTGCAATCTCATAGATTTAGATTCATCCAAGTACCTACAAGGGTTAGATAACATGCAAGGGTGAAAATATATCCAAGACATATGATTATCATCATAAGAGAAATATCAAGGATTAGTCAAAGGCTCATGCCTTGCATGTATCCAAATGGAGTTCCTACTCCAAGTTTGAAGCATCAATGATGTTGAATTCACCTCTCAACCGGCAAAATACTTTATCATCAAGCGGTTTGGTGAATATATCCGCCAGTTACTTATCGGTATGAACATGCTTAAGGTTAATGTCTCCTTTAGCAACATGATATCGAATGAAATGATGACAAACCTCAATATGCTTGGTTCGAGAATGTTGCACAGGATTGTGAGCAATCTTAATAGCACTTTCATTGTCACAAAGCAATGGAACATGTTTCACATATATCCCATAATCTTTAAGAGTTTGGGTCATCCAAAGTAATTTAGCACAACATGAATCGGAGTAGCCAACAAGATCAAAAGAAGACCTCTTTGGATACCAAATGCCAAAACTTGGTGTATGTATTAATTATCTCACTATCCTTTTCACAGCCTTAAGATGACATTCTTTAGGGGCCGCTTGATATTGTGCACACATGCACACACTTAGCATAATATCGGGACGGGAGGCACATAGATATAACAATTAACCAATCATAGAGTGGTAAACTTTTTGATCAACGGGTTCACTATCTTTATTCAAATCAAGATGTCCACTAGTAGGAATGGGTGTATTCATACCTTTGCATTCTTGCATATTGAACTTCTTGAATAAGTCCTTGGTGTACTTTGTTTGAGATACAAAGGTACCTTCCTTAGTTTGCTTGATTTGCAAACCAAGAAAGAATTTGAGTTCACTCATCATGGACATCTCAAATTTCTCCGACATTAGCTTTCCGAACTTCTCACTAAAATGAGGGTTAGTCAAACCAAATATAATATCATCAACATAAATTTGGCACACAAATAATTCTCCATTAACCCTTTTAGTGAAGAGACTAGAATCAATTTTTCCGATCTCAAAGCCTTTTTCAATAAGGAACTTGGTCAAGCATTTATACCACACTCTAGGAGCTTGTTTGAGACCATAAAGAGCTTTGTGAAGTTTGTACACGTGATCGGGTTTCTTAGGATTAATAAAGCCAGGAGGTTGTTTAACATAAACTTCCTCCTCAATTTCACCATTTTGAAAAGCACTTTTAATGTCCATTTGGTACAAGGTGATATCATGGTGATTAGCATAGGCAAGTAATATGCAAATGGACTCAAGTCTAGCAACGGGGGCATATGTCTCACCATAGTCCATACCTTCGACTTGAGTGTAGCCTTGGGCGACGAGATGTGCTTTGTTGATAACTACTTGTCCATCTTAGTCTTGCTTTTTGCGAAACACCCATTTGGTACCGATGATGTTGTGGTTGTTGTCAGGCTTCTCGACCAATGTCCACACTTGGTTTCTCTCAAAGTTGTGTAGCTCTTCATGCATGGCATTTATCCAATCTGGTTCTTCCAATGCTTCTTCAACCTTCATGGGTTCAATGCTAGAGATGAATGAATAATGTTCACAGAAATTAGCCAAACGAGTTTTAGAGCAAGTGGTTCTCCCAGTTTGGATATCATTGTAGATTTGCTCGACAGGATGGTCTCTGGCGACTCTTGCTCGAACTCGCAAGAGCTTTTGTTTTGGTCGGGGTTGAACATCTTCTTCATCATCTTGTTCTTATTCTTGGCCTTCTTCATTGTTGACGTTATCGTTCTCTTGTCGTGGTGGAGAAGGAGGTTGATGAGGATCATCTTGGTGTACTTCCTCGTTTTTTTCATCTTGGTGTGCCCCACTTGTGGATGCTTCCATATCAACTCTTGGTTCACCTTGTCATGAGGTAGAAGCTTCCACTTGGACGGACGAGGTACTCTCCTTCACCTCCGTTGGACGGATCTTGCCAGTAGACAAGTCTTGGATTGCTTCTGAAGGGTCTTTGTCTCCTACATCAATTGGTAATTGCTCTACTAGCGAGCTGTTAGATTCATCAAACTTCACATCTACCGTCTCTTCAACCTTTCGGGTGAAATTGTTGTAGACACGGTAAGTGTGAGAGTTTGAGCCATAACCAAGTAGGAAACCTTCATGAGATTTGGGAGCAAATTTAGAATGACGATGCTTATCAAGAATGTAGCACTTTGAGCCGAATACTCAAAAGTATCCAACTTGGGGTTTGTTACTGGTGAGGAGTTCGTATGCCGTCTTGCCGAGTAGCTTGTGAAGATACAAGCGATTTGTTGCATGACAAGCTGTCTCAACCGCTTCCGCCCAAAAGTGTTTTGCTGTCTTGTACTCATTAAACATCATTCTTGCCATCTCAATAAGAGTCCGGTTCTTCCTCTCAACAACTCCGTTTTATTGAGGCGTGTACATAGCTGAGAACTCGTGTGAAATCCCTTCTTTGTCAAGGAAGGAATCCACATTTGCGTTCTTGAACTCCGTTCCATTGTCGCCACGAACCTTTTTGATCTTCACTTGAAATTGATTTTGGGCCTTCCTAGCGAAGTTCTTGAAGATCTTTTGGACCTGTGATTTATCATCAAGAAAGAACACCCACGTAAATCTTGAAAAATCATCGACTATAACTAGACCAAATGAGTTTCCACCGAGACTTTTGTAGTCATTGGGAACAAAGAGATCCATATGAAGTAGCTCGAGCGGTCTTCTCGTGGTCATGATATTCTTCATGGGGTGGCTTCCTCCAACCTGTTTTCCTGCTTGGCAAGTGCTGCAAAGTCTATCCTTACCAAATATGACATCTTTTATTCCAAGGATATGATCACCTTTAATAAGCTTGTCAAGGTTTCGCATGCCCACATGACCTAACCTTCTTTGCCACAACCAACCTTTAGAGGATTTAGCAATTAAGCAAGTTCTAGGTTGAGCCTTTTTAGTGAAGTCAACAATGTATAGATCACCTCTACGTATACCGATAAAGACCATTTTATGATTATCTCTTCGAAACACTTGGCAATCTACTTTACTAAATAGGACATTGAAATCAAAGTCAGCTAGTCTAGATACAGAAAGCAGATTATAGCCAAGAGATTCAACGAGCATGACATTTTGTATGCAGCTATCATGTGAGATGGCCACCTTACCGAGGCCAACCACCTTACCTTTGAGTTATCACCAAAAGTGGCATACTTTCGAGGGTCGTCGTTTTCAGCAAGCTCACGAAACATATCCTTGTCTCCGGTCATATGATCGGTACATCCACTACCAAGGACCCATTCCTTCCCTCCTGCCATGTAGCCGCGAAGATTAGCCATAAGACCAAAGTGTCTCATTGCATCATCAAGATCATAGTCACTATCATCATCCTCATCATAGTATCCATATTCAACATCGTCATGTGATGGATCAATTCCTAGAGAGAGTGATTCATTAGATAAATGATCATGACAATAACCATCTTTATGAAATCTAATGGCTTCGGAGATAATATTGCTAATGATTCCAACATCTCCTTTGGCACGCATAAGGTCACGAAGCTCAAACAGACAATCATACTACTTAGGATCACTAGTACTCATTTTATTCAAGGCAATTGACTTATGAAGAATCTCATCTAGATTTTGCAAGGAATAGTTTGGAAATCTTTCCTCAAGAAATCTCCATATAGTATAAGCACAATCAAGAGTAGGCAAGTGACCAATCAAAATTTCTAGGCAATCCTCTAATGATAAAATTGATAGTTCTAATATTTCGAATCACGTCAAGATCCTCATCGGGAGTGGGATGCAAACGATCAACAAGGCAAGCACAAGGGTTGGTAATGTACTTGCTCAAATGATATTCATTGAAAATCTCAAGCATCTCATTTTTCCACTCATGAAAGTACTATCCATCAAGTATAGGCACTCTATGTCTAAGACTCCCCAACGTAGACTCATCCATCTTCCTCCAATGGTGATTAAACCAAAGCAATGGAGACATGCTCTGATACCAATTTAAAGAATCGAGAAGAGGTGTCTAGAGGGGGGTGAATAGACTCTCAACCAAGAAATGTAGCAATTTTTAAGTTCTTCAAGTTAAGGTGGAGTTTAAGCACAAGTTTAAACATTCACAATACATATCAAGCAAGCATGCAAAGAGCTTGTGAGCAGCGGAAACTAAAGTATGCAACTTGCAAGAAAGTAAAGGGATGCGATTGGAGTGTGCAAACGCAATTGGAGACACGGAGATTTTTGGCGTGGTTCCGATAGGTGGTGCTATCGTACATCCACATTGATGGAGACTTCAACCCACGAAGGGTAACACCTGCGCGAGTCCACGGAGGGCTCCACCCACGAAGGGTCCACGAAGAAGCCACCTTGTCTATCCCACCATGGCCATCGCCCACGAAGGACTTGCCTCACTAGGGTAGATCTCACGAAGTAGGTGATCTCCTTGCCCGTACAAACTCCTTGGTTCAACTCCACAATCTTGATGAGGGTCCCAAGTGACACCTAACCAATCTAGGAGACACCACTCTCCAAAAGGTAATAGATGGTGTGTTGATGATGAACTCCTTGCTCTTGTGATTCAAATGATAGTCTCCCCAACACTCAACTCTCTCTCATAGGATTGGATTTGGTGGAAAGATGATTTGAGTGGAAAGCAACTTGGGGAAGGATAGAGATCAAGATTTATGTGGATGGAATGGAATATCTTGACCTTAACACATGAGTAGGTGGTTGATACGTCTCCGTCGTATCTATAATTTTTTATTGTTCCATGCCAATATTCTAAAACTTTCATATACTTTTGGCAACTTTTTATATTATTTTTGGGACTAACATATTGATCCAGTGCCCAGTGCCAGTTCTTGTTTGTTGCATGTTTTATGTTTCGCAGAAACCCCATATCAAACGGAGTCCAAACGGGATAAAAATGGACAAAGAATATGTTTGGAATATTGGTGACATCTAGGAAGAAGAATCAATGCGAGACGGTGCCCGAGGGGGCCACGAGGCAGGGGGCGCGCCCCTGACCCTCGTGGGCACCCCATAAGGCGGTTACTACTCTTCTTTGGCCGCAAGATAGCTAATTTTCAGAGGGAAATCATGGCAAAGGTTTCAATCCAATCGGAGTTACGGATCTCCATATATATAAGAAACGGTGAAAGGGCAGAATCCCAGAACGCAGAAACAGAGAGAGACGGAGAGACAAATCCCATCTTGGAGGGGCTCTCACCCCTCCCATGCCATGGGAGCCAAGGACCAGAGGGGAAACCCTTCTCCCATCTAGGGAGAAGGTCAAAGAAGAAGAAGAAGGGGTGCTCTCTCCCCCTTGCTTTCGGTGGCGCCGGAACACCGCCGAGGGCCATCATCATCACCGCGATCTACACCAACACCTCCGCCATCTTCATCAACATATCAATAACCTTCCCCCCTTCTATATTTAGCGGTCCACTCTGACGCAACCCGCTGTACCCTCTACTTGAACATGGTGCTTTATGCTTCATATTATTATCCAATGATGTGTTGCCATCCTATGATGTCTGAGTAGATTTCCGTTGTCCTACTAGTGATTGATGAATTGCTATGATTGGTTTAATTTGCTTGTGGTTATGTTGCTGTCCTATTGTGTTCTCCGTGTCGCGCAAGCGTGAGGGATTCCCGCTGTAGGGTGTTGCAATATGTTCATGATTCGCTTATAGTGGGTTGCTTGAGTGACAGAAGCATAAACCCGAGTAAGGGGGTTGTGGCCTATGGGATAAAGGGGACTTGATGCTTTAATGCTATGGTTGGGTTTTACCTTAATGATCTTTAGAAGTTGCGGATGCTTGCTAGAGTTCCAATCATAAGTGCATATGATCCAAGAAGAGAAAGTATGTTAGCTTCATCCTAGAGCAAAAAAAATTATGTGGGAGAGGCATAAACTAACATACTTTCTGGTAAAAAGCCCACAGCAAAAAATTGAGGCCCAGGCCCTCCCAGGCCCTACCAGCGGGCCTACTTTTCAAGCCCAAGCCCGGCCCATCTGGTAAAAAGCCCTGAAAAGCCCTTAGGGCTTAGGGCCATGGGCCGAGCCTCTTCCTTAAAATGCCAATATGCTAAGCCCAAGCCCATCCAGGCCCTGTTGGTGGGCTCAAAACTCAGGCCCAAGCCCGGCCCACGGGCAAGCCCATCGGGCCTAGGCCCTGGATTTTAGGGCTGGGCCTGGGTGGGCCGACAGGGCCGTGCCTGAGATGGCCAGGACTACTCCACACCATCCCTTTTCATGCAAATTTAATGATGATAAAACCTTGGCTTCTTATGCTAATGGTATCTATGATTACTATGATGTGGAACAAATAGAAGAATTTGTTGCTTTTATGGGTGCTTATGAGATTGAATCTTTATTTAAAGAGTTTGAAGATTTTGATGATTCAGTTTATAGACCTGAAAATTTTGCTATACTTAAATATTGTTATGAGAATTATGAATACAATTCTGATATTGATGCGTTTATTGAGAAAGTCTCCGATGTCCAAGAAGAGACTATATTTTGCAGGAATCTATGGAAGAGGAAATTACTGAAATTGTGAGCTCATTGGATGAAAAAGATGATGAGGAGAGCGAAGAACAAAAGGAGAAAGAGCGGATTAGCTACCCGTGCCCACCTTCTAATGAGAGTAACTCTTCAACTCATACATTGTTTAATTCCCCTTCATGCTTACCGAAGGATGATTGCTATGATGATTGTTATGATCCCGTTGATTCTCTTGAAATATCCCTTTTTGATGATGCTTGCTATGCTTGTGGCCAAGATGCCAATATGAATTATGCTTATGGAGGTGAACTTGCTATAATTCCTTATGTTAAACATGAAATTGTTGCTATTGCACCCACACATGATAGTCCTATTATCTTTTTGAACTCTCCAAACTACACTATATCGGAGAAGTTTGTGCTTATTAAGGATTATATTGATGGGTTGCCTTTTACCATTGCACATGATGATTTTGATGAATATAATATGCATGTGCTTTCTGCTCCTACTTGCAATTATTATGAGAGAGGAACTATATCTCCACCTCTCTATGTTTCCAATATGATAAAATTGCAAGAAACTGCTTATATTATGCACTGGCCTTTACTTTGTGTGCATGAATTGTTCTTTTGTAACATGACGATGCATAGGAAGAGATTTAGACTTTGCTATTTCTTGATTTATGTTACTTTGTGCTCACTACTAAATCACAACTCATTGTTAATTAAAATTGGCTTTGATATACCTTGGGATCCGAGTGGATTCATTACTAGAGCACTATATGCCTAGCTTAATGGCTTTAAAGAAAGCGCTGCCAGGGAGACAACCTGGAAGTTTTAGAGAGTCATTTATTTCTGTTGAGTGCTTTTATATAGTCTAAAAACAAAAAAATAAAGAGGGGAACCCAAAACTTTTCAAAAAGGAAAGTGAAAGTGAGAGAGACAAGCATTGTTGAAGTGGGAGAGCTCCTTGAACTTTGTTCATCCTCACGGAAAGTTTGTGAATCTTAATTACAGAAACTTTTCATCAAAAATAATTATCTCCTTGTAAAATTCCATTGTATTATAAAAATAATGTGCCAAGGCTTGCCTTTAGGATGTTTACAATGCTTGTTGGTTTGTGCGGTGCAGGAAAGAAACTTTGGCTGTAGTGCATGATTTTACATTTTTTACTGGAACGTCAAATGGTTCTGATTCTTTTTGCACTGTCTTGCTATACAAATTTTTTTCCCTAATTGTGGTAGAATTTGGGGGTACTAGAAGTATGGTGAATGTTCAGATTCCTACAGACTGCTCTGTTTTTGACAGATTCTGTTTTTGATGCATAGTTTACTTGTTTTGATGAAACTATAAATTTATATCAGTGGATTAAGCCATGGAAAAGTTATATTACAGTAGAAACAATGCAAAACAAAATATGAATTGGTTTGAAACAGTACTTAGAGTAGTGATTTGCTTTATTATACTAACGGATCTTACCGAGTTTTCTATTGAAGTTTTGTGTGGATGAAGTGTTTGATCGAGGAAGTCTCGATATGAGGGAAAGGAGGAGAGGCAAGATCTCAAGCTTGGGGATTCCCAAGGCACCCCAAGTAAATATTCAAGTATACTCAAGCGTCTAAGCTTGGGGATGCCCTGGAAGGCATCCCCTCTTTCTTCAACAAGTATCGGTATGTTTTCGGATTCGTTTTGTTCATGCGATATGTGCAAGTCTTGGAACGTCTTTTGCATTTAGTTTTCACTTTTATTTTATGCACCATGCTGGTACGAGATAGTCCTTGGTTGATTTATATAATGCTCATTGCACTTCACTTAAATCTTTTGAGTGTGGCTTTATAGAATGCTTCATGTGCTTCACTTATATCATTTGAAGTTTGGATTGCTTGTTTATCTTCACATAGAAAACCGCCATTTGTAGAATGCTCTTTTGCTTCACTTATATTTGTTAGAGCGTGGGCATATATTTTCTAGAAAGAATTAAAATCTCTTGCTTCACTTATATCTATTTAGAGAGATGACAGGAATTGGTCATTGGTTAGTCATAAAATCCTACATAAAACTTGTAGATCACTGAATATGATATGTTTGATTCCTTGTAATAGTTTTGTGATATAAAGGTGGTGATATAAGAGTCATGCTAGTGATTAGTTGTGGATTAGTATAAATACTTGTGTTGAGGTTTGTGATTCCCGAAGCATGCACGTATGGTGAATCGTTATGTGATGAAGTCGGAGCATGATTTATTTATTGATTATCTTCCTTATGAGTGGCGGTCGGGGACGAGCGATGGTCTTTTCCTACCAATCTATCCCCCTAGGAGCATGCGCGTAGTACTTTGTTTCGATGGCTAATAAATTTCTGCAATAAGTATGTTAGTTCTTTATGACTAATGTTAAGTCCATGGATTATACGCACTCTCACTCTTCCATCATTGCTAGCCTCTTCGGTACCGTGCATTGCCCTTTCACACCTCGACAGTTAGTGCAAACTTTGTCGGTGCATCCAAACACCGTGATATGATACGCTCTGTCACACATAAGCCTCCTTATATCTTCCTCAAAACAGTCACCATACATACCTATCATGGCATTTCCATAGCCATTCCGAGATATATTGCCATGCAACTTCCATCATCATCATATACATAACTTGAGCATCCATTGTCATATTGCTTTGCATGATCGTAAGATAGCTAGCATGATGTTTTCATGGCTTGTCCGTTTTTTTATGTCATTGCTACGCTAGATCATTGCACATCCCGGTACACCGCCGGAGGCATTCATATAGAGTCATATCTTTGTTCTAGATATCGAGTTGTAACATTGAGTTGTAAGTAAATAAAAGTGTGATGATCATCATTATTAGAGCATTGCCCCAGTGAGGAAAGGATGATGGAGACTATGATTCCCCCACAAGTCGGGATGAGACTCCAGACTTCATGAAAAATAAAAGAGGCCAAAGAAGCCAAAATAAAAAAAGGCCAAAGAAGCCCGCCAAAAAATAAAAATAAAAATAAAAAAGGAAAAAATGAGAGAAAAAGAGAGAAGGGGCAATGTTACTATCCTTTTACCACACTTGTGCTTCAAAATAGCACCATGTTCTTCATATAGAGAGTCTCTCGAGTTATCACTTTCATATACTAGTGGGAATTTTCATTATAGAACTTGGCTTGTATATTCCGATGATGGACTTCCTTAAATGGCCGAGGTCTTCATGAGCAAGCAAGTTGGATGCACACCCACTTAGTTTCCAGTTTGAGCTTTCATACACTTATAGCTCTAGTGCATCCGTTGCATGGCAATCCCTACTCCTCACATTGACATCAATTGATGATCATCTCAATAGCCCGTTGATTAGCCGCGTCAATGTAGGACTTTCTCTCTTTTTGTCTTCTCCACACAACCTCCACCATCATATTCTCTTCCACCTATAGTGCTATGTCCATGGCTCACGCTCATGTATTGCGTGAAAGTTGAAAAGGTTTGAGAACATCAAAAGTATGAAACAATTGCTTGGCTTGTCATCGGGGTTGCGCATGATTTGAATATTTTGTGAGATGAAGAGGGAGCATAGCCAGACTCTATGATTTTGTAGGGATAACTTTTTTTGACCATGTTGTTTTGAAAAGACATGATTGCTTTATTAGTACGCTTGAAGTATTATCGTTTTTATGTCAAATGATAGACTATTGCTTTGAATCACTGTGTCTTAATATTCATGAAATGATTAGATATATGATCAAGATTATGCTAGGTAGCATTCCGCATCAAAAATTATCCTTTTTTATCATTTACCTACTCGAGGACGATCAAGAACTAAGATTGGGGATGCTGATACGTCTCCGTCGTATCTATAATTTTTTATTGTTCCATGCCTATATTCTACAACTTTCATATACTTTTGGCAACTTTTTATATTATTTTTGGGACTAACATATTGATCCAGTGCCCAGTTCCAGTTCTTGTTTGTTGCATGTTTTATGTTTCGCAGAAACCCCATATCAAACGGAGTCCAAACGTGATAAAAACGGACGGAGAATATTTTTGGAATATTGGTGACATCTGGGAAGAAGAACCAACGCGAAACGGTGCCCGAGGGGGCCACGAGGCAGGGGCGCGCCCCTGACCCTCGTGCGCACCCCGTAAGGCGGTTACTACTCTTCTTTGGCCGCAAGAAAGCTAATTTTCGGGAAAAAATCGTGGCGAAGGTTTCAATCCAACCGGAGTTACGGATCTCCGGAAATATAAGAAACGGTGAAAGGGCGGAATCCTAGAATGCAGAAACAGAGAGAGATAGAGAGACAGATCCCATCTCGGAGGGGCTCTCGCCCCTCCCATGCCATGGGAGCCAACGACCATAGTGGAAACCCTTCTCCCATCTAGGGAGAAGGCCAGGGAAGAAGAAGAAGGGGGGCTCTCTCCCCCTTGCTTTCGGTGGCGACAGAACACTGCCGGGGGCCATCATCATCACCTCAATCTACACCAACACCTCCACCATCTTCATCAACATCTCCATCACCTTCCCCCCTTCTATATTCAGCGATCCACTCTCTCGCAACCCGATGTACCCTCTACTTGAACATGATGCTTTATGCTTCATATTATTATCCAATGATGTGTTGCCATCCTATGATGTCTGAGTAGATCTTCGTTGTCCTACCGGTGATTGATGAATTGCTATGATTGGTTTAATTTGCTTGTGGTTATGTTGCTGTCCTATTGTGTTCTCTGTGTCATGCAAGCGTGAGGGATTCCCGCTGTAGGGTGTTGCAATATGTTCATGATTCGCTTATAGTGGGTTGCTTGAGTGACAGAAGTATAAACCCGACTAAGGGGCTTGTGGCGTATGGGATAAAGGGGACTTGATGCTTTAATGTTATGGTTGGGTTTTACCTTAATGATCTTTAGTAGTTGCGGATGCTTGCTAGAGTTCCAATCATAAGTGCATATGATCCAAGAAGAGAAAGTATGTTAGCTTATGCCTCTCCCACATAAAACTTGCTATCGGTCTAGTAAAGTAGTCAATTGCTTAGGGACAATTTCACAACTCCTACCACCACTTTTCCACACTCGCTATATTTACTTTATTGCTTCTTTATCTAAACAGCCCCTACTTTTTATTTACGTGCTCTTTATTATCTTGCAAACCTATCCAACAATACCTACAAAGTACTTCTAGTTTCATACTTGTTCTAGGTAAAGTGAACGTCAAGCGTGCATAGAGTTGTATCGGTGGTCGATAAAACTTGAGGGAATATTTGTTCTACCTTTGGCTCCTCGTTGGGTTCGACACTCTTACTTATCGAAAGAGGCTACAATTGATCCCCTACACTTGTGGGCTATCAGTGGTTCTCTCTCAGAAAATGATTGCTAGAAGTGTAGGCACGTTCTGATGGCTTTCTCCACAAATTAAGAGAGGGTGGAGGGGTATATATAGCCTCCACACAAAATCTAACCGTTACACACAATTTACCAAAATCGGTGAGACCGAATCATAAAACTCGGTCAGACCGATTTAGTTCATAATGTGACCGTTAGGCATTTTGGTGGGACCGATATGATCAACTCGGTAGAACTGATGTGCTAGGTTAAAACCTCATCTCGGTTTGACCGATTACACAAACTCGGTGGAACCGATTTTGGTAATAAGCGAAACAGAGAGTTGGTCAGGCAAACTCGGTGGGACCGATTGCATATCTCGATGAGACCGAAATTATTGCAATAGGCAACAGAGAGTTTGCAAGCCCATCTCGGTGAGACCAAGATCCCATCGGTGAGACCGAATTGATTAGGGTTTCTGGCAGTGGCTATGTCAAGTGAACTCGGTGGCGCCGGATAGATCAAGTAGGTGGGTCTGAGTTTGACTTTTGGTATGGGTCATATGTGGATATGAGAAAGTGGTTGAGGGCTTTGGAGCATATCACTAAGCACTTTGAGCAAGCAAGCCATTAAGCAACACCTCATCCCCTTTTAATAGTATTGGCTTTCCTATGGACTCAATGTGATCTTGGATCACTGAAATAGAAAATGTAGAGTCTTGAGCTTTGAGCTTGAGCTAATCCTTTGTCCTTAGTATCTTGAAGGGGTTCCACATTCTCTTGTCCATGCCACTCCACTGTTGGACTTATCTGAAATATACTAGATAAAAGTATTAGTCCAACAAGAGATATGTTGACATTAATTACCAAAATCACCTAGGGAGCCCTTTTAGCGAGCACTTTTCCTCTCTGGCAGAGCGATACCATCGGGGATACTTCCCTCCAGGAGGGGGAAATCAAAACCTTCGTCATCACCAATGTTCCTCTCATCGTGGGAGGAATCATCTCCGACACTGGCTTAAACCCTAGTTTATGCGCTATTTCATAAGGGGCTAATTTGGATCCATATGTTTCAGGCCATGGTTAATATATCTTAATTTTTTTGTAGTTGTGGATGCTTGCGATAGGGGGTAATCAAAGTGGGTTGTTTGTTCAAGTAAGAACAACACCCTAACACCGGTCCACCCAAAGTAGTGAACACGAATGAACTAAAGATGATGAATAACATGACTAGACGAGAATTCCCATGTGTCCTCGAGAACGCTTTGCTTAATATAAGAAGTACTTCCGGCTTGTCCTTTGCAATAAAAAGATAGGGCCACCTTGCTGCACTTTGTTACTTTGGTTACTTGTTACTTGCTACGAATTATATCGCTATCAAACTATTTGTTACTGCTACTTTACAACACTTGCATAGATTAGTTTGCTGAAACTGCTTATCAATTCCTTCTGCTCCTTGTTGGGTTCGACACTCTTAATTATCGAAAGGACTACGGTTGATCCCTTATCCTTGTGAGTCATCAAATGTCACCATGGCTCTTTTGATGACAAAAAATGGTTTTACGTGACACAAGTGAAACGTCGCAAAATAGAGCAGATTTTGTAGTGATAGTAGTAACCCAAACTTTGTGACTAGAGGTCCCGTAAATTAGGACCTGGAAAGAATAAGCTATTGGTTAACTGAGGAGAGTAATATATGACCGTGTCTAGGTGAAGATGCAAAACTCTCAGAGCTTTAAGGCAGGTTGGCAACATGCCTTAATATGGTTCTATTGGTTATGATTAGCAAAGATGTTGTCATATAGAGCAGTCATGAAAGAACACACCTATATAAGCTTTGTTTGTGAACGTTGCAGTCTATGAGACTTGGGTGATCTCTAATAAGGTCACGAAGAGACCAGGGAGTATGACATATATGCTCCAAACTACGCGGTAGCCTACTGGTAGTCAGGGACTGGTTGCGACTTTAAGTGAAAATCGTCCACACAAAACTAGCCATTCAAGGCATAGTCCATTGTCAACTTGTGGATGGATGTAACTTAAAACTCTAGGCAAAAGTTCAAGTTTACAGTCTGTGTTGAAACACTAGTAAAGTAAACAAGTAGCAAGAAAAAGACAATTCTCTAAGTGGGTATTTGAGATCTAATGGGGGGGGGGGTTGTTAGAAATAATGGGCCTAGCCCATGTAGAATTTCTAAAATCTCAAACTAGGCCCATGAATAAATGGCAAGTGGTGGTTCTAAAGTTTAGTACCACCCCGAAAGTTGAACATGTATAAGACCTCTTTATATAGTGGGTTCTCTACACCACACTTAGTGACATGTGAAGGATAGAAATAGAAGACAACACGTGTGTTCTCGCTGCTAGCCTGGCCTGGCCAGGCTCGGGCCGAGGCGGCGCGTGCGTGTGACATGCGGGCAAATGGTTCGCCAAAATCCGGTCTGTTGTCTTGTAGGGGCACATCTTCCTTTTTGTCGTTTTATTTTTTGATATCTTGGCAGACAAGTTATTTATTTCTTGTTCGGCACGTATACGACTTAGAAGCCAAGTTGGTTTGAGATCTTGACCGCGACATGATACCAACACTGGTCCTATTATATATACTGCTACTGGCCGCGTCCAAAGACACATCAAAACGCCTAGGGTTTTGCCTTATATGGTCACTCGCGTCGCCACCGTAGTTTACTCCATTTCGAACGCCGGCATGCATCGGCGTGCGGGAGAGCAGGTCTCCGAAACGTGACTACTCAAGTTCGTTATCACAGGTCATATTCGGTCCAAGTTGGCGGCGCTATTCATCATCATCGTCAACACCGTTAACAATAGATTGTCGCCAACATCATCATCAACAACGTCGCTCCTGCAGCAGCAGCTAACGAACAATATATCCATCGTGATCTGTTCATGTCTCTATTTGTAGTTGTTGTTACTTGTGCGATGCTAATTTGCATGTTTTAGTGTTCATCTAGTATGCTAGATTTGTTGCATACTATTTTCTTTTCTGGTCATGAGATATTTACTGGAATTAATCATGAACCTACCTGATTTCCGAACAAGAATAACTCAATAAAATAAAGGGACTAGCTATCCAACGAGCTAATGGAATGTTGGGACCTAGACAAGAAATAATATAGTTTAGCCTGACTCTATGGATAAGAAGATGTAGCTCTTCCTTAAGCTTCCTCTTGCAATTGTACAAACTTAGTTGGATTAATTTGAATCCTTCCCGGTGATCTAAATAGTCCAAGAGATCAAGATGAAGAACTCCAAGAAGAAATGGCACACTCATCAACCTCTTGAAGTGAGCCATTATATCCCGAATTTAACATGGGTTGGATTCCAGCGTGAACATGCAAATATATGTTTTTCTCTAAGGAAAGATGCATGGGGCTGATATAGCCAAGTTAATTGCCGAAATGGCTTGCAAGAAAACCCATTATTTCAATTGAAACTCTAGACTAAGATTATTTATGGCTGAAATCTTCTAACGCAATTCTTTTGTTTTTTTGCGGGTAACGCATTTCTCAACTGTTTCCCCATTTGTTCATCCAGACACTGTCAAAACAGAAAAATGACACGCAACAGGGTCTAGGAAACTCCCGTGTGTGTCTGGACTGTCCAGTTTTTTCTATTTACACATCAAATTTGGAGGGAAAATGAGCCCCTCTGAAGTCTGAACATATGTGTGGTCCAGGCCATGTCAGTGCTACCCGGCAACCCAACCCAACCCTCCTCCCTCTTTCCATCCCCACTGAACCCACACACACCGGACAGTTGGGGGATGTTTGTGGACACGTCCGGGAGATTCACTGAATGCGCTTGGAGATGCCTTGATAAATTCATTGTAAAAAGAAAACACATTGCATCATTGTAATATATCAGGACCGGCTTCCCCAAAAGCTTGAGCACTACTCCTATAGCTATCAGTAGACGGCGACGCTAGCTCAGCTAAGGTCGCGTCCACGCTCCACCCATCAGTCTGCATCAAATACCAGAGGCAGTCACATGAACTTTCCCCGGCCACCATGCGGCCACGTACATGGGTCGATCGCTGCAACCTTAAAACCTCCTGCTCTCTGGAGTACCATCTCTCTCGAGTTACAGCCCTCCAGGAAAGCTCACTGGTACGGGCATGTGCTCCGTGTCAAGCCCCTACTGGCTTTCGGCGTTTTAATAGTAGTACCCTTATCTCTTGCAGCAGCCCGGCCGGCCACACCCACGCTCCCGATCCCCCAATTTCGGGACCAAGACCAGCGCTGCGCTGAGCCGGTCGCGCCAGCCAGCCAGCCAGCCTAGCTGTAGTTAGTGGGAGTGGAAGTGGGAGTGGGAGTGGGGCGCCGCGGCCAGCGATGCCGGCCTCGCTGCAGCCAGAGCGAGCACGAGGCCGAGGCCGGCGCGAGGAACCCTAGAGTGCCCTGCTGGAGCTCTGGCCCACCTCGACCTCGATCGCCCCCCTTGGCCTATAAATCTGCACGGCCGGTACACAGCACTGGCCTCCTCTCCTCCTCGATCGATCTTTCGGTCTTTCCAAACCAAAACTAACGCCCGTTTCTTTCGCATGGGCTCGTAGTCTCGGCAGTGGTGGTTGCGCGGTGCCGGAGGGGTGATGGTATGCGGTGGGGGCGATGGGGGTGAAGCGCGGCGAGCGGGATGGTGCCAGCCGGCCGGGCGCGCGCACGGTGACAGAAGAGAGTGAGCACACGGCCGGCAGGACGGCCCCCGCCGGATGGTGCCGTCGCGGCCGCGTGCTCACTGCTCTATCTGTCACCGGCTGCTTCTTCGGGTTTCCGTCGACCCCCGGCCGGCCCTCCTCCGCCGTTTGTGCCCAGCCCCCTCGCTCTCACTGCATGCCCAGCGCGCGGACAAACGGTTTCCAGCACCAGCAGTACCATTTTCTTTCACATCTCACAGGCGAATGAATTAGCGATACTGTTTAGTTTCACTTTCATCCCCATTATCGATCCGTCTAGTATGATATCTTGAAATTTATAATCCATATGCGTGTGATTTTTGGGTCATTTTTTCATGAACTGTTTGATTCGAGTAGGTAGGTAGCGCCTGTACTAGCTGATGGTTTTCCCTCCCATGCTTGTACGACGCCGTTCGTTCATCTTTCCCGAGGAGCCTGCCCTATTCCACCTTTTCTTCTCCCCTTTCTTGGGAAGGAGATGCATATTCATTGCGCCATTGATGGATCTCGGAGCACGAGCATCGATCACGACGCAGGAATCTACTCCTCCTCCAAGGTAGCAGTACTGTAAATTTTAACCAGATCTGTTCACTGCTCGCGCCTCCTCCTCTTACATCCATCTTCCTCTTTCTCTTCCAGGACAGGTACAGTTAACAGACAGTTCAACGAAGCACCAGCCCAGACTTCACATGCAAACTGGCTCAGTCAGACAGGAGCTCTAGCATGGGTTTAATTTGATCTGACGGTGGATGGATAGCACACCACGGCCACACAGATCTGCTGCTCCTGCCATTTCCACTACCATCAGGTCAGTACTTAACTTGTGCTGTCTCCTGTCCTTTCTGTTATTCATGCACATCGCTAGCTGGATGGTATTCAAAGTATGAGTAATGGTGCAACGATACGTTGTCCCCTAGCTGTGGCTCCACAAATGTAGGATATACTGTTGGGCTACTGTTCCATTGATGGCTCTCGTACATACACGCTATCGTCACAATCCTCGCCCCACCTTGCATGTTTGACCCGAGCTTGGGCCGGCATGGCTCCTGTGCAGTGAAAGAAATTTCAACAGAGACTGTTCCTAGTGGATCATATAATCTCGCAGAGCGAGAGAGAGTTGCACCTGCAAAATAATGCTTTTTTTGGGGGAGAGACTGAAGTTTTGGGTCTAAAAGATTTAATAAGATTTAATAGCTAGGCGAGTTGGCTGCTTCTAGCAATTGATCTGCTTGCAAATTAAGTTAGTATGTTATTGTTTCATCTGTTGGTAAACGTTAATTGTAGGTGTGGAGAAGTTTCTTGTGCAAATCCATGGATAGCACACACAAACTCACCAGGTACCAGCTGGTTTTTCATACTCCGATAGCTCATTTCTAGGTTGGAATGCCGAAGCCCCCATTTCAAAATATAAGACTCATTAGACAAGGTTTTGACCAATAATTATTTCATTAATATGCAATTATTGGTGTGATACTCATTTCGGAAGTTATGACCATAAGTAAATACTCCCTCTTATATTTCTTTACAGAGGGAGTACTAATTTTGAAAATGGATCTAGTGACATTAGATTCATGTCAAATAAACCAAGTATACATTAATGAAGCAAAAAAAAAGTGTGTATGTGTCTGTGTCAAAGCCTCCACATAACGAAACAACAATATGATTCATATTTTGAAATGGAGATTGTAATCAGCACAACTGTTCATTGTTTCCTTGCGAAACGAAGAGCCAGATTTAGTATGATGAGTATCTAAGTTTGATCTAACTAAGTTGCAATATTTCATGCTTTATGTTTATGTGGCTAGAAAGTGTGGGTCTTTAAACTACTGCCCTACAGGCATACCTAATTACTCCCTCTGTCCCATAATGTAAGATGTTTTTAGTGTCAAAAAACGTCTTATACTATGAATATAAGACGGAGGGGTAACTATATGATGAAAGTTTTCTAAAAACATGCTCCGCGCCAGTATTATAGTTATCATTTTGCAGTAAATATGCAACTGCACTTGGTATATCCATCTGCCCCTGGAAAATTTTGTAAGTAGCTAGATCACACCTTACATATGCCCATGAATCTTGCATGCATGCATGGGAGGGGTACTGGTCTATATAGTCACCCTGATTATTTGTTACTTCATGTTTTGTTTAGAAGCATGTCAATATGAGCACTTTGCTGCATCTCTAGTGAAGTAATCCACCACTGTCAACTGTATTGTAATAAGTAATCTCTAGTGCCCTATTTTAATTATAAAATTCAACCTTGGAATATACACTAGGGTCATAAGATAAACTTCCACAGTGATTTTGATCCCCCACCGTATTGCTCACCATCAATTAGTATATGATAATGTGCGTAAATATCTTTTACCCCAAAGTGTGTTATAAACTCTAGTTTGATGAAATGCATGAGCTTAGCTTGAGGATTACATATTAAATAAGAAAACTAGGGGAATTACATATATTTGACTTAAAAGGTGACTGGAAGCTCAAACCAATGACAACACTACATCCTCGTGCATCGCCACTAGGTTGTATTGGTGTCTATGCATGGTTAATACTTACTGCTAGTCTGCAGTTGTTGTACCCATGTATGGAGTCTATTTATGCTAAATCCAGTTTTGCAGTATGGCTTTGATAAATATGCTTCCACTTAACTAATATATGTACCCACGTTCCAAAGTTGATATTGATAAGAGCATTTGAAAAGCCACCAATCTTCATTTTTAACATTTTTTTGCGGGTGCATTTTTAACAAATTACTGTGCTAAGCTATACATATAACAGCTCTGTTCATCTTTAGAGCCTCTTATTATCGCATTGTGTTGACATGTGGGATTTAACATATTGCTTGAGGATTTGTTAGATAAAATGACTTTTACATAAAAGAATTAATACTGCTAGCTTTTATACTTTTTCTCGGCAGTGGCACATGATGTATATTGTACACTAGGTGCATGCACGAATAAGCTATGTGTTGGATACACCCATACATGTGATCACAGAAAGGAATCAAGGGCATCGTCTTGTTAGCAGTCTACAATTTGAAGTAAATCTGTAGGAGACAATAAACTCCTACACATGTTGATAAAATTGAAGTATTCAAGTACAATAAAGGCTAGCTGCACATCAAGTTAGACACATATAATTCATCTGTCAAGTAGTTATCAAACTTTATGATTTAATCAACATGAATGTATGTATATACATATAGGTTGTAAAAATGGAAAATGGAAATTCAAGTAGTGCATGATTTTTTTCTTTACACTTTTTTTTGCATGCTTCATACATATGTGCGTAGCCTTAATCAGCTCTATGTGGACACAGTGACATGTTCTAGCCAAGTAGGGGATTTTGGCATCTACTTTTGTTTGAATGAAATGGTTGCATGTATTGTCCATGCTCAGTCGTGTGATCAGAAATAAACCTTTCGTCATGAAGAGATAATATTGTCTTCCTGACAATTGGCAGATTTTTAAAACAATCTTTTGACTACTTCATTATCAACCATTATTTCTGATTAGATTATTAAACCTAAGCAATGAGATTGATGCACGTTGAAATGCTGCATGGAATACTTATTGAAGAAAAGTATGCGCTTCCTTTGTTTAAACTATTTGTGCCTACCCCCAACTTGTTTGGGACTAAAGGCTTCGTTGTTGTTGTAATTTATTCACTCATGATGAATTTTGGGAACCCGTTCTTCTTTTTACTAGTGAGTAGTGAAAATGCACGCCAAAGAATGCCAGACTGACACAACTCGTACATGAAAACGCATGTATGCCTTTCTGAATAAAGAACTATTTCCACTGTCCAGAATTAACTGTCGCTGAAATGAGTAAATCTACACTCTAAAACGCGTCTAGATACACTCATTTCAACGACAACTAGTTCCAGACGAAGGTTGTATATACCACAGGGACATCATAAGTTCTGTAAAGCATGAGATACAACAGTTTTCATGTATATAATCTGGAATAGGGGAACACTTATGAGGTGATGAATTACTTGCAGGAGGTAAGTTGTTTTACAAATGTGACATTGGATCTATAATTTTTTTCTTTTCAACATAATTTTTTGATCTGGTAAAAATGAAATTAGTACTATATGAGTCATATGTATTGTAGACACCAAACGAAGCAGTGGTTTATCCAAACTTCAAAAATAATAATCTATTTTCTAATCCGTTATTGAGAAAGTGTGAAAAGAGCCAAGAGACTTGAATTTTGGACTTCAGCAATAAGGATTGATGAATTGTACAGACGAATATGGAGAGTAATATTTATACACGCCCACTATAAGGAGATTATGAGTTTCATTAAATATATCAGACGGCTGATGGAACTAGTGCTTTTCAAATTATTATTTTGGAAGGTCGAGCTTTTCATATTGGTATAGAAATGGGGTAAATTGTTCTTTCTTTTTTCATTGTCGATCTTTATGTTCAAATTATTGGCTCAAGTTTATAAACGAATAATGGAACAACTACTGCACAAGAAAGGGTATATTTCCATGGCCAAGAGAGCACTAGAAGCCTTCTTGTAAATTTCAAAATAAGATTAGTTTATTTATATAATTTCAAAATAAGATTAGTTAACATCAAACAAGAATTTGTGGGATATAACATGGAAAGCAATTAATAAAAATTGAACGTGACACTACTATATATAAAAAGTAGTTGCAGGTCTTCTCATTAGAAAACAAATGTTTGTGTGCATGATTTAAATTTTCCTATTAACCGACACAAAGTTTCAAGCCTTGATGGTATGTTAAACGAGCAGGGTTGAGCTAAGACATATGATTAAACTTATTTGATGTATTAGTTAGTGGTAGATTAGGCTAGTTGTAATGGGAGTATCGTAGCTAGTATCATGCATGCCAACTAGACAATTTTGGTGAGATGGCATAGAATTAAATGAAGAAAGTGAGGGTTGAGTATCATATCATGATATTGTATCATAATAAATGTATGCTACTTTGTGTTATACATGGCAATAAATAAAGTACTATATGATACTAATACAGCGATGCTACACACACGACGATATTGGACGATCACCGAACGATGCTACACATCAAACCGTCCATGCGTTAGAGCAAACGTAGCTAGCACCATTCATTCTCGCATCGTGTGGAGTTCGGCCGGGCAGTGTCGTCCGTGTAGTATTTTCGATACTAATATATGATACTATCCACACTAGTATCATATGCATGATACTAGTATATGATACTCCCCATTACCAGCCTAAATATCTTCCTAGCGTGTTCTAAATTACCTTTAAAAGTGTGTTCTAAATTACCTTTAAAAAGACCGCTGCCTATGTGTGGGAGATTGGGATATAGTTTTTCTTAGAACCCTGCTATACACACGGCACTACACACAGGATTTCTATATGACGCTGAAGATCACACCATCCGTTTGATACGAGTGTCGGTTGCATGTCGTGCCGTTGTTCTTGGGCTAGCTGATTTGTTGCCGATAGGACGCTATCCATGCCGGCCAGCCTGTCTCTTGATCTAGAGACGTTGTCTTGGAGCTCCATCATTCTGTGGATGAGCTTGGTAAAGTTTTCCGCTAGATTAGGGTCTCCGCGCGTGGCTTGTAGTTTGTCGATGAGAGCTGTGGCGGCCTGGAGGTCGTGGGCTCTTGTTGGTGGAGGTGCGACCTCTCCGGATTCACTGAAGCCTATGCCGAGCTCCCGTCCGCGGGCTGCAAGGTCTTGGAGGGTAGCTCGTGGACGGCGACGTGATCGGCGCAACCGTTCGTAGTCTATTGTTTCCTGTCATCGCGCTTCTCTCTCGGCGGCCTCCCGGGTGCGTCGTTGAAGCTGCAGATGTGTATTTAATGTCGCCATACGGAGGGCCTCCATTGCCCGAGCCGTCAGATCATTGTCGGGTATTGGTGTGGTGAGGAGGTTCATAGCCTCCGCGAAGATGACTGGTTGCATTAACGCGACGTCCGCAAGGCTTGAGGTGCCGCCCCAGGGGTGAAGAAACCTGGCGGTGCAGATCCCAGCAGGGTGCCCATGCCGTTGTGCTACTACAGGGTGATCAGAGGCGCCGTTGGTGTTGAAGTCTTTTTTTTTTGTGAATACGCTTTGTTGCGTATCATTTCATTGATAGAAGGGGGAGGGAAACACAGGGTGCAACTCTAGGGGGCGTACACTAAAGGCGTCCCGAAGAGTGCAAGGTGAGCAGAGAAGAGGGTGCTCAGCCTCAGTACAAGTGCGTTCACGTTACAGGAATGATGGATGCTAGCCTAGTTGCTCCAGCACGTGCCCACAGGCGGGCCTCGTCTTTGATTGTGCGATCCAGATTGTCATTCGAAGGCCGGGTATTGTCGAACACGGCTGTGTTTCGGTGCTTCCATTTTTATTTTATTTTTAAGAAATCACCGGGGGAGGGGTTCCTCCACCTGAATATATTACTCAAAGTGACCATTATACCAAGAGAGTGATCCAGTTTATAAGGGAAACCGGATCGAAAATCTGAACAAATTGACCCCGTTTATAAGGGAAACCGGGCCGAAAACCATACAAGTAGCAAGATTACAAAAGGATGAGAAGAACACGACGCCCAAGATAAGGCAGGACCTAGCTAGCAGGCGAAAAGGACCATCACCACAAGAGACACAAGTAGATGTAGGGTGTCGTCGAAGGATCACAATACCAAGACTTTGCAAGCAACCTAACGCACAACACCGGCGTACAAACCGAACCCACGGCGCAACACAGGAGCATCCATAATCAACGAGTGCCAAGCACGAACCTTGAGTCGGAGCTCCACCAGTGGAATTCAGAACGATTAGCAAGTTTGGGAAGGCTTCTTGCGTCGTCATTGAGCAAAGATGAACCAAGATAACCCCAAGAGCACAAAGCTCGCCACAACACAACGGCAACCATGGGACGGTCTTGAGCCTGCACAGCAACAGGGACAACACAAAGGCACCGCCGCCGCCCCCCAACAGAACACCACCAAAGACAGAAAAAGGGTAGAGATGGCGACTCCACAACACGGAGCGTTGTTGTTGCCAGACCCCAACACACACCACCGTCAACCCCGAGCTAGTCGCGTCACCACCACCGACATCCCCGCCTACCAAACAAAATAACCTGGCCAAACTTCTCGATGATGCCTTCAAGAAGCTGTGGGACGCACGGTTGCGCCACCATCATCGGTTCCAGGCGGACCTGGAAGCAGAGTTTCCTCTGAAGTTGAGCAAAAGGTGGCGAAATCAACGTTTCAACGACGCCTCCAAGAAGGTTAGTGGCACCCACGGGCGTCACCGTCGTTGGCTCTGAGCAGAGCATGGCTTTCACCGAGTTGAACATACACACACCCTATGAACAGATTATTTGAGGTGGACGGCGCACCTGCATCACCATGAAGCATTGGGCCATGGCAGCCCCAATGCCGCACATGGCCAGAACTCCACCTCCCAGCCACCCACCGTCGTGCAGCCAGCAGCGAGCCGCCACCACGCCACTGGACGGAAGAAACCGCCGTGCCTCAAAGTCGCCGGGGCCGAAGTCGCCAGATATGGCTAGCACCAGATTAGGATTCCCAACCATGCAGCTCGACGAGCATTAGGCCAACACAGCTGTGCACCATGGCGCGCCTAGCCAGACCGAAAGAAGGTCAGACCAGCGGACGTACCACCACCCGACCTCCACCCTCCTGGCACACCCAGCCCGTGCTCCCAGCAGCGAGCTGCCACCATGCCATCGGGTAGCAACCACCACATCGCCCCACTGCTCGACGCTAGATCCGGGCGGTCCTGGGCCAGGGTGCTTCGACAGCTCAGGCATAGAGCACCATGGCCAACAATAGCCGGGCACCATTCCTCACCACCAGCCACCGCCACCACCTCCCCCACCAGCCGCACACAACCGAGCTCCCAGCAGCAAGCTGTCACTACGCCGCCAAACAGCATCCCTCGTGCCCTGCTTCGCCAACACCTTGCGAGCTATTAGAAGCCACCGACAAACGCCAGATCTGCGCGACGCATCGCCTGGACCCCGACCCGCCCGGTCGACGACCAGCAAAAGGCCAGAAACGGCTGTGAGCAGCCACCCCCGCCACCCTCGCGCCCCAACAGCAGTTAGTAGAACCAGCACCAGCGCCCGAAGCCGGGCACGGGCACGGATCCAGGCACGCCGGCCAGATCCACCGCCGAGGGGAGCAGCCGCACGCGTTGCGAACCAGCGCCGGCGAGCAGGCACAGCAGCACCACGCCGCCTCCCTGCACCCCTTCCACGCGCCGCGCCCTCCTTTACCGAGCCCAGCAGCAGCCACCACCCCGACGACCACAGCCCGCCGACAACCTCACGTCCACCGCGAGCTCTCCCCAACCGCCTTCGGAGGCTGGGGCCGTCGCCACCGCGGCGAGGCCAGCGGCTGCGGCGGAGGAGAGAAGGCGGGAAGGGGGTTGTCGGCGGCGACGGGCTAGGTCGCCCCCGAGTCGCTCTAGCAGAGCGATGCGGGAGCCTCTGTCCTTTTCTCTGTATTGTGGTCGAGCATCTGTGAGGACGATGAGTGAGTCCGTCCCCTTGCGAAGGAATGATGGAACGGAGCTCTTGATCATGGACCACCAGTTGAAGAAGTCGTCGGTCGTGCTTGGCGTGGATATTGGTAGGCGGTACCATGAGAGTATCTCGTGCCAAGTTATCCTGGAGAAGACGCACCGGGTGAGCAGGTGATCCAGGGACTCCGGCTCCTGGCAACAGAACTTCCAGAGGGGGTCATGCGGTAGGCCATGGCGAGCGCGGTGCTCGGCCATCCAGCACCGGTCCATAGAGGCAAGCCCGAGGAAGAATTTAGCTCCAGTCGGTGCCCAGGAGCGCCAGATGAGGCGCCAGAAGGGGTTGATGGTCGATCCATCGAACAATGATGTACGCAGAGTTGGTCGTGGACAACCTGTTGTTGGCCCACTTCTAGGTGATTTTGTCGGGCTCGGTAGAAAGTTGAATACGCTGGATCTGTCACCAGAGGTCGACGTACTCGATGGCGGCGGCAGCGCTCATGGCTCCGTGGATGTCGCTAATCCATAGCGAGTTCTGTAGGGCCTCGCAGACCAAGCATTGGCAGCGCCGCCGGCACGGGACTAGGGGTACCAGGGCTGGGGCAATTTCGGCAGCCCTTGATCTAGTGGTCAATCCAGAAGCGGCATGTTTGCTCGTCCCCAGTGACCCAAGTGGTGAATGTGCGGAAGAATTGACTCGTTTACTCATCACTTGGGAGCTGAAGATGGCTCCAAGGGCGATCCAGATCGGTTGTCCTGTAGCCATAGCCAGCGGGCGCGCAAGGCAATGCCCGTGCGGTGGAGGTCGCCCACCACGAGGCCACCATACTCGAGCAGGCGGGAGAGTTTGGGCCAGCTAACAAAACAATAGTCGTGCTTGGCGTCCTTACGACCATGCCAAAGAAAGTCACTCACCACCATCGTGATTCTCTTGAGGATCATGGGGTTAGAGCCATGGTGAGGAGGATGTGGATCGGCATGGCGGTGAGCATGTGTTGCACCAGAGCAAGGAGCTCGACGTGTGATAGGAGGGAGGCTTTCCATGTGGCGAGCTTCTTGGAGAGCCTGTCGACCAGGGGGAGAGCGCGGAAGCGTGGCACTTGCGGGTGGTGAGCGGCAATCCGGGGTAAGGGATGGGGAAGTTCTTGACGGCGCACGAAAGCTCCGAGGCGATCATGGTGGCAACCTCGTCCGTGCACCGGATTGGCGATGCCGAGCACTTGGCGAATTAGTGCGCAGGCCGGATGCATCACCGGACAATTGTAGGAGCTCGCGGATGGCGACTAGCTCGGGCGGGTTGGGCTGGCAGAAGATGACCACTTCATCAGCAAAGAGCGAGATGTTAGATGCCACATGCCTCTTGGTGAGCCGCTGCAACATGTCGGCAGACATGGCGTGCTGGAGGAGTGAATTCAGAGTGTCGATGACGATAGCGAATAGCATGGGTGAGACCGGATCGCCCTGGCGTAGCCCACATGCATGATCGACCTGCGGCCCCTGGCTGCCGTTGATGAGGATGTAGGTGGAGGCCGTTGACGTGAGGATGGAGATACATTCACACCAATGTCTACCGAAGCCAAGGTGCGTCGGAGTTTCGAGGAGGAAGGGTCAGGAGACCATATCGAAGGCCTTGTCAATGTCGAGCTTAAGGAGAACCCGCGGTGACTTGTTGTTGTAGAGGAGCCGAACCATTTGCTGGACGAGAAGGAAGTTGTCATGCACGCAACAGCCAGTGATGAATGCGCTTTCGTTAGCGGAGACAATTTCCCCCATCCCTGGAGCGAGACGCAAGGAGAGCACCTTGGCGAACAGTTTAGCGATGATGTGGATCAAACTGATAGGCCGATAGTCAGTTATCACGGAGGCATCAGGTTTCTTGGGCAGTAAGATGAGGAGGGCCTTGTTGAGCTTGTGAAAGTTGCGACCATTCAAGGAGTAGAGCTTCTTGAAGGCCTCGCAAATGTCGGCCTTGATGATTGGCCAGCATGCACGAAGGAACTCGGAGGTGAATCCGTCGGGGGCCGGGCACCTTGCCCGTTGGCATTTTCTTGATAGCATCCCAAATCTCCTACTCGGAGAAAGGAGCATCAAGCTCGAGTAGGTCGAAGCTCCTATGATCTATGATGTCGAGGCGGATGGAGTGAGTTCGCGTGGCAGCGATTCCCAGAATGGATTAGCTCTGTTCATTTATATCTTTCAGCTCTGATTTTCTGTTCCCTATCTTCTCCCAGTATCCTATGCTAGATTCAGGGGGAGCAAGACATCTAAGGGAAAGAAATCATTTAAATTCATTGCATATCTTTATTCTTGGGGACATGTCTAATCCAATGTGGTACTTAGTACTCACTCACTACATGTCATCCCAGTATTGGTATTCTTGTGGTTTCTTCTGTTTGCTCTGGCTAGTAGATGTACCTGTGTTATCTAACCTTGTTTATGCAGGTTCATTCCATCCTAAGCCAACTCAAGACTACAAGGTAAGTATATGCATAACAATCATGTGTATGAGGAATTCTTGCTGATGTACATACTGTTTGCAAGAAGGACTCATGAGCATGAAGGTATTTTCTTTAATATTCTTTGCTCTGATGCATATGGCCAAGATACATGTAACACATTGCCTACTCTATCATGGTTATGCTCTCACATGCTTCTATATTCCATATTCACATGATTGCATACATGTAGGGGGGCCTATGCTTGTTGCATGTTTTCCAAAGCTTTACTTGCTGTTCTTTATATCTTTATCTAAAGCTTTGATGTATGTTGTCATCAATTACCAAAAAGGGGGGAGATTGAAAGCACAAGTGCTCCCTAGGTGGTTTTGGTAATTAATGTCAACATATCTCTTGTTGGACTAACACTTTTATCTAGTATGTTTCAGATAAGTTCAACATTGGAGTGGCATGGACTAAAGGGTGTGGAAACTCCTTCAAGATGCTAAGAATAAAGGATTGGCTCAAGCTTCAAGCTCAAGACTCTTCATTTTACATTTTAGTGATCCAAGATCACATTGAGTCTATAGGAAAAGCCAATACTATCAAGGAGGAATGAGGTGTTGCTTCATGAGTTTCTTGCTCCACAGTGCTTAGTGATATGCTCCGAAACCCTCAACTACTTTCCCACTTCCACACATATGTCCTATACCTAAAGTCAAACTCGGCCCCACCGATTCTTTCTATCAGGCACCACCGAGTTCAGATGACATAGCCACTGCCACAAACCCTAGGCAAATCGGTCTCACCGATAGGGATCTCGGTCTCACCGAGATGGGATTGTAATCTCTCTGTGTATGTCCATTATCAAAGTCGGTCTCACCGAGTTTGAGAAATCGGTACTACCGAGATTACAATGCAAACTTCCTGGTTGACTCATTACCAAAATCGGTCCCATTGAATTTGTGTAATCGGTCCAACCGAGTTTGCCTGACCAACTCTCTAGAAAGCTAATTACCAAAATCGGTCTAACCGAGTTTGTGTAATCGGTCTCACCGAGATTACGTTATGCCCTAACCCTAACCATATCGGTCCTACCGAGTTGCATATCGGTCCCACCGAAAATCATAACTCTTTGCATGCTTGCTTGTTATGTATTGGGAATGTTAAACTTGTGCCTAAACTCCACTGAAACTTAAAGATCTTAAAAATTGCAACTTTGGTACTTAGTGTGTAATCACCCCCCCCCCTCTAGACACCTCTTCTCAAGGTCCTACAAGTGGTATCAGAGCTTTGGTCTCCATTGCTTTGGTTTAATCACCATTGGAGGAATATGGATGAGTCTACTTTGGGAGTCTTAGTAGAGTGCCTATTCTTGACGGAGAGTATTTTCATGAGTGGAAAAATGAGATGCTTGTAATCTTCAATCAATATCATTTGAACAAGTACATTGCTAGTCCTTGTGCACCTCATATTGATCCTATGCATCCTACTCTTGATGAGTCAATTGACATGATTAGGAATCTTAGAACTATTAATGTTATCATTAGAGGCTTGCCTAGAAACTTAATTATAAATTTGCCTACTCTTGAGTGTGCCTACACTATATGGAAATTTCTTGAGGAACGCTTTCCAAATTATTCCTTGAAAAATCTAGATGAAATTCTCCATAAGTCTATTGTCTTGAGTAAGATGAATACTAGTGATCCTATGTTTGGTGATCGTCTATTTGAGCTTACAGACCTTATGCGTGCCAAAGGAGATGTTGGAATTATTAGTGATATTATTTCTGAAGCTATAAAAATTCATAAGCAAGATCATTGTCAAACTCACTCTAACGAATCACCCTCTCTAGGATTTGATACACCACATGACGATGTTGAACATGGATACTATGATGAGGATGATGATAGTGACTTCGATCTTGATGATGCAATGAGACACTTTGGTCTTATGGTAAATCTTCGGGGATATATGTCAGGAGGAAAGAAATGGGTTCTTGATAGTGGATGTACCGATCACATGACCGGAGATAAAGACATGTTTCGTGAGCTTGCTGAAAACGATGGTCCTCGAAAGTATGTCACTTTCGGTGACAACTCAAAGGGTAAGGTGGTTGGCCTCGGTAAGGTGGCCATATCACATGATAGCTCCATACAAAATGTTATGCTCGTCGAATCTCTTGGTTACAACCTACTTTCAGTATCTAGACTTGCTGATTTCGGTTTCAATGTCCTATTTACTGAAGTAGACTGCCAAGTGTTTCGTCGAGACAATTATAAAATGGTCTTTACCGGGATACGTAGAGGTGATCTATACATTGTTGATTTCACTTAAAAGGCTCAACCTAAAACTTGCTTCATTGCTAAATCCTCAAAAGGTTGGTTATGGCATAGGCGATTAGGTCATGTTGGTATGCGAAACCTTGACAAGCTTATTAAAGGAAATCATATCCTTGGTGTTAACGATGTCATATTTGATAAGGATAGACTTTGCAGCGCTTGTCAAGCAGGTAAACAGGTTGGAGGAAGGCATCCCGTGAAGAACATTATGACCACAAGGAGGCCACTCGAGCTACTACACATGGATCTTTTTGGTCCCAACACCTACAAGAGTCTCGGTGGAAATTCTTTTGGTCTAGTTATAGTTGATGATTTTTCAAGATTTACGTGGGTGTTCTTTCTCGATGATAAATTGCAGGTCCAAAAGATCTTCAAAAACTTCGCTAGGAAGGCCCAAAATAAATTTGAAGTGAAGATCAAGAAGGTTCGCAGCGACAACGGAACGGAGTTTAAGAACGCAAATGTGGACACCTTTCTTGACGAAGAAGGTATTTCACACAAGTTCTCGTCTACGTACACACCTCAACAAAATGGAGTTGTTGAGAGGAAGAACCGGACGCTCATCGAAATGGCGAGAACGATGCTTGATGAGTACAAGACGCCAAAGCACTTTTGGGTAGAAGCGGTTGAGACAGCTTTTCATGCAAAAAATCGCTTGTATCTTCACAAACTACTCGGCAAGACGGCATACGAGCTCCTCACCGGTAACAAACCCCAAGTTGGATACTTTCGAGTATTCGGCTCAAAGTGCTACATTCTTGATAAGCATCGTCATTCTAAATTTGCTCCTAAGTCTCATGAAGGTTTCCTACTAGGTTATGGCTCAAACTCTCACACTTACCGTGTGTACAACAATTTCACCCTAAAGGTTGAAGAGATGGTAGATGTGAAGTTTAATGAATCTAACGGCTCGCAAGTAGAGCAACTGCCAATTGATGTAGGAGACAAAGATCCTTCGGAAGCAATCCAAGACTTGTCTATTGGCAAGGTCCGTCCAACGGAGGTGAAGGAGAGTACCTCGTCCGTCCAAGTGGAAGCTTCTACTCCACGACAAGGTGAACCAAGAGTTGATACGGAAGCATCCACAAGTGGGACACACCAAGATGAAGAAAATGATGAAGTGCATCAAGATGAACGTCAACAACCTCCTTCTCCACCACAACAAGAGAACGACAACGCCAACAATGAAGAAGGCAAAGAAGAAGAACAAGATGAAGAAGAAGTTCAACCAAGAACCAAGCAAAAGCTTTCACGAGTTCAAGCAAGAATTGCTAAAGATCATCCTGTCGAGCAAATGTACAATGATATTCAAACCGGGAGAATCACTCGCTCTAAAACTCATTTAGCTAACTTTTGTGAAAACTATTCTTTCATCTCTAGCATTGAACCTATGAAGGTCAAAGAAGCATTTGAAGATCCGGATTGGATAAATGCTATGCATGAAGAGCTACACAACTTTGAGAGGAACCAAGTTTGGACATTGGTTGAGAAGCCCGACAACAACCACAACATCATCGGTACCAAATGGGTGTTTCACAACAAGCAAGATGAAGATGGACAAGTAGTTCGCAACAAAGCACGTCTCGTCCCCCAAGGCTACACACAAATCGAAGGTATGGACTATGGTGAGACTTATGCTCCCGTTGCTAGACTTGAGTCCATTCGCATCTTACTTGCCTATGCTAATCACCATGATATCACCTTGTACCAAATGGACATTAAAAGTGCTTTTCTAAATGGTGAAATTGAGGAGGAAGTTTATGTTAAGCAACCTCCCGGCTTTGCCAATCCTAAGAAACCCAATCATGTTTACAAACTTCACAAAGCTCTTTATGGTCTTAAACAAGCTCCTAGAGCATGGTATAAGTGCTTGACCAAGTTCCTTATTGAAAAAGGCTTTGAAATTGGGAAAATTGATTCAACACTTTTTACTAAAAGGGTTAGTGGAGAACTCTTTGTGTGCCAAATTTATGTTGATGATATTATATTTGGTTCAACTAACCCTCATTTTAGTGAAAAGTTTGGGAAGCTAATGTCGGAGAAGTTTGAGATGTCTATCATGAGTGAACTCAAATTCTTTCTTGGGTTGCAAATCAAGCAAACTAAGGAAGGTACTTTTGTTTCTCAAATGAAGTACACCAAGGACCTATTCAAGAAGTTCAATATGCAAGAATGCAAAGGTATGACTACACCCATGCCTACTAGTGGACATCTTGACTTGACCAAAGATGGTGAACCGGTTGATCAAAAGGTTTATCGCTCTATGATTGGTTCATTGTTATATCTATGTGCCTCACGTCCCGATATCATGCTAAGTGTGTGCATGTGTGCACGATATCAAGCTGCTCCTAAAGAACGTCATCTTAAGGCCGTGAAAAGGATAGTGAGATACTTAATCCATACACCAAATTTTGGCATTTGGTATCCTAAGAGTGCCTCTTTCGATCTTGTTGGCTACTCCGACTCGGACTATGCCGGTGACAAGGTTGATAGAAAGTCCACTTCAGGTACTTGTCAATTTCTTGGTAGATCTCTTGTGTCTTGGTCCTCCAAGAAACAAAACTCGATATCCTTATCCACCGCCGAATCAGAATACATTGCCGCTGGTTTATGTTGTGCTCAATTACTTTGGGTGATCCAAACTCTTAAAGATTATGGGATATATGTGAAACATGTTCCATTGCTTTGTGACAATGAAAGTGCTATCAAAATTGGTCATAATCCCATGAAACATTCTCGAACTAAGCATATTGAAGTTCGTCATCATTTCATTCGAGATCATGTTGCTAAGGGTGACATTGATCTTAAGCATGTTCGCACCGAAAAGCAATTAGCGGATATATTCACTAAACCTCTTGACGAGAAAGTGTTTTGTGGGTTAAGAGGAGAATTGAACATCATTGATGCTTCAAACTTGGAGTAGAAACTCCATTGGATACATGCAAGACATGAGCTTATGACTAATCCTTGATATTTCTCTTATGATGAAGATCTTATGTCTTGGATATATTTGTATCTTGCATGTTATCTAACCCATGTAGGAACTTGGATGAATCTAATTCCATGAGGTTGTAACCTACTCATATCTTGAGCAGTCTCTACATCACCAAGTCTCTACACAAAGGTGGTTGAAGACAAGGAAGCACAAAACCATTCAAACATATCCTTTGACAAATCCTATGTTGAGTTTCATGTTTGTCATTGTTGGAGACACAAGTGCTCTTACTTGCAAGAACTAACCCATGTAGGTAGATGGACTCAAATTCCAAGTGGTGCTCCAAATTCTTGATGAGCTACATCAACCTTTGAGCAACTCACACAAGTTCAACTACATGGTCAACACCACCAACCAAGGTATGTCATTCCATCTTAGGGAAGCTTTACTCCGAGTCATGAGCTAAAGAAACTCGACAAGATGTGAATACATCAAGATGCTTAAACGAAAAATGGTAACCCCATTTTGAGCTTAAACGGTGAGTATGACCTATGATCAAGTGATCTCACTTGACTCCTAAGTCAATATACTCTAACATAGGTGACTTTGTCGCTGACCATCTCTAGATGAAGTTCTCTTGTGTTCTTTTCTGTGTTTCTGCATTTGTCTCATGCATATTTGTTTCCCCTTTCAAAAAAAACTTCATCTAGATTTCTTTATGTTCTGCATTTTCTGCATCCAATTCATTGCATATCATTCAGTTAATTCCTTGCAAATCTTTGTGAGATCTTATTAGTCTAGTGAGCTGAGGTGACAAGTGTTTTCTTTGCGACGAACTCGGTTACACCAATTTGTTGTTTTCGGTCCAACTGAATCCTTTCGGTACAACCGAAGCATACCACTCGGTGCCACCGATTTCACAACAGGAAAAACAGTTTGCCACTTATTCTTTGTTTCTTCTGATCTAGCTCCAATCAATGAATCTTGTCCTCTACAAGCATCACATTTTTATCGTTTCCTTGTGTTGTGACTCAAGGACCAAACCCATTCGACAGATTCCAGAAAACCCTTCTTGGAAATTGATGTCAAAGGGGGAGAGAGAGATCACATCAAAGCTTATCATTTAGAGAGAGATCACATCAGAGAAAGAGTATATCACCTCCTCAAGGGGAGAGAGAGATCTCCAGGGGGAGAGAATACTCAAGTAGAAAGTATTTTTCAAGGATCCCAGATGCTTGGTGTTCAAGAGGAGAGATGCCACATGTCTTATTGAAGGGAAAAGACATGTTCATATGTGCTTATTTGCATTAGTTTGCATTAGCTCTGTTCATTTATATCTTTCAGCTCTGATTTTCTGTTCCCTATCTTCTCCCAGTATCCTATGCTAGATTCAGGGGGAGCAAGACATCTAAGGGAAAGAAATCATTTAAATTCATTGCATATCTTTATTCTTGGGGACATGTCTAATCCAATGTGGTACTTAGTACTCACTCACTACATGTCATCCCAGTATTGGTATTCTTGTGGTTTCTTCTGTTTGCTCTGGCTAGTAGATGTACCTGTGTTATCTAACCTTGTTTATGCAGGTTCATTCCATCCTAAGCCAACTCAAGACTACAAGGTAAGTATATGCATAACAATCATGTGTATGAGGAATTCTTGCTGATGTACATACTTTTTGCAAGAAGGACTCATGAGCATGAAGGTATTTTCTTTAATATTCTTTGCTCTGATGCATATGGCCAAGATACATGTAACACATTGCCTACTCTATCATGGTTATGCTCTCACATGCTTCTATATTCCATATTCACATGATTGCATACATGTAGGGGGAGCCTATGCTTGTTGCATGTTTTCCAAAGCTTTACTTGTTGTTCTTTATATCTTTATCTAAAGCTTTGATGTATGTTGTCATCAATTACCAAAAAGGGGGGAGATTGAAAGCACAAGTGCTCCCTAGGTGGTTTTGGTAATTAATGTCAACATATCTCTTGTTGGACTAACACTTTTATCTAGTATGTTTCAGATAAGTTCAACATTGGAGTGGCATGGACTAAAGGGTGTGGAAACTCCTTCAAGATGCTAAGAACAAAGGATTGGCTCAAGCTTCAAGCTCAAGACTCTTCATTTTACATTTTAGTGATCCAAGATCACATTGAGTCTATAGGAAAAGCCAATACTATCAAGGAGGAATGAGGTGTTGCTTCATGAGTTTCTTGCTCCACATTGCTTAGTGATATGCTCCGAAACCCTCAACTACTTTCCCACTTCCACACATATGTCCTATACCTAAATTCAAACTCGGCCCCGCCGATTCTTTCTATCCGGCGCCACCGAGTTCAGATGACATAGCCACTGCCACAAACCCTAGGCAAATCGGTCTCACCGATAGGGATCTCGGTCTCACCGAGATGGGATTGTAATCTCTTTGTGTATGTCCATTATCAAAGTCGGTCTCACCGAGTTTGAGAAATCGGTACTACCGAGATTACAATGCAAACTTCCTGGTTGACTCATTACCAAAATCGGTCCCACTGAGTTTGTGTAATCGGTCCAACCGAGTTTGCCTGACCAACTCTCTGGAAAGCTAATTACCAAAATCGGTCTAACCGAGTTTGTGTAATCGGTCTCACCGAGATTACGTTATGCCCTAACCCTAACCATATCAGTCCTACCGAGTTGCATATCGGTCCCACCGAAAATCCTAACGGTCACTAGATTTGCTGAATCGGTCCGACCGAGTTTATCAATTCGGTCCCACCGAGTTTGGCAAGTTGTGTGTAACGGTTAGATTTTGCGTGGAGACTATATATACCCCTCCACCTCCTCTTCATTCGTGGAGAGAGCCATCAGAACGAACCTACACTTCCAGCATCCTATTTCTGAGAGAGAACTACCTACTCATGTGTTGAGGCCAAGATATTCCATTCCTACTATATGAATCTTGATCTCTAGCCTTCCCCAAGTTGCTTTCCACTCAAATCTTCTTTCAACCAGATCCAAATCCTATGAGAGAGAGTTGAGTGTTGGGGATACTATCATTTGAAGCACAAGAGCAAGGAGTTCATCATCAACGCACCATTTGTTACTTCTTGGAGAGTGGCGTCTCCTAGATTGGCTAGGTGTCACTTGGGAGCCTCCGATAAGATTGTGGAGTTGAACCAAGGAGTTTGTAAGGGCAAGGAGATCGCATACTTCATGAAGATCCACCGCTAGTGAGGCAAGTCCTTCGTCGGCGACGGCCATGGTGGGATAGACAAGGTTGCTTCTTCGTGGACCCTTTGTGGGTGGAGCCCTCCATGGACCCGCGCAACCGTTACCCTTCGTGGTTTAAAGTCTCCATTAACGTCGATGTACGATAGCACCACCTATCGGAACCACGACAAAAACATTCGTGTCTCCAATTGCATTTGAATCCTCCAAAACCCTTCCCATTACATTCTTGCAAGTTGCATGCTTTACTTTCCGCTGCTCATAAACTCTTTGCATGCTTGCTTGTTATGTATTGTGAATGTTAAACTTGTGCCTAAACTCCACTTAAACTTAAAGATCTTAAAAATTGCAACTTTGGTACTTAGTGTCTAATCACCCCCCCCCCCACCTCTAGAAACCTCTTCTCAAGGTCCTACAGTGACCCACCGAGGGTGTTTGCCTGATGTGGTGGAGACCACGGCGGAAACGTGGTAAGAACCAATAGCAGGGTTGGAGAGTTTGACGTGGTTTGGGCGCCACGCAAAGAGTATGCTGCCCCTCGTGCCCGCCGCCGGGAGCCAGTAGAAGCCGGCAAAGAGGGGGCCGAGAGTTTCGAGGATGATCGCGGGCGAGGCGAGGGCGAGCTTGGTCACCAAGAGACAGGCGATGGAGGGAGAGGCAGAGTTAATAACGGTCCGTATTACAGAGCGTTTAGCTCTATAATTCAAGCCACAGACATTCCAAAAGATGATCTTAAGGTTTTGATCCATAAGGAAGTATTGGATAAAAGATGGGACGGGGGTTGTTAGATCTCGAGCATCCTGGGCTGGGATGGCGCAATGCAGTCGAACAGTCGAGGTGGGACGTGCCATCCGTAGAAGTCGGCGAAAGCTTGGACAACTTCGGCGGCAAGGGGGCGCTCAAATAGTCGTGTGTACTTCTCCAAAAACTTTCGTGGAGACAGGTCCATCCTCCTTCAGGAGGCCCAAGCGTCGTAGGAGGATGCGTTTGTCTTTGGTCTCAGAGTCCAAACCCATGTCGTGCATGGTGATCCGACCGCTACGTCTTCGCATGAAATTGGGTGGTAGTTCACCTCGCTTGCGATGGGTAGGCGGCACGTGAGTAGGATGGGGTCGACGGTGGTCCGTAGTGTGCCAATGTAGGCCAGAACATGTTATGGAACAGGGCAAGAGGCCAGCCCATTGGACGTAGACGCAGGAATGTGCATGGCCTCGGAAGGATTGCCAAGGCTGGTGGCGACACGCGGTGAGCACTCGTTGGGGTCGGTCTCCGCATGAGACCCCTGGGCCCGAGGCGGACTAGGCGCGCGCAGGGAAGGTGGGGTGATGGGACCTGCGGTCGCATCCACCGGGTTGGTTGCGACTGTGGGCAGGTAAGCTGGCCCTGGGGCAGCCGAAACTACACCCAGGACGGCGGGCACCACCAGTTGAGCATGCGGTGTGGGGCATGCCACCTGGGGATCCAAAGGGGGTCAACCACCACCGACTCGGAAGGAACGAGAACGGCCAAAGGAGGAGAGGCCTCGCTGTCCGCTGCTGCAAGATCGGGATTGCAGTCGGGCGAGAATTGTCTGGGAGGGGCAGCCTGCCGCACCAAATCAGCAACTGCACGCCTGTTGGGGGCATCAGCAGTAGTAGTGGGGGCGCATGGCAGGTGGGGGGATCCAAGGTGGCCCACGCCAATGGCTGGTTGGCACGGCCGGAGCCAGTTGGGTTGGTCAGCGCCCTAGTTTGAACAAGCGCGACCAAGTTAGCAACCGGGTTTTTTAGCGTAGCCGCCGTTGCATCTTGACCAGAGGAAAGCCGCTCATGGACCAAGGGCCCATGGGAAAAGCCACCAACGGGAGGATGCGGCCCGAGAACGCCGTGCCAGCCACGGAACGATGGTGCAGCTCACTGCCGATGATGGCGAACGGCGGAGGTATGGCCATGCCCCCGAGCCGGGTGAGGCCTGTGGGAGGGCGGGAAGTCGTATCTGCGCGGCCAAGCATTGGGGCATGGCGGTGAGCTTCGGTCGTCGGCGCTGCCATCGCTGGCGGCAAGTGGAGGGGTGGTGGCGAGAGGCAGGGAGGCAGAACTCAGCAGAATGCCGAACATGGATGGGGACAGGGAAGCACAACAGCTCGACGGCGAAGAGGTCGACGAGGTTGGGGTCGGCATCCGCGTGGGCATACGGCTCGGCGTGCAGGAGCTCCGAAGACCGTTGGGATCGGCCGTCTAGGTGGAAAGCCGGAAAACAGACATGTCACTACCATCGAGTGTCTCCGATGCAAGCTGGTCGATGAGGCAGAAAGGCGATAGTAGCTGCACGTCGAAGGAGATGTCCCAGCCATGTTCTAGGATGCCAGTAATTTCAATGTCGATGGAGATGCGCAGAGTAATGGGCTCGGCGCCGGTGAGGCTGTTCCAAGGATGGAGGATGAGGCGGAACCAAGGGGCGCGGAAGGGGGCTACAGCCACACGCGCACGGGTTGCCGCATCTGTGAACCGTAGGAGGAATTCGTCATCACGGCAGCGGTGGACAAAGAACGCATCCCCAAAACATAGAATTTTCATTGAAGAAGGAAGTAAGGATGCTAGCCGGAGAATCAAGAAATAAATACTTCCCATTCCGATTGCCAAGACGGAAGCGAGCGGAAAGCTCGTCGGCAATGTCAGAGGCAGAGACGCACTGTCGATTCCCAGCAACCATGGCAACGAGGGCGCGCTCGGCCTCCTCGAGGCGAGCGGTGCGCGACATGTAGCAGAAGGCCCCCGCAGGGTGAAGTGTTGGGTGGCCTGACATGGCGACAACCCCAGGGACGGAGCCTGCGGCGCCGGAGGAGGCGGGCGGGGAGGGGTGGAGCCCGGAGCAGATGGCGTCGGGGAGCAAGAAGGGGGAAGGGCAAAGGACGCGGACAGGAGGGGTCCAGCCACACTAGGTGCGGACGAGCCCGACAAGCGTGGAGAGGACACGCGCGACCGCTTGGTGGCAGGGGCACCAGACGAAGGGGAGTACCAGGTGTTGGTGCAGAACTGGGTGACGTGCTCGAAGAAGCGACAGCGCCGGCACCGCATGTCCTTCCGGCACTCAGAGTGGGGGTGGTCAGTGCGCAGGCAGCGTGGGCACTCACCGACATTTGGGGAGGGGGCAGGCCGGGGCACCGAAGATGAGGAGCGTGCGGCGGGGCGGCGCGGAGCACGGCAGGGGCGCGGGCGTCTCCTACACGAGGCCATCTCCCATCTTCCATCATCGGCCTGTCTGACCTCGTTCACGACCTGGTGCACCTCAGAGCGGGGTCCAAGGCGCACAGTGGGTGGCAAGGGCAGCGGCCGCGGAGTGGGTGGGACGGGCGCCAGGGAGGAGCAGAGGGCCTGGCAGTAGGAGCGACCCCTATACTCCGCCGAGAAGGGGCTGGACTCCATCCAACAAAGCTCGTGGGAGCGGCCAAGGGTAGGGGAAGGCGAACGGGAGGCCATGGTGGGTGGCGGCGACCGTCGTGAGGTTGGTGGACGCCGGGGTCGGAGTTGCCGACGGCGGCGGCGCGGGCGTAGGAGCGAGGGGCTGGGCGTAGGAGCAAGGAGAGGGAGGAGCAGTCTATCAAACTCGGTGTTGAAGTCATAATGACTTGCGGCTCAAAGGCCGAAAGATGCAGGGTTGTGAGCCCCGCGGTTGTTGTTATCGCGTTCATGATGGATACAATCGGGGTTGTTAAGCCTGAGAATGTGCCCATCGGTGCTATAGTTAATGAAGATGGACACCGTGATGATTTCCCCTTCCGGTAGAATACCGGAAAAGGCCTCTAGATTGGATCGACATAGAACAGGGAGGTGCGGGGCATAAAAAGAATAACTCCTCCATTCTTAGGGATTTCGGAGCTAAAGAAAAATATAGGTGTCAAGAGGCGGTGGCAAGGCTGTCCATGGGGCCCACACTCCCCTTGGTTGTGTGGTGGGGTGCATGGAGGCTATGGGGTTCCCTCTAGTGGTTCCCAAACACTGTGGAAGCTTCCTGGTGAAAAAAAATTCTGGAAAGTTTTGGGTATTTTTGGAGCTCCATAAAATTGATTTTCCTGTAAAGCCAAAAAATGCAGAAAATAGCAACCGACACTTGGCACTAAGTTAAGTAGATGATACCCCGTGCACTGCAGCGGGGATCGTTTGTAATATACTTCAATTATATTTGATTGTGTGGAATATAATATTTAGATTAATAAAAATTTAACCAACATTAAAAATACACACGAATTATATATGTGATCATGTATAGTTGTAAAATATTTATTGATAATAAGTAGAATAATAGAATGAAAAATATTTTCTCATGCATGGTTGCATATGGCGGTGGGTCTTTTCCATGCATAGTTGCATGTTGTGGTGGGCCTTACCACATCAATAATTGTATGGTGATGTGGCATGCTTGCATGTTGAGATAAATAAGATAGTGTTCTTAGGTATATATGATAGGTTAGTCCAGAAAATGGTAAAATAATGTCAAAAACTATCAAAAATTTAAACATAGCATGAAACAATCAATAATTATAGATACATTTGTGACTTATCAGGCTTTCACCCACAGCCTGCCTAGGAAAGAGATCCATGACAACATCCTTGAGAGGTAGCAACACCCGCGGGCACCGCCGCCAACGCCAAAAGTGTGAAGCTTTCGCAAGGACCCTCACCCATGCTACCATCAGGCACGCAAGCCAAAATCACAACGAGGACCAGATCATCCGATCCAAATCTGCGCACCACCACTTCTACCGAAAGAACACAAGATAGGGCCACCCACCACAAGACCCCTTGTTGTCAACACGAGCAAGTCCGCCACCACGTAGACCGCTGGACAGCCGCTAGAAGCCCGCCATATGTGGCCGCCTCCCCTCCATCCAGTGCCAAATCTTGCACTGACACAACAATGTGTTAACGCACCTACTAGGGAGGGAAGCAGGGACCCCCCCCCCCCCGACTCTTGATACACCACCACGATAAAGGAGTGGAGGGTCCAAGCCATTGTAATGGTCGCCTCGTAAAAACACCCCTAACCGCACACGGGGAGATCTAGTTTCTGCGAGAGGGGAAACACCGCACCATTCAAGGGTAGACCTTGGCGCCTGGTAGAGGCGCCCACCATTTAGGGGTGCCTAGGCCCTGTGGAGCTACCCTAGGTGCCTTTGGTGCCCACTGGCCTATATATATACTACAAAACCCTCCTCTGATTTTATGATACATCGAAGGGAAATTCATCTCCATCTTCACCGGCAATGATGCTCACGATTCAACATGAGTTGTGAGTAGTACAAGTGACGGTGTCCTAGCTAGGGGGATCTCACCATATCAACTCCCAGCAAGGTGGGCCGGGCCAAGGCCCCCCTTGTCAGTTCCATTCTGGGCCACTTCGGGCAGCCCATGACGCATACAAGGAAAAATCAAGAAGTCTTGCCGTTCAAGACAAGGAGTCCTTATCCATGGCGGACTCCTCTCCATCGACGTAACCGACTAGGACTCCTGTAATCCTAGGCCTCCGATAACTTATATAAGTCGAGGTCAGGCTAGTTCATAGGTCAGATCATCATTAGACACATCACAACTTTGATCATCTGATCTAGAAACACAACGATATCGTGATATATCAACATGTACTTTGTACTCCTTCCAAATCTATACAACACAAGCAGGACGTCGGGTTTTATCTCTTCAGAGAGCCTGAACATGGGTAAACCTCGTGTCCTTGTTACCATCGCATCTAGGCTACTAGCTCGGGACCCCCTAGCCGAGATTTGTCAAAATTGACTCCATCATTGCTGGCCCATGCAGGTCCCGCTATGTGGTCGCAGCGACTCAATGGGGATCAACATCAAATGAGCAAATTGAAGCCAGCGCAATCTTTGTGCCCGGTCAAATATTCGTCTTCGGCACCATCTCATCATTGCCGACTTGACTGGTCACCATGGCCAGGTCGAGGACTATGTCTCATGTCGGATGTGTCAGAGATCGATGGGCATCTTCATAAACAACAACTTCGATCTCAACCGAGATCATGGAAAATTTCATCCATGGAGCTCAGGGCTCAACGTCAACTTTGCCCTCGCGTGACCGTGCAGAATTTTCTAGACAGCGGATTTGTTTTCGCTGTCCCCACCTTCCCGAGCATCGTTCCGACAATTGCTTTGTTGGAATTGTGCATAATTGAGTCTAGAATGACCCTATAAATTTTCGTTGTGTTTCGACAATGGAATCTTCGGTGACATCCGATATATCAAGACCCAATCGGATCTAGACGGAAATCAGCGCGAGTTTGGAAGAATGAGTCATGCGATCAACTAGGACCTTCTTTGGAAGATCCAACCATTCATATCATATGAGAATTGTCATATCCACAACTCCTCCAAATTTGAGAATGATCCAACAATGCAATTCGGGTGGAGTCCAAGAAGTGCATCAATGTTCGAATATCTTTTCTTTGCGAAAACAAATTTGACACGAGATCATCTTTTTTCATAAACGGGTTATGAGACATCCTTTAATTTTGAGGAAAAAAATTGTAAGGTATTGTGTTTTATTTTCAAACACGTGCCTACCAATTCTGCGCCTTTTCCGAGGTGCACTTCACCATCGCGACGGTGTCACACCGGTCCGGCCTCGTTCCTCCACGGATGTCGACCTACACTAGCATCGTCATGTCGTCGCTTCGTCGGGCTCTCAGTGGTGTGGATGACAAAATTTATTTTTTTCTAAATTTCAAAATTTATTCAACACACCTAAACTAGGTCGCTTTCATGTTACATATGTGTGTTGAATAAATATGTTTTATCTTTATTCGTTTTGATCGTTCTAACTAATTTACCCAAGTCAAGATGGACTTGGGGTTGTCAAAACCTTTATTATTTTAATTTGCGCCGCTATCATTTCATCAAACCAACATCAACCACACCAAGATATTTTGTGTCAGTTTGTACAATCTTGCTGTGATGCTGGTTTGCAATCCAATTTGCATCATCGCCATTGTCCAAGGCGATCCGAGCTGTTGCTGCTAGCACGACTGCCTATGTCATGGTCTAGCTGGTCTCCTGTCCATGATTTAGCAAAAATCGCATTCCGATCTGGCCTGCCCAACAAATTTGGATGTCGTCATGCCGTCACTGCATCACGCTCATGTCATCATTCATGAATTCTGATCTATGCCGACATCTCCATGTTGCCGCTCCGTCGATCTGACTTCGACGCACAGGCCATATGTCTTTGATTATTTATTTTGCATAAATCAATTATGCAAAGGAAATTTATTATTATTATTATTATTATTATTATTATTATTATTATTATTATTATTATTATTATTATTATTATTATTATTATTATTATTATTATTACTAGCACATATGCCCGTGCGTTGCAACGGAAAAAATTAGTGTGTCCATAAAAAACATCCGAATGGTGCCACCGTCACAAAGGTGCACGCCAAAATCTAGATATTTTTATTTCTCATAAAAATCAGATTATGTACATAATGAAATGATGGGTAACGTAATAGACACAATATTTGTTTCTAATAAAAAATTACATACTAATAGCACAACATAAAGATCAATACGTTTATCCCTTCGCCATCGAACCGCGGGTCTCTGCATTTTCTATTTATCCCATGTCAGCACAAACCCATATAGACAACAACAACAACAACAACAACAAAACTTCTCATAAAAAACAAAGTTGAACCAAGTTGAGCTGCAGTCTGGCTTTGTGTGGTAGCATACATTGGAACGACTCTTGTTCTGCATTGGTAGCATACATTGGGACATCTCTTGCTGTGCGGGGATGGCTGAAGTCTCGCGTCTTACCTTCGGACCTCGTCCAAGGTAGCAATCCCATGAAGTCATGTTTAAATACTCTTTATGCAACCTGTAATTCTCTGCCTTTAATTATTGAGATAGCCTACAAATCCTCTTCCTTGCAAATTATGATCATCTTCCTTAATTATGTGGCAGCCCATACAATCATCCCTTTTTGTCATGGAGGATGCACAACACGCCCCCCCATCTCGTTTATTTAGCTCACATCCTTTAGTCACAACAATGTTGCTTTCCTCCTTCCCCACGTTTGCTTGTTGATCTGAACAGGTGCGAATCCTTTTCTGACACCGGGGTGGTAATAATAAACATGGCATTTGCTAGCTCAGTGGTTGGTGTCTCTTACACTGAACGAAAGGTCATAAGTTCGATTCCAGCCAAGAGCAACATATTCTCCATTGCGTCTATTTTTGTTGCTTCTAAAAAGGCCCGCGCTGACCTTTGTCGGGCAGACGCGCCAAGGCCCATCTAAGCGAGGCAGACGTGCGGAGGCCCATTAAAGCGCGCGAGCCCATGTTGACGAAAATATTATTAGTATAAATAGAATACATGTGGTGCGTAGAAAATTAGTACCACCTCATAAAAACCAATAATAATATAGATCATCTAAGCGGGACGAAACCAAAAATATCACCTTGCTTTAATAGTAGGTATAGATATAGATTATTGACTTGCACTACTTCATTTGTGCGGGTAATCAACTTCGACTATGGCACGCCGCCACCTGGCGAGGCAATGTCATCATCCTGCCTGCATCGACCAAGTTGCGTCGTCACCTCGACGAGCCGCCATGTGCTAGCATCTTCGCACCGTTCTTTTTCCGAGCCGAGCCGCGTCGTGTTGTCATTCTATCATCCCGACATCGACTGCCCTGTGCCACTATGCTGCCAATCTCACTTTTGCATGTAGGCTATATCTCTTTGATTATTTATTCTACACAAAATTATTGTGCAAAGATTTTTTTTACTTTAGTTTGCATGGCTTTATGTGTGTAGGTAAATAAAATACGACTGCAATACGTCGCCACCTCGATGAGCCAGATTGTCAAAAAAGGAAGACACGCTCTGTGCACTCCCCGTGAGAATAGGGACACTTTGGCCAGACACCCACCCGAGGTACCAGCCACCCAAAGGAGTCAGCGGACCACATCCTTAGTATTATCTCTAGCCCGAGGAAGGAAGAACATGCGGTATGCCAGACCTGAGAACGCAAGCGTTGAGCTCTGGGAAAAGAACCATCCAAGCTATGTGTAGCCGGTTCCATCTGAGATGTCAAAAGCTCGCTCGAGATATCAAATCGAGACATGGTACCAAACACGGATAACTCATGGTACCTCTGCGTAGATTCCAAGGACGCAATCAAAACACGCCCAAAGGATTCAAGTCCCTAGCATTGTCTCAATCAGGTGATCAATACGATACTCGGGCACCACCTCCTCGGTTTTGTGGACACGTATTCCGGATACCACCAGTCCAGGATTAAGGAGCCTTGTCAGGCGACACCTCGGGACAAACTCGGGGACTACTACAACCCGAACTCCAACAAGAATATGTGTCGTTCCTTTGAACATGTGACTCCTTCCAAGATTGATTCAGCCAACATATGCACTGATTTTGACTTGTTCCTTTGGCCAAGCTAGATTGCATGGCGCCCTACGTTTACCACTTACGTCTCTGCACGTTCGGCTAGGGGTGTCGTGGGAGCACCTTTGTGATTGTTTACTTCTGGGGTTACCCGGTCAAGTACCTCAGGTGGAAGAAGCCAAAAGCTAGCAATCACAAAACATGAAACTAGTCGGCACGACGGAAGGAAAAAATAAAACCAACCATGTTGGATATAGTGGTCTTGATCCTACTAACAAACTACAAAAAGCTTGTTTGGCCTTCTCGAAAAACCAAGCTCACAACAAACATGAAGTGAGTCTCAAGGACCACACTTCGGGAAACAAACCGTTGGAGGATCTCTTGAACCAAACTAAGGGTTTAGTACGCACCCAAATCCTCGTTCCCTGTTTGGCTAGAGTTTAGACCAATTGGCCGGATTGCCTTGTTACCAGGTTCATTTCCTTGAATTAAAAAGATTAGTTAAAGGCGCAGTGGGGCAGTTCAAGGAACACTCCTCCTTACTTGACTATTGGTTTGGGTGGAAGATGAAGGCTGGTTAATGCAAGCATTGGCTACACAGGTCGGAACAAACCAGCCATGTAGTCAGTATACAAAAAAAATTGTATCACAATATAAAAAAATTATACAACTTTTCATCCTCAGCATTCCGAGGGGATTTTTTTCTTAGCCTATTCGATGATCTGGCCTAACGAACAATCCTGCTCAGACATCCTAGCAAAAGGCATCACCCATTGGAAATTGACATTAGGCTTAACCTCCTTCCCGTCAAGTCCCTTTGGACCAACTACGGCAATAGGATGGATGTTCAATGCTGGATGATGAGTCTGAAGAATTCCACACGCTTGATGGGCACCTTCAGGTGGGTGAAGCCGAAAGCTGACTATCACAACATACAAAATCATCGGAAGAATCGAGAAGTGGCCAACCATGTTGCCTACAGGACTTGGCTTTAAGTAAGCCATTAAAAGATCACGTAGGTCTTCAGCATTCCTGAGGCCACGACAAGACGGCTAGGACATGCCAGCCAAATCCTAAACCACAGCGGAAGAGGGAGGTCTATGGGCAAGAAGAGCCCAGCACAAGGGGCTATTTTTTCTGCCCTATGAAGCTCTTTTAACACCTTGTGTTTTGGCTATAAGGCCGGATTGCCTAGTTTCCTTATTGGTCCACCCCAACGTGTCATCAAATTGGCTGGTGGTTGACCTCCAAATTAAACCAAGTTCACCTTCTAGTCAATTGGGGTTGAAGCCGAAGGATGGTTAACACAAATATTTACAGACTGGATTGAAGCATATTAAAAAGACCGACCTCATCGTCGACACGACATATTAACCAAATTTCCATGTTGGCATTTCGTAGGCGACTGACAGGCCCCGTAGAGTTGGTCTTGGGGGTGTTAAAGCACACATCGCTGACGGCTCAATTATTCCCACGCCGGCATCTCCCAAGCAGCCGGTGGGTCTCACAGAGCCGGCCTTGGGGCTGTTACAGCAAAACAAATCCATGTCGGCATCTCGCAGGCAACCAGTCATGCAAAGCTAGCCTAGGGGTTGTTGAAGCCCACGCCACTGACAACTAAATATTTCCAAGTTGGTATCTCACAAGTCGACCGACGAGTCCCACAGAATCGGCATGGGTTGTATGAGTTGTAATTTTGCTCAGGAATTTTTTTGGCCCGCAGTTTGATATCTTCCCTGCTAAGATGCACCTTGGTGATGGAGAAACACAAACGCCGGTATTCGGCTCAGCTAGTTTCCAAGGAGATACGATCCTAGGATCAGCCATGTTGCCCTACTGCATTGAAGATTGAGTGCAGAAAATTCAAAGTGCAATACGGTTTTTGAGGAGATTACGATCATCAGGTCGGCCGCGCCCGACATGAGCCTCATGGGAGAGCGCACACTACATTTGTCCTAATGTATGCCACCAAGCGAGAATTTGATCATCTGCCGATTTCGCGAATCGACCTGAGTCTCAGGGGCTACTGGAATCAGCGGTTATATTCTATTCTTCACGTGCATATCGGATTTTGAACCGGCACACACCTTGAGAGCTACTGGTTATATATCTCGACAAATAATAAAGTGCACGAATCAGAAAATATTCCATGAAAAATCTGCTCGTAGAAATTGGCTTGTCGGGATTTTTTTCCGTGGAGGTCGACCATCTACATCGACAACTCAAGGCTGAGGTGGTGCGCACCAATTCAGAAGCATTCCGGCAAAGAGGCCGGCTACGAGCGGTTGGCTGCTCGGTGTGCAACTCGGTCATACTCCAACCTTTCCAAGGCACCTCGGATGCAGTTCAGCATCGAAGCTCGGTTGCAATAAGACACTGATTGGGAGAAGTTCTTGGTGAACCAGTTTCAAGACCGTTGACCGAAGACGACGAGCATCTCGCATAAACCGAGGTATGGCCAAACTTGAAGACCGATTCAGGTGCTACTGATGGTGTCCCGGCTAGGGAGCCTCTCACCATGTCGACTTCCAGCTAGGTGGGCTGGGCCAGGACCCCTTGTCCATTCCATCTTGGTGGAAAGAAATCAAAATGTTTTTTCAGGAAACAAAGACCGCAGATCGCTCTGTGGAACTATACCATCTCAAGGAAGTGCTTTGGACATAGTGTGAACGCCTAGAGTGGTTGGCCCACGGTGATAAGAATACCTACTTTTTTCACCTAAGAGCCGGTTGGAGGAGAAGGAAGAATTAGATAAAAGCACTACAACACCCCGATTTTAGCCTAACAGAAGACACCGCCGAGATGGAAAACCTGACGAATGCCTTTTACACAAATTTGTGTACCTCACAGGGGGTACATAATATGGATAGAGTGCTGGATACAGTACCATGCAAGGCAACTGCATATATGAATGTACAGCTTATTCCCAAGAGGAGGTTAAGATGGCACTTTTCCAGATGTTTCCCTTCAAGGCCCCCAGGCCAGATGCCTTTCCCGCACACTTTTTTCAGCGCCATTGGGAGGTCTGTGGTGAAGAAGTCACTAGGGCAGTTTTGTGGATCGTCGAAGGAACCGAGTCAGCGAAGAGCATTAATGAGACTGTCCTAGTGTTGATCCCAAAGGTTAAAAAAAACCCACCCAACTGAGACAGTTTTGCCCTATTAGCCTGTGCAACGCCCTTTATAGAATTGCTTCAAAAGTGATCTCAAACCGACTGAAACTGGTGTTGCCCAATATTATATCTTCAAAACAGTCATCTTTTGTTCCAGTCTGGCTGATCACTGATAATATTATTGCGGATTATAAATATCTCCACTTTATGAAGAGAAACAAGGCAAAATGGGTGCTGGATGTTTCTTCATTCGACATATTTGATAAAATGGATGTTGGATGTTTTTTCATTCGGCTTTTTATCTTTCATTTTTTTTAAAATTTCATTGTTTTGTTTATACCTATGACAGCTGCCTCCTCCCATAAAAAAAGACTAGTGTTTCTCTGCCTCCCGTCAGTGCCACCGTTGGTCAGCCTTGTCTCTGGTTGCCTTAGGCCATGACGGCGCGGTGGATCCAGGACTTTGCCGGTGGGAGGGCTCTATTTTCATATGTTCCTTCGAGTTTTCTTAGGGTTCGTGTCCTGCTCAGAAAGATGAGACGGTGATGGCTCCCCGAAGACGGAATAAGGTTCTCCCCGCCTAGCGCTAGTTCTGGTGGTGCGTCTAGCATCCTCGGTGGGCGAGTGGAGGTGTGTCTTTCGTGGATCTTTCCTTGATGGATTTGCTCGTATCTAGTCATAGTTCGTCTATGTTCGTGTGCCTTCAAGTTGGATCCTTTCGATCTACACTACTCGTCAGCGGCGGCGATTGCCGTTCTTGTCCGCTGGTCCTATGGGGACGGTGACTTCCTTACTGTCTACTACAACAAGTTTTGTTGCTCCGGCTAGGCAGGGTGATGGCGGCGGCGCGACTTCGGCTCGCTTCTAGTTGTCGTTAGGTGGTTTACGAATCTAGATGTAACTTTTTATTATTTCGGGAATTCGTTGTACTGCCATGATTGAAGATGAATAGATCGGAAGTTTTCTCAATAAAGAGTTCAGTGAGTTTTATGTCTATTAAAAATAATTAGTCTATATTAACAAGTTAATCATATATTAATTCAGCTTGTATAAAAAATATTCATGTGCTAGAAAATAGTTCACCATATATTGAAACTTCCATTGTGTATTGAAAAATGTTCAACTTACATTAAAAAATTGTAAGTATTTGAAAAATTCATGGTATATTAAAGAAAATTGTAAGTATGTTTCAAAATTGACACAAAAACAGAAGAAAAACCAACACAAAAAAATAATGGAAAGAAAAAAGTATAACACAAAACAAGAATAAAAAACAATCATGCGACAAGCATGATAAGCAATCTACAAATCTTCTTAATATTACCTTTGTCCTAAATTACTTGTTTTAAATTTGTCTAAATATATCCGTATCTAGACAAATCTAAAAAAGTAATTTGGGACGGAGGGAGTATAAAAAGCATACAGAAAACAAAGAGAAAAAAACTGCACCGTGAACGAAACCAGCACACGCCCAAATGTGTGAACTGGGCCGGTCCAACTCGGTAGCTATTTCGCGAGTTGGACTAAGCCTCACAGGGCAGGTGGGGTCCTTATAGCGAAAGTATATCTGCCGCATTGTGCGGCAGATTGGGGAGCTTCTATACAGCACTGCAGGCGCCCGTTAACGATCCGGCGCCTGCAGCGCTGGTAGCATGGGCCGGCCCACTAGCGTGCTGCCATAAATGTTTTTTCAGTTTTTTTGCGAAAATAAAAATATGAAATGAAGAAAGGTTTTCATATTTAAAGAAAAAAAGTTCATCCATTCGACAAAATATGTTCGTATCTTTAAAAAAAATCATAAAATTTCAAAATTTTCATCAATTTGAAAAAAGGTTCATTCAAAATGAAAAAAAAGTTCATCGAATTTTGCCAAAGTTCATTAAATTTTAAAAAAGTTCATAGAAATTGAAAAAAAAGTTCATGTATTTTTAGAAAAATTTCATGGAACTGAAAAAATGTTCATAAAGTTCATCCATTTTCAAGACAAAATGTTCATTAAATTTTGAAAAAGTTCATCAATATTCAAAAAAGATCATCATTCTAAAAAAAGTTCACAGAATTGTTTTTAAAAAAATGGTCAACCGGAGCCTAGATGACCGGCCCATTACGGACGCCACAGGCGCCAGTTAACAAAATGCACGTTAACTGGCGCCTGTGGCGCCAAATAGGAAATGCCGTTGGTTGCAGCCCAGATGTATGAATACGTGAAGACCACGCCAAGCCGTATTTGAAGCCCAAACCATGTACTGATTCGGCCTTATTCATAGTTAGGCTCGGCCTGGGCCACTTGTACGCGATAATGTATCATGTGAAATAACGCGACGGCTATTTGGAAATTTCTATTGGACGCTCGTTGCGTCAAAATGTCGAGAGAACGCATAGGGCAGCCATCTGCTAGACCGGCCCATCTTCAACTGTAGGCAATTTCGGTTTTGGGAAGATGATCCCAGCCGGTTTTTTACGGTTTTGGGAACTTTCTAGAAGGTTCCTGAACCGAATTTCTTTCTTTTCTGTTTTTCCTTTCGTTTTTCTTTCTTTTCTGTTTCCTTTTTCCTTTTCTCTCCTTGTTTTCTTTTTCTGTTTATTTTCTTTACTTATTTCTTTTTTGTTTCTTTTTTCTCTGATTTTCTTTTCTTTTGTTTTTTATTTTGCTTTCTCAGATTTCATTTTCTTTTTCAAAAATGTTCACATTTACAAATTTTGTTCATTTTTCAAGAAAACGTTCATGTTTTCAAATTTTTGTTCATAACTTGCAAAATTTGTTCGCTTTGTTTCAAAAAATGTTCATAATTTCATGAAATGTTCCATTTTCCATTATTTGTTCAAAAAATCAAAAAATGTTCATGGTTTAAATTTTTCTTCAGAATTTCATAATTTGTTCGCAACTTCAAAAAAGTTTCATGTTTTTCAAAAACATTTTCTGCAGTTTCAAATTTTTTGTTTGCATAGGCAAAAAAACTATTCTTTTCTATGAAAATGTTCAGAAATTCAAAATTTACGCAGTTTTTCAAAATATAGACCATTTTTTTGAATTTTAACAAATTTCAGGTTCGAGAACATTTTTTGGGAATTTTCAAAAATTGTTCACAATTCAAAAATTGTTTGCAATTTTCAGAAAATGATGGGATCGAAATTTTCTTTGGTACGTTTTTCTTTAAAAAATTGTTCACCATTCTTAAAAAATGTTCCCCTTTTCAAAAAAAAATCACAAATTAAAAAATGTTCCGGTTCTCAGAATTTGTTCACAAATTAAAAAATGCTCCTCTTTTTGATAAGTGTTCACCAATTAAAAAAATGTTCACAATTTGTCAAAACCAGTTCATGATTGTGAATTTTGTTTGGAATTTAACGAAATGTTCATGTTTTTCAGGATTTGTTCACAAATTCAAAATATTTTCCTATTTTTAGTTTTTTTTCAACAATTCAAAATATTGTTCACATTTTCAAAAAACTTGTCTCTTTTTATCAAAACTTATCGTAATTTTAAAAAATGTTCTTGTTTTCAATATTTTTGCACAACTTCAAAATTGTTCCTTTTTAGAAATTTGATTACATATTCAAAAAACTGCCAAAAAAATTAAAACTCATGTGCGTTCGTGAAATATGTTCTTACATTTTTTTTCAGAAATTACAAGAAAAGATGAAAAAAAGAAAAATAACTGGATCTGGTGATGTGACTAGTTGTATAGCTTCCGTATTGCCATGTAACCACAAGCAGCAATCAGGCGTAGTGGTTAGGTAGCTTGCTCTAGAAGTGTGGGGTCGTGAGATCGAGTCCTCGCTGAAGCTTTGCCTCTTTGTTTCATTTTTTACACCGTACGCTGCCTGTGTGGGCCGGCCCACTCGGGGGGCGCCCTGTGCAAAGCCCAGACTGGTTGCCGCAGAAGCGGCACATAGGTGCTCCCTAGCGATTTATCGCATTAAGCGATCCCGACAGCTTCTCTCGCTGAAGCGTTCGACTAATTGGGTCTGCCCACTATCACATAGAGAAATAGAAAAACTAGAAGAAAATGAGGGCATTGGGGATTCGAACGCTGCCAGTGTGGCCGGCCCAGTCGGGGGGCGCCCTGTGCGAAGCCCCGACTGGTTGCCGCAGTAAGCGGCACATAGGTGCTCCCCGGCGATTTATCGCTTTAAGCGATCCCGACAGCTTCTCTCGCTGAAGCCTTCGACTAATTGGGTCGGCCCACTATCACATAGAGAAATAGAAAAACTAGAAGAAAATGAGGGCATTGGGGATTCGAACATATGGCGTTTGGTGTTGGGGAACGTAGCAGAAATTCAAAATTTTTCTACGTGTCATCAAGATCTATCTATGGAGAAACCAGCAACGAGGGGAAGGAGAGTGCATCTACATACCCTTGTAGATCGCTAAGCGGAAGCGTACGCTGCCTGTGTGGGCCGGCCCACTCGGGGGGCGCCCTGTGCAAAGCCCAGACTGGTTGCCGCAGAAGCGGCACATAGGTGCTCCCTAGCGATTTATCGTATTAAGCGATCCCGACAGCTTCTCTCGCTGAAGCGTTCGACTAATTGGGTCTGCCCACTATCACATAGAGAAATAGAAAAACTAGAAGAAAATGAGGGCATTGGGGATTCGAACGCTGCCTGTGTGGGCCGGCCCAGTCGGGGGGCGCCCTGTGCGAAGCCCCGACTGGTTGCCGCAGTAAGCGGCACATAGGTGCTCCCTGGCGATTTATCGCTTTAAGCGATCCCGACAGCTTCTCTCGCTGAAGCCTTCGACTAATTGGGTCGGCCCACTATCACATAGAGAAATAGAAAAACTAGAAGAAAATGAGGGCATTGAGGATTCGAACGTATGGCGTTTGGTGTTGGGGAACGTAGCAGAAATTCAAAATTTTCCTACGTGTCACCAAGATCTATCTATGGAGAAACCAGCAACGATGGGAAGGAGAGTGCATCTACATACCCTTGTAGATCGCTAAGCGGAAGCGTTCAAGAGAACGGGGTTGAAGGAGTCGTACTCGTCGTGATCCAAATCACCGGAGATCCTAGTGCCGAACGGACGGCACCTCCGCGTTCAACACACGTACAACCCGGTGACATCTCCCATGCCTTGATCCAGCAAAGAGAGAGGGAGAGGTTGAGGAAGACTCCATCCAGCAGCAGCACAACGACGTGGTGGTGATGGAGGAGCGTGGCAATCCTGCATCGCTTCGCCAAGCACAGCGGGAGAGGAGGAGTACTTGGGAGAGGGGAGGGCTGCGCCAGAACTTGGGGTGCGCCTGCCCTCCCACCCCTCACATATATATAGGGGCAAGGGAGAGGGGGGACGGCCCCCTCAGATCCAATCTGAGGAGGGGACGGCGGCCAAGGGGGTTGCCTTGCCCCCCAAGGCAAGGGAGGCGCCCCCCTTTAGGGTTTCCCCCAAGCCCTAGGCGCCTTGGGCCTTGGTGGGGGGGGGGGGCACCAGCCCACCTGGGGCTGGTCCCCTCCCACACTTGGCCCATGCAGCCCTCTGGGGCCGGTGTCCCCACTTGGTGGACCCCCGGGACCCTCCCGGTGGTCCCGGTACGTTACCGATAAAACCTGAAACTTTTCCGGTGACCAAAACAGGACTTCCCATATATAAATCTTTACCTCCGGACCATTCCGGAACTCCTCGTGACGTCCGGGATCTCACCGGGACTCCGAACAACATTCGGTAACCACATACAAACTTCCTTTATAACCCTAGCGTCATCGAACCTTAAGTGTGTAGACCCTACGGGTTCGGGAACCATGCAGACATGACCGAGACGTTCTCCGGTCAATAACCAACAGCGGGATCTGGATACCCATGTTGGCTCCCACATGTTCCACGATGATCTCATCGGATGAACCACGATGTCAAGGACTCAATCGATCACGTATACAATTCCCTTTGTCTAGCGGTATTGTACTTGCCCGAGATTGGATCGTCGGTATACCGATACCTTGTTCAATTTCATTACCGGCAAGTCTCTTTACTCGTTCCCTAACACATCATCCCGTGATCAACTCTTTGATCACATTGTGCACATTATGATGATGTCCTACCGAGTTGGCCAAGAGATACCTCTTCGTTTACACGGAGTGACAAATCCCAGTCTCGATTTGTGCCAACCCAACAGACACTTTCGGAGATACCTGTAGTGCACCTTTATAGCCACCCAGTTACGTTGTGACGTTTGGTACACCCAAAGCATTCCTACGGTATCCGGGAGTTGCACAATCTCATGGTCTAAGGAAAAGATACTTGACATTAGAAAAGCTTTAGCATACGAACTACGATCTTTGTGCTAGGCTTAGGATTGGGTCTTGTCCATCACATCATTCTCCTAATGATGTGATCGCGTTATCAATGACATCCAATGTTCATGGTCAGGAAACCATAACCATCTATTGATCAATGAGCTAGTCAATTAGAGGCTTTCTAGGGACATGGTGTTGTCTATGTATCCACACATGTATCTGAGTTTCCTATCAATACAATTATAGCATGGATAATAAACGATTATCATGAACAAGGAAATATAATAATAACTAATTTATAATTGCCTCTAGGGCATATTTCCAACAGTCTCCCACTTGCACTAGAGTCAATAATCTAGTTCACATCGCCATGTGATTAACACTCACAGGTCACATCGCCATGTGACCAACATCCAAAGAGTTACTAGTGTCATTAAACTAGTTCACATCATCATGTGATTAAGACTCAATGAGTTCTGGGGTTTGATCATGTTTTGCTTGAGAGAGGTTTTAGTCAACGGGTCTGCAACATTCAGATCCGTATGTACTTCGCAAATCTCTAGGTCATATTGTAAATGCTGCTACCACTCTCCACTTGGAGCTATTCCAAATGGTTGCTCCACTATACGTATCCGGTTTGCTACTCAGAGTCATTCGGATAGGTGTTAAAGCTTGCATCAACGTAACCCTTTACGCCGAACTCTTTAACACCTCCATAATCGAGAAACATATCCTTATTCCTCTAAGGATAACTTTGACCGCTATCTAGTGATCCACTCCTTGATCACCTTTGTACCCTCTTGCCAGACAAGCGGCAAGGCACACATCAGGTGCGGTATACAGCATAGCATACTATAGAGCCTATGTCTGAAACATAGGGGACGACCTTCGTCCTTTCTCTCTTTTCTGCCGTGGTCGAGCTTTAAGTCTTAACTTCATACCTTACTACTCAGGCAAGAACTCCTTCTTTGACTGATCCATCTTGAACACCTTCAAGATCATGTCAAGGTATGTGCTCATTTGAAAGTACTATTGAGCGTTTTTGATCTATCCTCATAGATCTTGATGCTCAATGTTCAAGTAGCTTAATCCAGGTTTTCTATTGAAAAACACCTTTCAAATAACCCTATATGCTTTCCAGAAATTCTACATCATTTCTGATCAACAATATGTCAACAACACATACTCATCAGAAATTCTATAGTGCTCCCACTCACTTCTTTGGAAATACAAGTTTCTCATAAACTTTGTATAGACCCAAAATCTTTGATCATCTTATCAAAGCGTACATTCCAACTCCGAGATGCTTACTCCAGTCCTTAGAAGGATCGCTGGAGCCAGCATACCTTTTAGCATCCTTAGGATCGACAAAACTTTTCTGATTGTATCACATACAACCTTTCCTTACGAAAACTGGTAAGGAAACTCGTCTTGACATCCATCTGCCAGATTTCATAAATGCAGCTAATGCTAACATGATTCCAACGGACTTAAGCATCGCTACGGATGAGAAAATCTCATCGTAGTCAACTCCTTGAACTTGTGAAAAACTCTTCGCCACAAGTCGAGCTTCATAGACGGTGACATTACCGTCCACGTCCGTCTTCTTCTTAAAGATCCATTTATCTCAATGGCTTGCCGATCATCGGGCAAGTCCACCAAAGTCCATGCTTTGTTATGATACATGGATCCTATCTCGGATTTCATGGCTTTTAACCATTTGTCGAAATATGGGCCCACCATCGCTTCTCCATAGCTCGTAGGTTCATTGTTGTCTAGCAACATGACCTTCAAGACAGGATCACCGTACCACTCCGAAGCAGTACGCGTCCTTGTCGTCCTACGAGGTTCGGTAGTGACTTGATCCGAAGCTTCATGATCAATATCATAAGCTTCCACTTCAATTGGTGTAGGTGCCACAGGAACAACTTCCTGTGCCCTGCTACACACTGGTTGAAGTGATGGTTCAATAACCTCATCAAGTCTCCACTATCCTCCCACTCAATTCTCGAGACAAACCTTTCCTCGAGAAAGGACCCGATTCAAGAAACAATCCCTATTGCTTTCGGATCTGAATTAGGAGGTATACCCAACTATTTTGGGTGTCCTATGAAGATGCATTTTATCCGCTTTGGGTTCGAGCTTATCAACCTGAAACTTTTTCACATAAGCGTCGCAGCCCCAAACTTTTAAGAAACGACAACTTAGGTTTCTCCAAACGGTGTCGTCTCAACGGAATTATGTGGTACCCTATTAAAGTGAGTGCGGTTGTCTCTAACGCCTAACCCATGAACGATAGTGGTAATTTGATAAGAGACATCATGGTACGCACCATATCCAATAGGGTGCAACTATGATGTTCGGACACACCATCACACCATGGTGTTCCAGGCGGTGTTAATTGTGAAACAATTTACACAATGTCTTAATTGCGTGCCAAAGCTTGTAACTCAGATACTCATCTCTGTGATCATATCATAGACATTTTATCCTCTTGTCACGATGATCTTCAACTTCACTCTGAAATTACTTGAACCATTCAATAATTCAGACTTGTGTTTCATCAAGTAAATATACTCAACATCTACTCGAATCATCTGTGAAGTAAGAACATAACAATATTCACTGCATGCCTCAACACTCATTGGACTGCACACATCAAAATGTGTTACTTCCAATAAGTTGCTATCTTGTTCCATCTCAGTGAAAACGAGGCTTTTCAGTCATCTTGCCCATGTGGTATGATTTGCATATCTCAAGTGATTCAAAATCAAGTGAGTCTAAACGATCCATCTGCATGGAGTTTCTTCATGCGTATACACCAATAGACATGGTTCGCATGTCTCAAACTTTTCAAAAACGAGTGAGTCCAAAGATCCATCAACATGGAGCTTCTTTATGCGTTTTATACCAATATGACCTACATGGCAGTGCCACAAGTAAGTGGTACTATCATTACTATCTTATATCTTTTGGCATGAAAATGTGTAACACTACGATCGAGATTCAATAAACCATTCCTTTAGGTGCAAGACCATTGAAGGTATTATTCAAATAAATAGAGTAACCATTATTCTCCTTAAACGAATAACCGTATTGCAATAGACATAATCCAATCATGTCTATGCTTAACGCAAACACCAAATGACAATTATCCAGGTTTAATACTAATCTTGATGGTAGAGGGAGCGTGCGATGTTTGATCACATCAAACTTGAAAACACTTCCAACACATATCGTCAGCTCACCTTTAGTTAGTGTCCGTTTATTCTGTAGCCTTTTATTTCGAGTTACTAACACTTAGCAACTGAACCGGTATCTAATACCCTGGTGCTACTAGGAGTACTAGTAAAGTACACATTAACATAATGTATATCCAATATACTTCTATTGACTTTGCCAGCCTTCTCATCTACCAAGTATCTATGGTAATTCTGCTCCAGTGGTTGTTCCCCTTATTACAGAAGCACTTAGTCTCGGGTTTGGGTTCAACCTTGGGTTTCTTCACTAGAGCAGCAGCTGATTTGCCGGTTCATGAAGTATCCCTTCTTGCCCTTTCCCTTCTTGAAACTAGTGGTTTCACCAACCATCAACAATTGATGCTCCTTCTTGATTTCTACTTTCGCGGTGTCAAACATCGCGAATACCTCAAGGATCATCATCTCTATCCCTGATATGTTATAGTTCATCATGAAGCTCTAGCATCTTGGTGGCAATGACTTTGGAGAAACATCACTATCTCATCTGGAAGATTAAATCCCACTCGATTCAAGTGATTGTTGCACTCAGACAATCTGAGCACAAGCTCAATGATTGAGCTTTTCTCCCTTAGTTTGCCGGCTAAGAAAATCGTCGGAGGTCTTATACCTCTTGACGTGGGCACGAGCCTGAAATCCCAATTTTAGCCCTCGAAACATCTCATATGTTCCGCGACATTTCAAAAACGTCTTTGGTGCCTCTACTCTAAACCATTTAACTGAACTATCATGTAGTTATCAAAACGTGTATGTCCGATGTTCGCAACATCCACAGACGACGTTTGGGATTCTGCACACTGAGCGGTGCATTAAGGACATAAGCTTTCTACTGATCGCATAATCGCTACTATCAACTTTCAACTATATTTTCTCTAGGAACATATCTAAACAGTGGAACTAAAGCGCGAGCTTACGACATAATTTGCAAAGATCTTTTGACTATGTTCAGGATAATTAAGTTCATCTTATGAACTCCCACTCAGATAGACATCCCTCTAGTCATCTAAGTGATTACATGATCCGAGTCAACTAGGTCGTGTCCGATCATCATGTGAGATGGACTAGTCATCATCGGTGAACATCTTCATGTTGATCGTATCTACTATACGACTCATGCTCGACCTTTCGGTCTCTTGTGTTCCGAGGCCATGTCTGTACATGCTAGGCTCGTCAAGTCAACCTAAGTGTTTCGCGTGTGTAAATCTGGCTTAGACCCGTTGTATGTGAACGTAAGAATCCATCACACCCGATCATCACGTGGTGCTTAGAAACGACGAACTTTCGCAACGGTGCACAGTTAGGGGGAACACTTTCTTGAAATTTTAATGAGGGATCATCTTATTTACTACCGTCATTCTAAGCAAATAAGATGCATAAACATGATAAACATCACATGCAATCAAAAAGTGACATGATATGGCCAATATCATTTTGCTCCTTTTGATCTCCATCTTCGGGGCTCCATGATCATCATCGTCACCGGCATGACACCATGATCTCCATTGTCATGATCTCCATCATCGTGTCTTCATGAAGTTGTCTCGCCAACTTATTACTTCTACTACTATGGCTACCGGTTAGCAATAAAGTAAAGTAATTACATGGCGTTGTTCAATGACATGCAGGTCATACAATAAATAAAGACAACTCCTATGGCTCCAGCCGGTTGTCATACTCATGGACATGCAAGTCGTGATTCCTATTACAAGAACATGATCAATCTCATACATCACATATCATTCATCACATTCTTCTTGGCCATATCACATCACATAGCATACCCTGCAAAAACAAGTTAGACGTCCTCTAATTGTTGTTTGCATGTTTTACGTGGCTGCTATGGGTTTCTAGCAAGAACATTTCTTACCTACGCAAAACCACAACGTGATATGCCAATTGCTATTTACCCTTCATAAGGACCCTTTTCATCGAATCCGTTCCGACTAAAGTGGGAGAGACTGGCACCCGCTAGCCACCTTATGCACCAAGTGCATGTCAGTCGGTGGAACCTATCTCACGTAAGAGTACGTGTAAGGTCGGTCTGGGCCGCTTCATCCCACAATACCGTCGAAATAAGATTGGACTAGTAACGGTAAGCATATTGAACAAAATCAACGCCCACAACTACTTTGTGTTCTACTCGTGCAAAGAATCTACGCAATAGACCTAGCTCATGATGCCACTGTTGGGGAACGTAGAAGAAATTCAAAATTTTCCTACGTGTCACCAAGATCTATCTATGGAGAAACCAGCAACGAGGGGAAGGAGAGTGCATCTACATACCCTTGTAGATCGCTAAGCGGAAGCGTTCAAGAGAACGGGGTTGAAGGAGTCATACTCGTCGTGATCCAAATCACCGGAGATCCTAGTGCTGAACGGACGGCACCTCCGCGTTCAACACACGTACAACCCGGTGACGTCTCCCATGCCTTGATCCAGCAAGGAGAGAGGGAGAGGTTGAGGAGGACTCCATCCAGCAGCAGCACAACGGCGTGGTGGTGATGGAGGAGCGTGGCAATCCTGCATTGCTTCGCCAAGCACCGCGGGAGAGGAGGAGTACTTGGGAGAGGGGAGGGCTGCGCCAGAACTTCGGGTGCGCCTGCCCTCCCACCCCCTACATATATATAGGGGCAAGGGAGAGGGGGGGCCGGCCCCCTCAGATCCAATCTGAGGAGGGGGCGGCGGCCAGGGGGGTTGCCTTGCCCCCCAAGGCAAGGGAGGCGCCCCTCTTTAGGGTTTCCCCCAAGCCCTAGGCGCCTTGGGCCTTGGTGGGGGGGCGCACCAGCCCACCTGGGGCTGGTCCCCTCCCACACTTGGCCCATGCAGCCCTCTGGGGCCGGTGGCCCCACTTGGTGGACCCCCGGGACCCTCCCGGTGGTCCCGGTACGTTACCGATAAAACCCGAAACTTTTCCGGTGACCACAACAGGACTTCCCATATATAAATCTTTACCTCCGGACCATTCCGGAACTCCTTGTGACGTCCGGGATCTCATCCGGGACTCCGAACAACATTCGGTAACCACATACAAACTTCCTTTATAACCCTAGCGTCATCGAACCTTAAGTGTGTAGACCCTACGGGTTCGGGAACCATGCAGACATGACCGAGACGTTCTCCGGTCAATAACCAACAGCGGGATCTAGATACCCATGTTGGCTCCCACATGTTCCATGATGATCTCATCGGATGAACCACGATGTCAAGGACTCAATCGTTCTCGTATACAATTCCCTTTGTCTAGCGATATTGTACTTGTCCGAGATTCGATCGTCGGTATACCGATACCTTGTTCAATCTCGTTACCGGCAAGTCTCTTTACTCGTTCCGTAACACATCATCCCGTGATCAATTCTTTGATCACATTGTGCACATTATGATGATGTCCTACCGAGTGGGCCCAGAGATACCTCTCATTTACACGGAGTGACAAATCCCAGTCTCGATTCGTGCCAACCCAACAGACACTTTCGGAGATACCTGTAGTGCACCTTTATAGCCACCCAGTTACGTTGTGACGTTTGGTACACCCAAAGCATTCCTACGGTATCCGGGAGTTGCACAATCTCATGGTCTAAGGAAAAGATACTTGACATTAGAAAAGCTTTAGCATACGAACTACGATCTTTGTGCTAGGCTTAGGATTGGGTCTTGTCCATCACATCATTCTCCTAATGATGTGATCGCGTTATCAATGACATCCAATGTCCATGGTCAGGAAACCATAACCATTTATTGATCAACGAGCTAGTCAATTAGAGGCTTACTAGGGACATGGTGTTGTCTATGTATCCACACATGTATCTGAGTTTCCTATCAATACAATTATAGCATGGATAATAAACGATTATCATGAACAAGGAAATATAATAATAACTAATTTAGTATTGCCTCTAGGGCATATTTTCAACATTTGGATCGTGCATAGAGCTGCTTGCCACTGTGCCACTGTTGGCTTCATGTTGCATATCAGAGTCGCATTCTACTTGAAGTAAAATACCGGAGGGTTTTCTTATTTCTCTATTTTTTTCTTTATTTTGTTGTTTGGTTTTCTTTTTTTTTCACCGGCTTTCTATTTTGTCAATATAGCTCATTTTCCTTTCTTTTCTTTTGTTTTTTATTCTACATTCTTTTTTTCTCCATTTTTTTGGTTTTGTTTTTTTCTCCATTTCTGTTTGGTTTTCCTTTTTCTTCTTTATTTTTTGTTTTTTCTTTTGTCTTTCCTTATGTTTGTTTTGGTTTTCACTCTACATTTTCATGTGAACCAACCTGTGGTTGTGATGATTAGGTGGACAGTAGTATCCCCAGCCCACCAGGGTTCAAGTCCCCGTGCTCGTGTTTATCCTGTATTTATTTCAGGATTTTTGGTGATACGCTTTCGCTCAGTAAACATTTTTTAATAGGCGATCAACATTTTCTATACACGCAACATTGTTTGGGCGCTTATTCAACATTTTTCCAAATAATTCTTCAACATTTTTAATATTTATTCAAAAAATTCAAATACTTGTTCAGCATTTTTCATATACCTGTTCAACATTTTTAATACATATTCAATGTTTTTAAAATACTTTTTCAACATTTTAAAGACTTTTTAACATTTTTAAATACTTGTTCAATACTTTTCAAGTTCTTTGTTCTATATTTTCCAATACATGTTCAACATTTGCCCTATACTTGTTCAACATTTTTTTAATAACTGTTCAACATTTTCAAATATTTGTTCAACATTTTAAATACTTATTCAAAAAAAATTAAATACATGTTCCACATTTTTTAATACATAGTCCACATTTTCTAAATGTGTTTTTTATGAGTGTTTTTTGTAATAAATACATACATACATACATACAAACATATTTTATATATAATATCTTAAAGTATAAATTAAAGTAGAAAAATGAAGCAAAAAATGAGAACAGAAAAAAATACAGGTTGTGGCTTTCGCGCTGCTGTGCCGGCCCGTCAAGGGCTGCCTTCGACGCGAGCGCATTGCCCTGCTCGCTGAACGCGAGAAATAGCAGCGCCTATGAAATAAGTCAACTTGTGTGGAAATTCCTATTTTGACTCATTCTGCGTCAAGTTGTCGCTGCTTCGCACATGAGCTTGAGCGATCGCTCTGATTAGGTCCGCCTGTTTAAGCGTTTCCCAGTTCTGGGAACCTATAGAGGTTCCAGCCAATCTTTTCTGGTTTTGAGAACCTCCTAGAAGGTTCCTTGGACCATTTCTTTCTTTTACCGGTTTTCTTGTTTGTTTTGGGTTTTTTATGATTTTTTATTTCCATTTTTAGTTTTTCAGTCAAATTTTCTTCTTTCTTTTTCTTTTCTTCTTCCTTTTTTGTTTCATTTTTTATTCATTTTTAATTTCTTTTCTATTTTCATTTTTTTACTTTTTCAAACTTGTTCGTGTTTTATTTTAGAAAATCATGGTTTTAGAAAATTTTCAGTTTCTTTGAAAATGGACATGTTTTAAAATTTTGTTCATGTATTTAAAAAATATTTTCATTCTAAAAATTTGATCACAAATTTGAAAAAATGTTCATATTTTCAAATTTTACTAAAAAATTCTAAATATGTGCGTCGTTTAAAAAATTGTTCCGTTTTCAGATTTTGAAAAAAACTAATAAAAATATTTTTTTTCGCAAATTCAAGAAATGTCCCCTCTTTCGAAATTAGTTCACATCATCAAAAAGTAGTGTTTCTATATAGCGCGTCTCCCCTCGAGCGCTGCTTTTCTATGGACTGGCCCATTTTGGGGTTTCACCCCAACCGGTTTTGGGAAGCTTCTTGAACCTTCCCGGAACCGGTTTTCTTTTTTGCTTAATTTTTTCTTACATTTTTTTTCGTTTTTGATCCTTTTTTTCTTTTCTTTTTTGTTTTCTATTTTCACCTTTATTCTTGTTTCTCAATTTGTGAAAATAATCTAAATTCGTGATTTTCATTAAATTATGGAAGTTTTTTGAAATGATTAACATATTTAAAATACATGAACATTTTTGTAAAAAATATGTGTATATTTTTACAAATTCGTCAACATTCTTTTAAATCATGAAATGTTTTGAAACTCATGAATAGTTTTTCGAAATCATGAAGTTTTTAAATTCATGAACATTTTTTGGAAATTTCTGAACATTCTCTTAAATAATGATATTTTTTCAAATTTGCAAACAATTTTTTGGAAATCATGAACTTTTTTTTTAAAAGCAAATACTAATTTTTTGAAATCATGAACATCTTTTGCAAATTCGTGAACATTTTTATGAAATTGCCAAAAAAAAGTACATTATGAACTCTTCTCAAATTCATGAACAATCTTTTTACAAATTCGTGAACATTTTTTGAACTCCCGAGCATCTTCTTACAATCATGAATATTTTTTTGAAATTATATTGGTTTTATTCAAAATTAGAAAAAAATTCTAAAATTTAGAACTTTTGGATATCCAAAATTATTGAAAAAAGGAAAACAGAAATGAAAAGAAAGTAAAAAACAGCGGCATCCTGGCCCGCACAGAAAATAAAAAACAGCGGCGTCCTGGCCTGCGAAAGAAGCGGGAGCCAGGGGTGCTTGCTCGCTTCTTTCGCAGCGCGCTGTGCGTCGTATAGAAGCTCCCTAGAGCAACGTGAGATGCCCAAACAAATGTGCACCCCCAGCCACCGCAGTTCCTATATGACGCGTAGGTTGCTGCGTAGCACCGTAGCGCGTACCCTCTGCGTCTTTCCTTCCGTTATCGGGCTGGCCCAGTTCGTTACCTGACACAACTCTAAGCATAGCAGGCATAACAAGAAAGCGTGAATGAGTAGGCACATCATGGCTCAAACAAATTCTACTCATGCTAATGGGTTTCAACTATTTATGGTGGCAAAGACAGATCATGCAGAGGCATGGAGTTCAACTACCACAACATGTAACAGTTGAAATATTGTTGTCCTAATGCAGTAAAAGAGAGCAAGATCGAGAGAGTGGGATTGTATCAGAATGTTCAATGGGGGCTTGATTGCCTGGCACTTCTGAAGATAATAATAGCTCTTCATCGGTGTCATCGAACTCATCATCGGAACAACGTCTACTAAGGGGGAACAATACCAGCAAACAGAGAAGGAACACAACCAATGCAATGCAACAATATAATGCATGATCATGACATGTCAAGAATGCTAAGACTTTCAGTAATGCATCTAGCAACAATTTAGATGAAGTCCATATGATCCAAGGGTTCATATGCAAACTCCATATTAAGCATTTAAAATGCCATTAACATGTTTTCACTTATACAGTAGGTATAAGTTGGATTGTCGTGTATGAAAATGATACAGATGGAAAGATTGGATTTTTTTGATAATATAGTTTTTTTTAAAATTAGCAACTTTAACTGAAATTTAGAAGCTGTTGATATCCTGAATTATTGAAAAAAACGCAAAGGAAAAGATGAAAAAAAAACAGGCGGCGTGTAGGCCGCACATGGGCCGGCCTAGAAGGGCGCGAAGGGGGAGCTGGGGTGTGTGCGCCCGCTATGTTCTCAGCGCGTGGTGCGCCATACAGGAGGACTCCCCATCCGCTTCCATGCAGTTTAAAAAAACCGCGCCCACGCGTGCGCTTTTGGGCCAGCCCATGTGCAGGGCGGGCGCCCTTTTATTCATTTTTTTCATTCATTTAAAAATCTTATGGATTTCTAACGAAAACCGAATTTGGAAAAGTGTTCGTGATTTTGAAAAACATTCTCGACTTCGAACAAATGTTCACGAGTTCAAAAAAATTGACCACATTCAAAACATATTCGAGATTTTGAAAAATATTCTCGGATTAGAAAATCTCATAGACATAAAAAATGTTCGTAAATTTCAAAAAGTATTCATGAATTCTAGAAAATGATAGCATGTTCAAAAAATGTTCACGAATTTCAAAATATGTTCACAAGTTTGTAAAAACTTCATGAATTAAAAATAACTGTGAATTCTAAAAAATTGCGAGTTCAATTTTTTTATGAATTTCAAATATCATTTTCGAATTTCAAAAATATTCACAAGTTTGAGAAATGTTCATGAATTTCAAAAATGTTTGCGAGCTAAAAATGTTCACAACTTTGAAGATTGTTCTTGATACGTCTCCAACGTATGTATAATTTATGAAGTTTTGATGCCATGTTTATAATATTTTTACATGATTTTGGTATGATTTGATTAGAACTAACCCGGACTGACGCTGTTTTCAGCAGAACTACCGTGGTGTTGTTTTTGTGCAGAAATAAAAGTTCTCGGAATGCACTGAAAATCAACGGAGAATATTTTTGGAAAATATAAAAAATATTGAAACGAAAAGCTACCGGAGGGGAGTCTCAAGGCGACCACGAGGGTGGAGGGCGCCCCCCTAGGGCACGCCCCGTATCTCGTGGACTCCCCGTGGGCCCCCTTGACGTGAAACCGACGCCAACCCTTCCTATAAATCCTAAAAAAACCAGAACAGAAGAGAGATCAGAAGTTTCGCCGCCGCAAGCTTCCAGAACCACGAGAGATCAATCTAGGCCTTCTCCGGCACCCTGCCAGAGGGGGCCATCATCACCGGAGGCCATGGGGGAGGATCTCAGAGGGGTCATCATCGCCATGAAGGCCAAGAACCAGAGGGAGAACCTCTCCCCTTCCAAGGGGGAGGCCATGGAGGAGGAAGCACAAGGGGGAGAACCTCTCCTCCTCTCTCTCGGTGGCGCCGGAGTGCCATCAGGAGGGGAATCATCGCCGCAGTGATTGTCTTCATAAACATCACCACCATCATCATCACCCTCATCTCTTTTACGCGGTCCACTCTTCCGCACCCCGCTGTAATCACCTACTTGAACATGGTGCTTTATGCCACATATTATGATCCAATGATGTGTTTCCATCCTATGATGTTTTGAGTAGATTTCCTTTGTCTTTGGGTTGATTGATGATCTAGATTGGGTTGCATGTTTTATTATTGGTGCTGTCCTATGGTGCCCTCCGTGACGCGCAAGCGTGAGGGATTCCCGTTGTAGGGTGTTGCAATACGTTCATGATTCGCTTATAGTGGGTTGCTTGAGTGACAGAAGCATAAACCCGAGTAAGGGGGTTGCTACGTATGGGATAAAGGGGACTTGATGCTTTAATGCTATGGTCGGGTTTTACCTTAATGATCTTTCGTAGTTGTGGATGCTTTCTAGAGTTCCAATCATAAGTGCATATGATCCAAGTAGAGAAAGTATGTTAGCTTATGCCTCTCCCTCATACGAAATTGCAATGACGACTACCGATCTTGTTAACAATTGCCTAGGACAATTCCGCACACCGACCCATCATTCTTCCACACTCGCTATTTATAATGCTTAAGTAATATATTCTAACTTTATGATAACAGCATCAACTTTTATATTTTAGCTCCGATATCATGCAAAGTTATCCTCTTCATACCCACAACATAGTATTATTTCTCGTTTGTAGTTTGAAGCAAACGTTCGGTGTATGTAGAGTCATATCAATGGCAGATAGGACTTGAGAGAATATTGATCTTACCTTTAGCTCCTTGTGGGTCTGACACTCCATGCTTATCACTTCCACCTTTGGAAATTGCTACGATGATTCCCTGCACTTGGGGATTATCAAGCTCTTTTCTGGCGCCGTTGCCGGGGAGCAATAGCGTGGGGTTGATATTTTCGTGTATACTTGTTTGCTTTCTTCACTAAGTAGATTTTATTTTCCCTTTTGTTTTTGTTTAGTTGTGGGTGAAATATACAAAAAATTGAAAGAACGAAAATACAAAAAGATTCACTTTCCTCATATACCTAGAAAGTTTTTCAAAAATAGAAGTGATTGGAAAGTTATGCATTGGAGAAGTGAGGGTCGACCTTGAACACTTGTGTTCATTGTTGGGGAATGCAGTAATTTCAAAAAAATCATATGATCACGCAAGATCTATCTAGGTGATGCATAGCAACGAGAGGGGAGAGTGTTGTCTACGTGCCCTCGTAGACCGAAATCGGAAGCATTATGACAACGTGGTTGATGTAATCGTACGTCTTCACGATCCTAGCACCGAAGGTACGGCACCTCCGCGATCTGCACACGTTCAGCTCGGTGACGTCCCACGAACTCTAGATCCAGCTGATGTCGAGGGAGAGTTTCGTCAGCACGACGGCGTGATGACGGTGATGATGAAGTTACCGACGCAGGGCTTTGCCTAAGCACTGCAATGATATGACCGAGGTGGAAATCTGTGGAGGGGGCACCGCACACGGCTAAACAATCAACTTGTGTTTCTATGGGATGCCCCCTCCCCCGTATATAAAGGAGTGGAGGAGGGGAGGGCCGGCCCTGTCTATGGCGCGCCCAAGGGGGGAGTCCTACTCCCAGTAGGAGTAGGTTTCCACCCTTCCCTAGTTGGTAGGAGAAGAAGGAAGAGGGAGAGGGAGAGAAGGAAAGGGGGCCGCCCCCTCCCAATCCGGATTGGGCTTGGGGGGGGGGGTGCCCCCACCTTGGCCGCCTCCTCCTCTCTTCCACCATGGCCCATTAAGGCCCATTAACTCCCCGGGGGGTTCCGGTAACCTCCCGGTGCTCCGAAAAAATGCCCGAACCACTCGGAACCTTTTCGGTGTCCAAACATAGCCTTCCAATATTCAATCTTTATGTCTCGACCATTTCGAGACTCCTCGTCATGTCCGTGATCACATCCGGGACTCCGAACAACCTACATCAAAACACATAAACTCATAATACCGATCATCATCGAACATTAAGCGTGCGGACCCTACGGGTTTGAGAACTATGTAGACATGACTGAGACTCACTTCCGGTCAATAACCAATAGCAGAAGCTAGATGCTCATATTGGTTCCTAGATATTCTACAAAGATCTTTGTCGGTCAAACCGCATAACAACATGCGTTGTTCCCTTTGTCATCGGTATGTTACTTGCCCAAGATTCGATCGTCGGTATCTCAATACCTAGTTCAATCTTGTTACCGGAAAGTCTCTTTACTCGTTTTGTAATGCATCATCTCGCAACTAACTCATTAGTCACATTGCTTGCAAGGCTTATAGTGATGTGCATCACCGAGAGGGCCCAAAGATACCTCTCCGAAACACGGAGTAACAAATCCTAATCTCGATCTATGCCAACCCAACAAACACCATCGGAGACACTTGTAGAGCCTCTTTATAATCACCCAGTTACGTTGTGACGTTTGATAGCACACTAAGTGTTCCTCGGTATTTGGGAGTTGCATAATCTCATAGTCATAGGAACATGTATAAGTTATGAAGAAAGCAATAGCAACAAACTAAATGATCATAGTGCTAAGCTAACGGATGGGCCATGTCAATCACATCATTCACTAATGATGTGATCCCGTTCATCAAATGACAACTCATGTCAATGGCTAGGAAACTTTAACCATCTTTGATCAACGAGTTAGTCAAGTAGAGGCATACTAGTGACACTCTGTTTGTCTATGTATTCACACATGTACTAAGTTTTTGGTTAATACCATTCTAGCATGAATAGTAAACATTTATAATGATATAAGGAAATATAAATAACAACTTTATTATTGCCTCTAGAGCATATTTCCTTCAGTCTCCCACTTGCACTAGAGTAAATAATCTAGATTACATTGTAATGATTCTAACACTCGTGGAGTCTTGGTGTTGACATGTTTTGTTCGTGAGAGAAGCTTAGTCAACGGGTCTGCAACATTCAGATCCATATGTATCTTGCAAATCTCTATGTCCCCTTCCGACACTTGATGACGGATGGAATTGAAGCATCTCTTGATGTGCTTGGTTCTCTTGTGAAATCTGGATTCCTTCGCCAAGGCAATTGCTCCAGTATTGTCACAAAAGATTTTCATTGGACCCGATGCACTAGGTATGACACCTAGATCAGATATGAACTCCTTCATCCAGACTCTTTCATTTGCTGCTTCCAAAGCAGCTAGGTATTCCGCTTCACACGTAGATCCTGCCACGACGCTCTGCTTAGAACTGCACCAACTGTAACTCCACCGTTCAATATAAACGCGTATCCGGTTTGTGACTTAGAGTCATCCGGATCAGTGTCAAAGCTTGCATCGACGTAACCATTTACGACGAGCTCTTTGTCACCTCCATAAATGAGAAACATATCCTTAGTCCTTTTCAGGTATTTCAGGACGTTCTTGACGTTTTCCAGTGATCCACTCCTGGATTACTTTGGTACCTCCCTACTATACTTATAGAAAGGCACACATCAGGTCTGGTACACAACATTTCATACATGATAGAACCTATGGCTGAAGCATAGGGAATGGCTTTCATTTTCTCTCTATCTTCTGCAGTGGTCGGGCATTGAGTCTCACTCAACTTTACACCTTGTAACACATGCAAGAACCCTTTCTTTGGCTGATTCATTTTGAACTTCTTCAAAATCTTATCAAGGTATGTGCTTTGTGAAAGTACAATTAAGCATCTTGATCTATCTCTATAGATCTTGATGCCCAATATATAAACAGCTTCACCGAGGTCTTTCATTGAAAAACTCTTATTCAAGTATCCGTTTATGCTATCTAGAAATTCTATATCATTTCCAATCAACAATATGTCATCCACATATAATATTAGAAATGCTACAGAGCTCCCACTCACTTTCTTGTAAATACAGGCTTCTCCAAAAGTCTGTATAAAACCATATGCTTTGATCACACTATCAAAACGTTTATTCCAACTCTGAGAGGCTTGTACCAGTCCATAAATGGATCGCTGGAGCTTGCACACTTTGTTAGCATCCTTTGGATCGACAAAACCTTCTGGTTGCATCATATACAACTCTTCTTCCAGAAATCCATTAAGGAATGCAGTTTTGACATCCATTTGCCAAATTTCACAATCATAAAATGCGGCAATTGCTAACATGATTCAGACAGACTTAAGCATCGCTACGGGTGAGAAAGTCTCATCGTAGTCAACTCCTTGAACTTGTCGAAAACCTTTCACAATAAGTCGAGCTTTGTAGACAGTAATACCGTCAACGTCAGTCTTCTTCTTGAAGATCCATTTATTCTCGATGGCTTGTCGATCATTGGGCAAGTCAACCAAAGTCCACACTTTGTTCTTATACATGGATCCCATCTCAGATTTCATGGCCTCAAGCCATTCGCGGAATCTGGGCTCATCATCGCTTCCTCATAGTTCGTAGATTCGTTATGGTCTAGTAACATGACGTCCAGAACATGATTATCGTACCACTCTGGTGCGGATCTTACTCTGGTTGACCTACGAGGTTCAGTAGTAACTTGATCTGAAGTTTCATGATCACTATCATTAGCTTCCTCACTAATTGGTGTAGGAATCACTGGAACTGATTTTTGTGATGAACTACTTTCCAATTCGGGAGCAGGTACAATTACCTCATCAAGTTCTACTTTCCTCCCACTCACTTCTTTCGAGAGAAACTCCTTCTCTAGAAAGGATCCATTCTTAGCAACGAATATCTTGCCTTCGGATCTGTGATAGAAGGTGTACCCAACAGTCTTCTTTGGGTATCCTATGAAGACACATTTCTACGATTTGGGTTCGAGCTTATCAGGTTGAAGCTTTTTCACATAAGCATCGCAGCCCCAAACTTTCAAAAACGACAACTTGGGTTTCTTGCCAAACCACAGTTCATAAGGTGTCGTCTCAACGGATTTGGATGGTGCCCTACTTAACGTGAATGCAGATGTCTCTAAAGCATAACCCCAAAACGATAACGGTAAATCAGTAAGAGACATCATAGATCGCACCATATCTAATAAAGTGCGGCTACAATGTTCGGGCACACCATTACGCTGTGGTGTTCTAGGTGGCGTGAGTTGCGAAACTATTCTGCATTATTTCAAATGAAGACCAAACTCGTAACTCAAATATTCTCCTGCATGATCAGATCGTAGAAACTTTATTCTCTTGTTACTATGATTTTCTACTTCACTCTGAAATTCCTTGAACTTTTCAAATGTTTCAGACTTATGTTTCATCAAGTAGATATACCCATATCTGCTCAAATCATCTGTGAAGGTCAGAAAATAACGATACCCGCCGCGAGCATCAATACTAATTGGACCACATACATAAGTATGTATTATTTCCAACAAGTCTGTTGCTCGCTCCATAGTTCCGGAGAACGAAGTCTTATTTATCTTGCCCATAAGGCATAGTTTGCAAGTATCAAGTGATTCATAATCAAGTGATTCCAAAAGCCCATCAGCATGGAGTTTCTTCATGCGCTTTACACCAATATGACCCAAACGGCAGTGCCAAAAATAAGTTGGACTATCATTATTGAACTTATATCTTTTGGCTTCAGTAATATGAATATGTGTATCACTACTATCAAGATTTAATAAAAATAGACCTCTCATCAAGGGTGCATGACCATAAAAGATATTACTCATATAAATGGAACAACCATTATTCTCTGATTTAAATGAATAACCATCTCGCATCAAACAAGATCCAGATATAATGTTCATGCTCAATGCTGGCACCAAATAACAATTATTCAGGTCTAAAACTAATCCTGAAGGTAGATGTAGAGGTAGCGTGCCGACCGCGATCACATCGACTTTGGAACCATTTCCCACGCGCATCATTACCTCGTCCTTAGCCAATCTTCGCTTAATCCATAGCCCCTGTTTTGAGTTGCAAATATGAGCAACAGAACCAGTATCAAATACACAGGCACTACTGCGAGCATTAGTTAAGTACACATCAATAACATGTATATCAAATATACCTTTCACTTTGCCATCCTTCTTATCCGCCAAATACTTGGGGCAGTTCCGCTTCCAGTGACCAGTCCCTTTGCAGTAGAAGCACTCAGTCTCAGGCTTAGGTCCAGACTTCGGATTTTTCACTTGAGCAGCAACTTGCTTGCCATTCTTCTTGAAGTTTCCCTTCTTCCCTTTGCCCTTCTTCTTGTAACTGGTGATCTTGTTGACCATCAACACTTGATGCTCCTTCTTGATTTCTACCTCCATAGCTTTTAGCATCGCGAAGAGCTCGGGAATTGTCTTATCCATCCCTTGCATGTTATAGTTCATCACGAAGCTTTGCTTGGTGGCAGTGGTTGAAGGACTCTATCAATGACACTATCATCAGGAAGATTAACTCCTAGTTGAGTCAAGTGGTTGTGGTACCCAGGTATTCTGAGTATATGTTCACTGATAGAACTATTCTCCTCCATCTTGCAGCTATAGAACTTATTGGAGACTTCATATCTCTCAATCCGGGCATTTGCTTGAAATATTAACTTCAACTCCTGGAACATATCATATGCTCCATGACGTTCAAAACGTCGTTGAAGTCCCGGTTCTAAGCCGTAAAGCATGGTACACTGAACTATCGAGTAGTCATCAGCTTTGCTCTGCCAGACGTTCTTAACATCATCAGTAGCATTTGCAGCAGGCCTGGCACCCAGCGGTGCTTCTAGGATGTAATTCTTCTATGCAACAATGAAGATAATCCTCAAATTACGGACCCAGTCTGTGTAGTTGCTACCATCATCTTTCAATTTAGCTTTCTCTAGGAATGCATTAAAATTCAACGGAACAGTAGCATGGGCCATTTATATACAACAACATAAACATGCAAAATACTATCAGGTATTAAGTTCATGATAAATTAAAGTTCAATTAATCATGTTACTTAAGAACTCCCACTTAGATAGACAATCCTCTAATCATCTAAGTGATCACGTGATCCATATCAACTAAACCATGTCCGATCATCACGTGAGATGGAGTAGTTTTTAATGGTGAACATCACTATGTTGATCATATCTACTATATGATTCACGCTTGACCTTTCGGTCTCAGTGTTCCGAGGCCATATTTGCATATGCTAGGCTCGTCAAGTTAAACCCGAGTATTCTGCGTGTGCAAAATTGGCTTGTAACCGTTGTATGTGAATGTAGAGCTTATCACACCCGATCATCACATGGTGTCTCGGCACGACGAACTGTAGCAACGGTGCATACTCAGGGAGAACACTTATACCTTGAAATTTAGTGAGAGATCATCTTATAATGCTACCGTCTAACTAAGAAAAATAAGATGCATAAAGGATGAACATCACATGCAATCAATATAAGTGATATGATATGGCCATCATCATCATGTGCCTTTGATCTCCGTCTCCAAAGCACCATCATGATCACCATCGTCACCGGCTTGACACCTTGATCTTCGTCGAAGCATCATTGTCGTCTTGCCAACTATTGCTTCTACGACTATCACTACCGCTTAGTGATAAAGTAAAGCAATTACATGGCGATTGCATTTCATACAACAAAGCGACAACCATATGGCTCCTGCCAGTTGCCGATAACTTTTACAAAACATGATCATCTCACACAACAATTTATATATCATCAAGTATTGACCATATCACATCACAACATGCCCTACAAAAACAAGTTGGACGTCCTCTACTTTGTTGTTGCAAGCTTTACATGGCTGCTACAGGCTTAGCAAGAACCGTTCTTACCTAGGCATCAAAACCATAACGTTTTTTCGTCAAGTGTGTTGTTTTAACCTTCAACAAGGACCGGGCGTAGCCACACTCGATTCAACTAAAGTTGGAGAAATAGACACTCACTAGCCACCTATGTGCGAAGCACATCTGTAGAACCAGTCTCGCGTAAACATACATATAATATCGGTCTGTGCCGCTTCATCCAACAATACCTCCGAATCAAAGTATGACATGCTGGTAAGCAGTATGAATATTATAGCCAACAACTCTTTGTATTCTACTAGTGCATATAACATCTATGCATAGACCTGGCTCTGATACCACTATCGGGGAACATAGTAATTCCAAAAAAATTCCTATGATCACGCAAGATCTGTCTAGGTGATGCATAGCAATGAGAGGAGAGAGTGTTATCTACGTACCCTTGTAGACCGAAAGCGGAAGCATTATGAAAACGCGGTTGATGTAATCGTATGTCTTCATGATTCGGCCGATCCTAGCACCGAAGGTATGGCACCTCCGCGATCTGCACACGTTCAGCTCGGTGACGTCCCACGAACTCTATATCCAGCTGAGGTCGAGGGAGAATTTCGTCAGCACAACAACGTGATGATGGTGATGATGAAGTTACCGACGCAGGGCTTTGCCTAAGCACTACAACGATATGACCGAGGTGGAAATCTGTGGAGGGGAGCACCGCACACGGCTAAACAATCAACTTGTGTGTCTATGGGGTGCCCCCCTCCCCGTATATAAATGAGTGGAGGGGGGCGGCCCTCTCTATGGCGCGCCCAAGGGGGGGAGTCCTACTCCCAGTAGGAGTAGGTTTCCCCCCCTTCCCTAGTTGGAGTAGGAGAAGAAAGAAGAGGGAGAGGGAGAGAAGGAAAGGGGGGCCGGCCCCCTCCCAATTTGGATTGGGCTTGGGAGAGGGGGGGCCCACCTTGGCCGCCTCCTCCTCTCTTCCACCATGGCCCATTAAGGCCCATTAACTCCCCAGGGGGTTCCGGTAACCTTTCGGTACTCCGGAAAAATACCCGAACCACTCGGAACCTTTCCGGTGTCCAAACATAGCCTTCCAATATATTATCCTTTATGTCTCGACCATTTTGAGACTCCTCGTCATGTCCGTGATCACATCCGGGACTCCGAACAACCTTCAGTACATCAAAACACATAAACTCATAATACCGATCGTCATCGAACGTTAAGCGTGTGGACCCTACGGGTTCGAGAACTATGTAGACATGACCGACACTCACTTTCGGTCGATAACCAATAGGGGAACCTGGATGCTCATATTGGTTCCTACAAATTCTATGAAGATCTTTATTGGTCAAACCGCATAACAACATACGTTGTTCCCCTTTGTCATCTGTATGTTACTTGCCCAAGATTCGATCGTGGTTATCTTAATACCTAGTTCAATCTCATTACCGGCAAGTCTCTTTACTCGTTCAGTAATGCATCATCCTGCAACTAACTAATTACTCACATTGCTTGCAAGGCTTATAGTGATGTGCATCACTGAGAGGGCCTAAAGATACCTCTCTGAAACACGGAGTGACAAATCCTAATCTCGATCTATGCCAACCCAACAAACACCATAGGAGACACCTGTAGAGCATCTTTATAATCACCCAGTTACGTTGTGACATTGATAGCACACTAAGCGTTCCTCCGGTATTGGGAGTTGCATAATCTCATAGTCATAGGAACATGTATAAGTTATGAAGAAAGCAATAGCAACAAACTAAACAATCATAGTGCTAAGCTAACAGATGGGTCATGTCAATCACATCATTCTCTAATGATGTGATCCAGTTCATCAAATGACAACTCATGTCAATGGCTAGGAAACTTTAACCATCTTTGATCAACGAGCTAGTCAAGTAGAGGCATACTAGTGACACTCTGTTTGTCTATGTATTCACACATGTACTAAGTTTCCGGTTAATACAATTCTAGCATGAATAATAAACATTTATCATGATATAAGGAAATATAAATAACAACTTTATTATTGCCTCTAGGGCATATTTCCTTCATTCATGTCATGGAAACAATGTAGAATTTTTCATGGAAGTTTCTCAGAAATAAGTATCCCCTTGTATATATCCATTGTATTATAAAAATAATGTGCCAATCTTTGGTTTTAGGATGATTAGAGTGCTTGTTTACTATGTGAAGTGCAAAAACAGAAACTTTGGCTGTAGCTCGTGAATTTACATTTTTTACTAGAAAGTCAAACAGGTCTGAAATTTTTTGCACAATACTTCTATATAAATTTGTTTACATTTTCCTATTTTTTTAGAATTTTTGGAGTTACAGAAGTATACGAAGTTTCCAGATTACTACAGACTGTCTTGTTTTTGATAGATTCTGTTTTCTATGTGTTGTTCGCTTATTTTGATGAATCTATGGGTAGTATTGGGGGGTATGAACCATGGTGAAGTTGGAATACAGTATATATAGTGCTAATATGAAATTGGAATGAGTTTACAACAGTACCTAAAGTTAGTGATTTGCTTTATTATACCAATGGATCTCACAAAGTTTTTGTTAAGTTTTGTATGGATGAAGTGTTTGAAGAACGAGGAGTTACCGATGTGAGAAGAATAAAGAGAGGCAAGAGTTCAATCTTGGGGATGCCCAAGGCACCCCACGTAAATATTTCAAGGATACTCAAGCATCTAAGCTTGGGGATGCCCCGGTTGGCATCCCATCTTTCTTCTTCGACAATTATCGATATACCTTAGTTTTTGTTTTGTTCACATCATTTGTGTCCTTTGTGTTTTTATTTTTCTTTAAGAACCATGCTAATATGAGATAGCCCTTCATTGATTTATAGAATGCTTCATGTGCTTCACTTATATATTTTAGGTATGACTTTATAGAATGCTCTTTGTGCTTCACTTAAATCTTTTTAGTATGACTTTATAGAATGCTTCGTGTGCTTCACTTATATATTTTGAGCCTGGATATTGTTTAATCTATATTAATTGTAGAATGCTCCATGAACTTAACTTATATCTTTTGGAGTATGAATAAGACTATCATCAAAAGTGGGGTTGGAAGAGTGTCAACTTTAGGAAGTAATGATCCCACTATTTTGGAAGGTGTTGAATCTTACTATGATATTTATGAAAGTGGATTTGGAGAGGTCTTGACTTTAGTTAGTAACGATTGCACTATTTCGGAAGGGGTTCCAATTGATTATGAGAACAAAGTTGCTATCTATGATGATTGTTGTGATGACATGTATGCTATAAAGGAATATGTCAACCATGAAACTTGTCATCATGATTTTAATTTTCAATTGGAGTATGCCTCACATGATAGTTATTTTGTTGAGTTTGCTCCCACTATTCCGAATGAGAAGAATTTTGCTCATGTGGATAGTAGTAAAATTTCTATGTTTGTAGATCATGAAAAGAATGCTTTATGTGATGGTTATATTGTTGAATTCATTCATGATGCTACTGAAAATTATTATGAGGTACGAATATATGTTTGTAGGAGTTGCAATGATATCAAGTTTCCTCTCTATGTGCTTAAAGTTATGAAGTTATACTTGTTTTGCCTTCCTATGCTAGTTGATTCTTATTCCCATAAGTTGTTTTCTCACAAAATCCCTAGGCATAGGAAGTGGGTTAGACTTGAATGTGCTAGTCATATGCTTCATGATGCCCTCATTATGTTTTCATTCTTACCTTTCATATGAGCATCATTGAAATCATCATGCCTAGCTAAAAGGCATTAATGAAAAGCGCTTGTTGGGAGACAACCCAATATTTACCCTTACTATTTTTGTGCATCCACATGATTAAGCTAATGCAATAATCATGTATTATAGCTTTTGTTTCAATGAAGTGCCAAGTAAGACCTTTGGGATGGCTTACAGTGATAGTTGATTTGATCTTGCTGAAAAACAGAAACTTTTGCACGCATTGCCAGAATTTTAAAAACCCACTGAAGCGTGCTTTTGATCTAAAATTTTTACACAAGATTGATATAAAAATTTCCCAGGTTGTCCTAATTTTTCAGAATTTTTTGGAGTAGCAGAAGTATGGTTGCTGTTCAGATCATTATAGACTGTTTTGTTTCTGGCAGATTCTGTTTCCAATGCATAGTTTGCTTGTTTTCTAGTTTCTATGGCTTATATTGCTCAATATAAATTGTAGAAATGATATGGTACAGTAGGCATTGTGTGAGAACAATTATGAATCTTGTATTTGACAGTACCAAAGCGAATGGTTTTCTCTTTATCATACTAACCCATCTCACGAAGTTCCGTTAAGTTTTGTGTGATTGGAGTTTTCAAGTTTTTGGTGAGATATCGATTTGAGGAGAATAAGGAGTGGAAAGACCCTAAGCTTGGGGATGCCCAAGGCACCCCAAGGTAATATTCAAGGAAGACTCAAGCACCTAAGCTTGGGGATGCCCCGGAAGGCATCCCGTCTTTCGTCTTCAAAACTATCAGTATACCTTACTCGAAGCTATATTTTTATTGGTCACATGATATTGTTTTGCTTGGAGCGTATTTTCAATTTTACTTGCTGTTTGAATAAAATCATTGGATCTGAAATCTTGAATGAAAGACAATCCTCCCATGGCTAGTTAATTATTTGACTACTCATTGTCCTTCACGTATATCTTTTTGGAGTAGTTTGACATTTACTCACATGCTTCACGTATATCCTATGAGTAAATGGTTGAATGAATTGAATATCATAAATTTGAATTTATATATGTTTCATATGCTTATATCATGGGGAGTAATGACTTTACACATAATAAGTATAGGTGGTAAATTTATTGGAAGTTAGCAAATGCAGTATTGGTCACTTGAACAATTCATGAAAGAATATTGAAGGAAGGGAGATTTCACATATAAATATACTATCTTGGAAATCTTTTGTAATTGTAAGCACTCATTAAAATATAACATGCTAAAAAGTTGATGTCGGACAAGGAAGACAATTTAATGGGTTATGTTTCCTTATATCCGAGTAGAAGTTATATTGTCTTGGATCATCCAACATGTTGAGCTTGACTTTCCCTCTCATGCTAGCCAAATTCTTTGCACCAAGTAGAAATACTACTTGTGCTTCTAAACATCCCTTAAATCAGTTTTGCCATGAGAGTCCACCATACCTACCTTTGGATTGAGTAAGATCCTTCAAGTAAGTTGTCATCGGTGCAAGCAATAAAAATTGCTCTCTAAATATGTATGATTTATTAGTGTGAAGAAAATAAGCTTTATACGAACTTGTGATATGGAAGAAATAAAAGTGACAGACTGCATAATAAAGATCTTTACACTACAAAAAAAAGACACATCCGTGACATTTTGGGCCGAACGAAAACAATTTCTGTCATACTTATGACACTTCTATGACGATAATTGTGACAAAACCCGGTATCATCATAGATGTGGTGGGCTCCTACTTCTATGACAAAAAATCATGAGAGAAAATGGGCTTTTCGTCCTAGGCGGGCCGAAGACGCAGCTGCATGACATTCTTTGGGCCGTCCATGACGGAAAAAGCCGTGGTAGAAGCGAGGGTGAGGAAAATTATGGGGAGTTCCCAGTTACGGTGGGTAGTCGGGGGCCGAGCGATGCGGGTTTCTCTCGTACACATGCGTGCGTGTGTGCGAGGCGTTGGGCTCTAACTGAACCCGAGCGATTGCACTAGCTACGTTACTGAACCCGAGTGATTCCTTCGCTACTGCTGCTAACTGAAGCCGATGGAACCCTGCTGCCTTCTTCCCTTGATGAATAGTGAGTGTTGCTGGGGGGTTTGGATGAACAGTTCCTGGTGCGGGTGGATGAACAGGTCCCCGTGATGTTGCCTCTGGATGAACAGGACCCCGATCGATCGAGCCGGTTGGGGCTGGATGAACAGGACCCTGTGGAGGGCTGGATGAACAAGACGACCCCGTGGAGGGCTGGGTCAACAGTAGACGGTGGAGGGGTGGATGAACAGTAGGCCGTGGAGGGGTGGTTGAACAAGCGCCCGTGGAGAGGGCTGGTTGAACAGTAGCCTGTGGAGTAGCGCGCGGCGGAGGCTGGATGAACAGGAGCCCGTGGATGAACAGTCACAGGTGGAGGCTGGAGGAGGTCGGCGGTGGATGAGCAATAGCCCGTCGAGGCTGGAGGAGGTCGACGGTGGAGATGAACAGTATCCCGTGGAGTCCCGTTTTGCGGTACGCCACACCCCTCCCGATGAACAGGACCCCCGTTTCGACCGTAACACTCCAACACAAGTCTGTTTCCTCCGTTTTGCGGTACGCAACACCCCTCCCGATCAACAGGATCCCGTTTCGACCGTAGGAGGTCCAACACAAGTTTGTTTCCTCCATTTCGCGATATGCCAGACCCCTCCCGATGAACAGGATCCCGTTTCGAAACGCGGCCAGTCGAACACAAGGTCGTTTCCTCCGTTGTGCGGTACACCATGCCTCGTTTCCATCGGCTGTTCCGTCCAAGCCGGTTGGCTCCCACGCGTTCCGTTGCCTCCAGATGAACACGACGCATTCCGTTGCCTCCCCATGAATATGACGATGACACAGTTTCTCCATTCCAACCCAGCCATGTACACGAGCCCTGGCCCTACGTATGCATGAGTAGCCGTTCGAGACCCCGCCCGTATGTCCGTACGAGGCCGTATTTTCTTTCTTGCACATTGTCCGTTGTACGTACGTTTACATGCTACGTGCGTGCCTCTACTATGACACGTGCGCGCCTCTACATCGACCAGTATGTACATACATGTTCACGACCAGAATGACAACGCTACGTACGCTTCGACCAGGTGGGTCCCGACTGCCAGGCACTTCCTTGCGTGCGAAGATGTAGCTGGTGGATCCCAGCAGTCAGGGGGACGAATCATTTTTTTTGCCTGGACGCACTTCCTTGCGTGCGAAGATGTAGCTGGTGGGTCCCAGTAGTCAGGGGGGAAACATTTTTTCACGAAATATGGTGGCCCGTCCGGTGGGTCCCTGCTGTCAGGTGGAGGAATAATTATTTTGCGCATAATAATAAGGAGGCACTTCCTTGCGGTCGCCGTGGACCCAGCTGTCAGTCTCTCCACATACAGTACTCTTCCGATGGAAGTCGTTCCTTGACCACGTTGACCACGCCGCGCCGAGAGCACCAGGGTGGTTGACGATGGCGAGGCCTAGGAAGGGGACGACGCGGAGCCGGGGAAGATGCGGCAGTGGAAGCCCGCACGGAGAGGAGTACAAGGGTTCACTGGTTCGGCTGCGGTGTGAGGTTGCCGTCGCCGCAGGGCCTGGCCAGCAGTGGGAATAGTAGGGGGCGGTGAGGCCTCCGCGGCAGCACAACCGACCACAGGAGGCAGGAGCAGGCGGCACAACCGGCGCTGCTTTGGACGGCCGGAGCAAGAAGACCAGAGGTTGAAGAAGCACTACGGCCGTTGGATGGACATTGTACGGTCATTGGAGCTAGAATCGTGCATATTGACTAAGTTGACAAAGCCCTCCGTCCCCGTCAACTTAGTAGGCCCACTATACTAGGTCCCAGCTAGCAGGGAGAGTATTCATTTTTTGTGCATAATAAGGAGGCACTTCCTTGCGTGCGAAGATATAGCTGGTGGGTCCGAGCTATCAGCGGTGGTAACATTTTTTCGCGAAATACAGAGGCCCTTTCAGTGGGTCCCATATGTCAGGTGGAGGAATCATTATTTTGTGCGTAATAAGGAGGCATTTCCTTGCGTGCGGCCATGGACCCAGCTATCAACCTCTCCACGCACAGTCCACTTTAGATGCTTGTCGGTCGTTGACCACGTTGACCATGCCGCGCCGAGAGCCCCAGGGCGGTGGACGACGGCGAGGCCTAGGAAGGGAACGACACATTCTCAAAAAAAAAGGAAGGGAACGACACGGAGCCAGGGAAGACTCGGCAGTTGTTTCCCACGCGGAGGGGGTACGACTGTACGAGGGTTTACTGGTTCGTCTACCGTCGCCAAAGAATAACATCAGGTGTGGGTGAGTAGAGGGATGGCTAGGCCAGCGATGGGAGTACGATGGGGCGGTGAGGCCTGCGCGACAGCACATCCGGCCGTGGGGAGGAGGGAGCAGACAGTCCCGCCGGCGCTTGTTTGAGCGGCTGGAGCAGGAAGAGCAGAGATTGAAGAAGCACGACGGCCATTGGATGGACATCCAACAGTCAGTGCTTATGCGTCAACCTTTTTTAGGAAAGCCTCAAATCTATGGAAAACAGCATACATGCCATCTGCCATTATTTTCTAATAATTTACAACCCATTTGCTAATTCTTACGGTTTTTTGGAGCCCAAATTCTTTTTATTAGCATTACAGCCCATATTGTGGCCACGGTTAAAAAATTATATGAAATTTTGCATATGTCAGTGTGGTCTGAACTATTTTTAATCCTGAAATTTCGAGTCACATTCAAACTGTTTTTAAAAATAAATGTATATCAATATAAAATCCAATAAATTGTCCACGCATAAAAATCAATGCAATTTAAAATCTTGAAATGAAAAAAGAAATTTGAAACTAATTGCCGGTTTGATGTGTTTTAAAAATGTACAACCCATTTCTCATTATTGATAGGCCATTTTTCTCGGCTAGCCGAATAAATCTCTCCTTGTCTTGAAAGATTTGTAGCCCAACAGGCCTGACAAAGCGACTTACTTGACAAATCGCAAAAAAACTGGGCTAGCCATTTTCAGAAAGAAAAAAAACTACTGGGCTGGTCTGTGGTAAACATAAAAGAAAAGGTTGTCTAGACAGGCCAGAGTGCCCCGCACAGCCCAGTTGACACCCTGCTTCCGTCTCAAAAATAAATTAGATAAATGCCACTCCAATTATGGCGATTCATAAAAATGCCACTGCAATTTCCAAACTTTGAAAAATGCCACTTCAATTTTTGCAAACTTTGAAAAACGCCACTGCAATTCGCAAACTTTGAAAAACGCCACTCCAGACTTTGAAAAATGCCACTGGAAATGACATGAAATGGCATTTTTCAAAGTTTGGAAATTGTAGTGGCATTTCTCGGAAACACCAGATTTGGAGTGGCATTTATCAAACTAACACAAAACTAAAATAACTGGGCGAGCTGCTGGGTCCCTGGTGTCAGCCGCTCATTGTGCAATTCTCTCTTTTATTGACTACGTTGACAATGGCATGGGACCCAGATGTTAGAAATCCATTAGGAGGAGCTATTTTTTATTGGCTTGAAATAAGGAGGCACTTGCTTGCGTACTGCCATGACCTTGGCGGGTCCCTGCTGTCATCCTCTCCACATACAATCATCTCCTGATTGTGTACGCGTCAACTTGGTAGGCCCACAAGTCAGCCTCTAAACCCGTGGAGGACAAATACAACCCATTTAAAAAAATAACAGCCCATTTCATACGTTCAAATGGAAAGTTCAACATTCAGAGCAAAGTAACAGGTCTGATCCACATATAGAGTACTGAACATCCATGCTGACAACCATCATAGCCAAGTTAACTATCTACTCCCACTAATACTCTAGTAGCGTACAAGTACTAACTTACTCTTAGCTAACTAGACGATGCCGGCCGCCATCTGCGGTACACGCTAAACGCCAGCACCGGCGTCCTCCGCCTCGCCTCGGACTTGCCAGAGGTGCGATAGGGCGCGTTGGTCATGCGCGTTGGCCCTTTCCATGTCGGTGTGGTCCACCGAAGCTTCGGCTTCTAAGCGGGAAACCCACTTGACGAGCTGGTAGTAAAACTCGGCATCGCGAACACGTGCGTGCCCGACCGCCTCCAGGGCTATTTGCTGAGCACTGGCCTCCATGTAGTCGGCCCAGTTACGGGCGCTCTGCTCGCGACTCAGAGCGTCGGTGCGTTGCTGCTCCATGTCCCGCTGGCGGTGCAAATCGGCTATACGCTGCTCCTCCGCTAGGCGGTCGCGCTCCAACAACTCCTGCTCCTCCGCCAGGCGGTCACGCTCCAACAAGTCCTCGATCTCCGCATTGCCATCTGAAGACCGATAGAATGCCTCCTCCCTCTGTCTGCCTTCCGGTGAAAAACCGAACACTAGTTCCGGCGGTGACTGCCTCCGGCCTCGCCTATCGCGGACAGGCGGGGGCATGGCGGACGTGGCGAGAGCGAGGATAAGTGGCGAACGACGTCGGGCCGGTGGGGGCTTATGAGGATATGGCGCGCTGCCACCGGAGAAGGCCGGGAAACGATACTTATAGGCGGAAGGTAGCGCGACGGTCATCGGAATTCAATGCATAAGCAGGCATGGCTTAGTGCGCCAGCTCGCGGTGGAAAACTAGAGAAACTGAAATTATGACTGTGTCGTCCCGTCCTGTCCGTGCTGGGTCGCACGCCGGCATGATGGTCAAATGAGTGAGATCGAATCATCTCCCTCCTTGTCAATAATGATTCCACGGATTTAAAAGGCCCACAACAATTAAAGCGCATCTTTTCTCGCATCAGTTAGCTGCCTTAATTATGGCCGACTGCATGCAAACACTCATAATCGCTCGCAGCCAGTACGCGGAGCAGGATGCAATGAGTCACATCTGAGGGCACGGATGCAGCCACTTAAATCACTGGAATTAATTAGGCTTAAACTTCTGCATGCAGTTAATTATTGACATGCCTTGGTTTTGCTGCTTTGCTCACGGGACTAATAAACCCGGACGGAGGGAGTACCTTGGTTGGTGAGATTTTTGAATTAAGCCCTGCAAACCGGAAAGGAGGTACTAGTCCGTGCGTGATCCGCTATTTATTCGTGTAGGATCGAGTAGGTCGTTTCTTGAATTGGGCCATGCAAACCGGAAAGGAGGTAGTACGTGCGTGATCCGCTATTTATCCGTGTAGGATCGAGTAGGTCGGATAGTGTACGTGTAGGATCGAGTAGGTCGGATGGTGTACGTGTACGACCGCATTAGTTGATGAACATTAGCTGGGAGATAAGGCATTTCCGAACGTTTTTGCTAGCAGTTTCTTCAGGTTCGCATGGCATTTTCTTTAGAGCAGCTTGTCAGTTTCTTCAGAGGTAGGCATTTTTATTCAAAAAACTGCCACTTCGGATCTTGCGTTGCAACTAAAACTGCCAGGAGCGCATTAGTAGGCTAGCTAGTGATCGATCGGTAACTTGTAAACACTGAGCGAACAGAAATAAGGAACTGTTAATGCATCTCACTGATTCACAGATCATATACAAATATGTAGCTCCAAAAGCAAAGATTAGCCAGTTCGGATCTTGCGTTGCAACTAAAACCAACTAGTACGATTCCCATGCATAAGATGATGATGTTAATGCATATCAATGATTCACAGGTTATATACAAATATGTAGCTCCAAAAGCAAAGATCTAGAAAAAACATCTGTTCGTCCTACTAACATGGATGCTTCTCTTGGCCAACATTCAGTACAGACTAAAAGATAAATTTGTTTGTGAAGTCTACAATTCCTCTTGCAAATGTAAGTGGTTTCACCAACAGCTGGAACCATGAGAATGAACCACACATGATGGAGGAACATCCACTGCAATATGATTTGGTCTTCTCTCGATCACACGGCGAGACTATTTTTGGAATACAAACTTTAACTTAGGCAAAATGATAGGGACAATTGCATTTTTACCCCTAGTTGGTTCCTACCCACGGGTTTTGCCCTTACTTTTTGAGCTTGCTCAGTTTTGCCCTTACTTTTTCCATCGAGGTCCCTCGAATGCCCTTTGACCGTTTGACCAAAACTTTGAAAATTCATAACTAATTCATATGAACCTAGAAAAATGCAAATAAGATATCAAAGTGTTTAGATAAACATTACCTTTATGGGCATATCATTTGCATTCACGACAAAAACATCATTTAAACTACATGAGGTAATTAATGTTATTAACATTATTAAAAATAAACAGGTATAAAAATATTTGTTTCATGAATAAAAATTACATGCAAATGTAGGTGATGTTTTCTGAACATCCTGATAACTTATTTGCATTTTTCTGAGTTTGTATCAACTTGTTATGAATGTTCAAACGACTTTGACCAGTATTTGGAAACTTCATAACAAGTTGATGCGAATTAAGGAAAATGCAAATAAGGTATCGGGATGTTCAGAAACGTCACCTACATTTGCATATAATTTTATTCACGAAGAAAATATTGTTTATACCTATATATTTTTAATATTGTTAATAACATTAATTACCTCGGGTAGTTTAAATGTTGCTTTTGTCCTGAATGCAAATGATATGCCCATAAAGGTAATGTTTACCTACACATTTTGATATCTTATTTACATTTTTCTGAGTTCATATGAATTAGTTATGAATTTTCAAACTTTTGGTCAAACGGTCAAAGGGCATTCGAGGGATCTCGACGGAAAAAGTAAGGGCAAAACTGAGCAAGCTTGAAAATTAAGGGAAAAACCCATGGGTAGGAACCAACTAGGGGTAAAAATGCAATTGTCCCAAGGAATAATACCCATTGTATAATCAGACCAAAGCAATGAAGCACCTAGTGTTGGCCAATAAAAAGTATAGTACTACTTTTCTGCAGTCCATGAAGTGACTATCCAATCTTTATGTGTCTATTTTCAAATGGCACTGCATGCAGTGACTATACTATTCTCTTGTGCAGTTCAACCAAAATTGCGGTCACTTTGTTTGTTTGCCAAATAGCAACGGGCAGACATCCCTGTCTGCACAAATAACAAGCAGCTAGTAAACATATACCCCACCTTGTATTTTCGGTTTAAACATGTCTCTTCCGCTTAGCATCTGTCATGTTCTGCACTGGACAATTTGATACAGATATGTTTTTCCCTGGACAATTTCATACTGAATTGATTTGCTGGTTCAGAGCAGAAATATAGCGCCTATTCTTCATCAGCCCAAGGATATCCATGTTCGCAGTGATGGAAGAGGTGAAATCGATACAACCGAAATTGAGCATCCAATCATTAAATCATGTCCTGCACCTCCAATGTAGGTCCACCCTGCCAATAAATTCACATGCAAACCACTAGTATTACTATCTAATGACGGTACAAAAAGAGTAGCAAGATAGTAGCAAACCATGTATCTTAATAATGAACAACTCATAGTGCCACCAATTGGATATAAATGTTTGGAAGAAAACATGCTCCTAATGTTGAACCAGTTGGACTTTTTGTGCAGTTCCACTAAAATCGAGCATCCCTGTTTGCATAGATATTGAAAGTGTGATTACTGTAAAAATGACACTAGTTGAAGCATAGACTCACAAATATAAGCATTCCAATTTCTTAATGGGAAAAGGTAGCAAGACTGTTTCTAACCACCTGTTTGAAGGAATAAATAAGGCAACAACGGCTAATGTCATAAAGGCATATATAGTTCTTTTTGAAAGAATGATCGACTCCTGACCTTTCTTCTTGTTTTAAACATATTTTGTGCAGTTCGACTAAAATAAAATGCCATCACCGCCTTGACAATTCAGTGACACTGTACAAAAGGAAATGACTTAACATTACATCATGATGTCAGGTATGTAGTCGACAGGCATTAGAGACAAACATACATACCTCCTCCGATAATATAATGAACATTAATTTTAACAAAGGTGTGAATAGATTTACCGGGATAATTTGAGTGAACTCTACACCCTCTGTTCCTTAATATAAGACATTTTCACGGTTCAATTTAAAGTACCCAAACGTCTAGTATTTAGAAAAACATGTAGTAGTTTTCTTGAGCACATATCTGGGAAAGCTTGCCACACTTTATTTATGTCCATATGCTAATGCAACACCATTCGAATACTACAAATATACACTAATCCAGTGGCTAGTGCAACAGTAGAGTAGTTATTTTATTACAGGGTACAATACAATGGTTTTACTGAACATATTTCAATAAACTCTAGCACTGGAAGATTTCTATAAGAATTAACAATACAAAATGTAAAGGTAACAAGTTTCAGCATTGGTATACTAGCTGTGCATGAGCATTAAACCAAATACAAAAGTTTGAAGGTAACTAGCATTATTAACTAATGACAGTATAAAAAATTGCAAACCATGTACCTCCAAGATAAATATTATTTCAAACTCGGGGGGACCTTAAAAATTGCTATCCCAATCTTCGTAATCGATCAAACATAAAAACTTGATCAAACGAATCAAGAGAACAGCCGGAGGAGGAGGTGCCCACTCTTGACCTTTCCTCTTGTCTTCATAATTTTGTGTGCAGTTTAACCAAAATAAAATGACATCAGTGCCTTGGCATTTTGGTGACACTGTACACAAAAATTAACTTATCTCATGAAAGTGAGGTATGTAATCTATAAGCATTAACAGTGCAAAAATCTGAAGGTAGTAACAAGTTTCATTGTTGGTATACTGGCTGTGCAACCGCATTAGAATGCCTTAGCTGAAAAATCTTTAATACATCCACAATCAACAGCTAACCCTGAAATAATCCAGTGACATTAAATGGCATTGCTTAAATTTATCGGTGGCATTAGACTGAGTGCGGCATTAGTTAAATGTGGCATCACTTTAGCAGTAGCATTGCTTGACCTGACTGCTAGCGTTATACTAACAACATAAAAGTGGCAATAAGAGCATGGGAGGCCCATTCGGACAGTGGGCGCACCAGTACGATGTACCTCCACGGATGCATAGAGTGGTGAGGGAGGTATGGTTGCCCAGAGCAACAAATATCCAGGCAGCATATGTGGATTACGTCCCATTTTTGTTCTCTTTAGCCACCTTTTTCCTATGTGAGGACAACAAACCGATCGACCTGGTCATTCTCTATTGCGTTGTCATGCCTTTCTACCCTTCTTCAACCAAGAGACATGAGACTCGTTCCTTAGCTACTGATTTTCCCCTTTTCAACCTAGATGCGAGTTTGATGCCTACTCTCTTGGACAGTACAGTCTCCCTTCCTTTCCTTATTCAACCCAGACATGGATTAGTCTGCATGAAGTAGGGTTTCCTTTAATAGTGCAAATTAAGGTTTTCGTCTGCGTGACCAGCAGAGCAGAGGATAGCAAATTGGGAAGATGGTGGAGTGGAAAAAGATCCACATGTAGCGACATGGCATATGGGGCAATAGAACAAGGGTATGGTTCAAAAAGAGGTAGCATACCTGAGGGTCAGCGGGCAATGGCTTCGCTCGTGGCCGTCGTCCTCCGCACACACTACGCCAGTGAGCTTGGGGACAGAGGCCATCCCGCGCAGGTGCTAGGTCTGAGAGGATGGCCTTGTCGTCAGTGTGTGACCTCGCTCGCCGACCACGAGTGCGTCAATGCTGCATGTCCTTTTCTTCCCCAGCGGATCTGTGACCACCGGTGAGGAGGGAGATAGAGGCCATCTTTTTTAGATCTGGAGAGAGGGTGATAGTGTGAGAAGCAAGTGGGCAGCCCTTAGCAAGAAAGCGTTGAAGCTCCAGCCTATATATCTTTTTTATACTACTAGTACTAGAGGTGGAGTAGTTGTAGAGTACTTTATATTTTCTCTGCATACAGTACCAGTTAGTCGTGCTTCAAAACTGAACGGCACGCCATTAAAAAAATAAAGGTCGATAACTAATGCGGCACCTCGGGCCAACGCGGCCAGATCACATTTTGCACGAGAAATTACACACCATGTTTCATTGACATGTGGTCCCGTTCCAAGATGTCAGTGAGATGACGGCGAGTCCTTTTCTACTAGTATTTCCGAACGGATGTGTAAGCCGGGGCGCCTCTTCGTGTACCGTGGCAAACTGGCAACCGTCCACCGACTCTTTGCCTTTCCCTCTCGATTTGGAACTGTTGTCGCATGCTCTTTCTCCCTCCTCGATTTGCCTTCACCCTTCCTTCTGCCATTGTCCGATCGTCTTCTGCATGGAGGGAATAGGCCAGAAACGACCCCGTTATTCTTCCCCCGATCTGAACGATGACGTGGTGGAGGAACTCATTGATCGGTGCAACGTCATCATCTCGGCTAGCATGGCAGGTTCATTCAAGACCATTCTCGACTCAACTAATAACATCATTGCAAGGAACCCAAGGGTCCAAGAGCAGTTTGATCTCCCCTATCTTCTTCGCCGTGACCCTGATGACTGGCGTGGGGATGACGGAGGCCCCGTCTTGTGCAAGTTGATGCCGCTTGATAATGATACGTATGATGTTAAGATGCCATCGCTTGAGGGCAAGGCTTGAGCAGACACAAATGGAGATTGGGTACAACTGCGAGTGGGAACTTGTGAATGTGTACACTCGTCACCGGGTTCCACTTCCAAAAATCTCAGTAGACTGCCCAGAGGTTGAACACACCAGTATTCTACGCACGTTCAAATACGATCATGGAGATTATCTTCTACGGAAGATAGCAATTTGTCGAGTTCCCAACCGCTCTTGGAATTACAGGAACTATGTAGTTGTTGCTATCTTCGACAAGCTTGTTGCCGTCCTTCGTGGTCGACTGGATGGATATTGCTCAAAAATCAGTTTCTGTACACGGATGTGTACTGTGATGCAATTCAATATGAGGGTCTTGTGTTTGCTTCCACCACTCATGGCACTGTTTTTGCATGGGATCCTCATAGTTTCGGTACGTTTGTCTTCCACCATAATTATAATTGTTTCACCCACATGCATGCGGGTTAGCAAGTTTCCCTTTACTAATTAACCTTCTTGTTGTGTTTCCAAGGTCTTGTGAACATTCCACCACCTATATTTGAAAAAATTTATAACCAAGGGGGAGATGACGATGTTGATGATCACGAGCATGAGGACGAGCAGGGCCCATATACTCAGTGGCGCCTGGCAACTTATTCCGATGGATCACCCCTTCTTGTCTATATACAACCCACTGCTAATGTTACTACTAAGGAAGCAGGTGTTGTCTCCCATGGTCGCACTCTCCGTACCTATTCCAACACCCGTTGCATGGTATTCGGGATGGATACTAGTGTGCTAGCGCCAACACCTCTCCCTGGTACAGAATTGATAGTCTTGGAGAAAACTCGCTCTTCCTTGGACAAAACTATCCAATGATGGTGAAAGGTGATCCAACTATTGTTGACACAACATTACTACCATTTATGAGAAGCAACTGTATCTATACCTCGGGCATTTCGGTGCTTCCCTACCATGGTACTGATATAGTAGGCCGCTTCAGCCTGGATGATCAGTCCTGCGTCGGTCTCGAGATTGACAATAGATGGCCCTTCCCAGAGAATCACTTGTGGTTCAAAGCAAGCATTTCCAACGCTGAGGATTGGTTGAGTTGAAGTTCATTTCATTGCTTGTTATTTGTTGTGTGATGAAAACTTTAGTATTTATAATGTATCCTTGTTGTCGTTGTGGGATGATGACCTGTTGTATGTAATAAAATGATATGCCTGTGATAAACTTACTAAATTTATGAATGGATTTCGAGTCGCTTCTCTGAGTGAGTGCTATGACGAGGCAAAAAATATTTTCCGAATACATAATTGTACGTGCATTGCAGCAGGTTATCGGATGAGGCCAATCAACAATAGTAGTACACTATTTGCACTAGCTTCACATGCTTCGCGCGTCGGGCCAGTGTTTTTACCGTAGTTGCGAATCCCATCATCCTAGGTCCTCGGATGAGTCCAGTAAAAATTGCATTCTGATGTCTGGGTTCAAACTTTCAGAACTACTGCACTATCTCCATGTCTACGTATATGTAATACAACAAGTTTTAAACTTGAGACCAGCCACCCACCCTCACAAAGAACACTTTTTAACCTAGCACAAACTCCGGGAAATTTGGCCACAGTGTGAGGTGGACCATATGTTGTGTTCGCTGTGCGTAACCAGCACCTCGAATCCTCGATACTACTACTATATAAGTAGTAGGAGTAGTAGGTGGCATGGGCCAGAACAAACATTCACGTCCAGGAGTATGGTACACGCCACCAGCACGACTTCCATCTGACACTAAATTTCTTGGAGTCCGTGCTATAGCAATCTCTTCAACCTCGTCGTTTCTCTAACTCAGCCATCGCGCGACGGGCGAGGTGGGGGTTTGCCGATAGTCGGTTTGCTCAACTGCGGTCCCACTTGTAAGGCCAACTCCAACGCACGACCCCAAACGGACCTCCGTTTTGCCCAGATTCTGTCCGTTTGGGTAGGGCAATGGGGTCGTGTCTGGGCCATTTCTCGGATGCGGTGGCCATGCGCCGAACGAGCGGACGCACCCCAGCCGCGTACATTTTTCTTTGCAAACACATATCTTTTTTTCATCATTGATTTTTTGGTACATGGAAATGCATCACCAAAATTTTACTAGAGAAGCAAGACCAAAGAAAACAAGAACCACAAGAATACATTTTAGAAGATATCCAACTTCCATAACTGCTCCTGTAAGTTGGATTAGTGCCTTCTCGATGCATTCATTGTTGACCTATGGAGGCTCGATCTTGCGTGTTTCTTTCTTATTCGAGTGTAAAGAAGTAGACGTTGCTTCCTTGCATCTAGTCTCATGTCTAGCCTCTATTCTATCAACAAGTGCACTAGTCTCATCTCTAGCCTCTATACTAGCTAAAAGTGCTAGAACATCTACTAAATTGCGCTCTATCAGTATATCGATGTACTCGTCTTCCCAATACCAAAACTTGCATCCATTCTACACAATAAAATTTAAAGTTAGCACAACTAGTCTAATCCGAGAGCACAACCGAAGATTTGGTCGGGTTCTTCCTCCTTTTGCCGACATGTGGGACATCCAGCATCCAGGTCATGTCATGCAAGAAAATAGAGTGGTAGTTGAAGCCACGTGATGTGCATCTTGGGTTAAACTGTAAATAGAATCTTACTACTCTTGAGTAACTCCAAAAGCGGCCACCGAAGATCTTTATTGGATTTGTTTTTCATCACCATCATGTCGAGGTGAAAGATGTGCATGTTCAGTGGGTCCTCTTGCGTTCTCACTGACATGTGGGACCGCAATGAGCAAACAGATGATGGGCTCCGCGCGTCTGCTGGCTGGCTGAGAAGAGAGATAGAGGATGGCTGAGCACGGACTCCAGGAAATTTGTTCTACATAACCAGCACCTCGATATTTGCGTGTGGTTGTTTCTAGAATAAAAAAAGGAGGTACCCCTACTTATGTTACTCCCACTACGCCTAGCCTAAGGTTAGTAGGTGACCTCGCACTTGGCTCTTCGCCTCTTCCGGAAGTCGATGGTTCTACAGTAGTACTTCTGGCAATCTGACACCAAATGAACTGCTGCACGTCCACCGCTTGTAAGCAAAAGTTTCTCCTCGTGCTGCGAGCCATCACGCACGCGTTGGCAAGGGAGAAGACGTAATCAAGCTTCTCGTCATTCTGTGAGTTGACGGGACACATCAAAGTTATTTAGTACGTACTCTCTCCAAAAAAGGGCTGACCATGTCATGGCTACCATCCCATGCTCTGTCGTTGAGTACGTGCACTATTCATGGCTACCATCCAGACGATGGGCTCCGCGTGTCCGCTGGCTGGCTGAGAAGAGAGATAGAGGAGGGCTGAGCACGGACTCCAGGAAATTTGTTCTACTACCTCCGTCTCGATGAATAAGTCATTCACGTAGTCCTAGGTTGACGATTTAACTATCTAAATATGTATTATATTTGACAAAAAATATATATTTAGAAAGTACATCCTTGTAGAAATCTAGTGATCTACTTTTCATGACATATAACACATATTTAATTCCTCAAATCGATGACCTAGAACTACGCGAATGACTTATTCACCTAGACGGAGGTAGTACGTAACCAGCACCTCGATATAGGCTCGATATAGTGGGGTGGCATGGGCCATAACTAGCATTCACGTCTAGCAGTATGGAACACACCACCCACACGAGTCCCATTCGACACCAATTTTCTTAGAGTCCGTGCTACAACCATCTCTTCTCCCTCCTGTTTTCTCAGCCATCGCGCGGTGGGCGAGGTGGGGGTTTGCTGATAGTCGGTTTGCTCAACCGCGGTCCCACTTGTAAGTGAAAATGCAACACCGCACGCATTCCCCCTTGAGCGGCGTGCTGGACCAACCATGTGGGGGTGCGACGCAAACACGGCAGGCTTTTCCTTTTGAACTTGTAACTTGTAAAATTTGGTTCTGCTCCATGGCGCGACCGATAGATAAATAATGATTTTCCCTAGAGTAATGAGAAGTTTGGTTCTGGCGCGGTTCATGCATGGAGTATGTATGAAAATTATGAAGTTGATGCGAAAGGTAAGATAATTACTAGTAGTACCATATACTACTACATGGATTTGACGGAAAGATAAAAATACATACGGATCCATAAACGACATCCTCACGCCCTAGTGCGCCGGGTCACCAACCGACGTGTGAGGAGCAGCGGCATTGGCGGCGAGCTCAACATGCTTCTGAACGGTGCCGTCCAAGGTTGCCCTGCTGTCCAAGAAGGCCAGCGTCCTGTTGTCCTCCTCTTGCATGTAGTAGTCCTTGTGGACGATTTGCACGTAGATGTGGGTGATTATGCCGATGGTGTCTTGCTGCGCAGCGAGCGCGGCCTCGAGGTGGACATTCTCCGGCATGATGGTGGGCAGTCGCAGGGCCACTAGTGCGTCGAAGAGGTTGTCACCATAGTGGCCATTGAGGGTGGCGGGCATCACAGAGCCTGGGCATGTCGGCTGGAGGCGTACGTCAAATTCGTCCGCGAGCTTCTTGACGATAGTGAACTTGTCGAGGAAACCGACGAGGACCTCATCAAACAAGGAGACGAAGTTGTCGTACAAGTGGCCGCTCGCCCTGGCGGCCTCAAGCACTACTTGGAGACATTCGTTGGTGTCGGGCCGCAGGCCGTCGTCGTGGACCATCTGGCACAGCCGGCTGATGCTCGCGCTCATCACCTCCATGGGTCTAGCTTAGCTTCTAGTCAACTGATCTTGCAATTCGAGTGATCACTCTTGCCCTTGGTTAGCGTGCGTAGGTGCGTAGGATTTCATACTAGATTGGACTAGCGGGGAGCCTTTATATGAGAAGTGCAGACTGCGTTGAATTCACATGCGTGTTGGCCATCTACTCCTCGGCCCTCTACTGCACCTGCCTTTGGCTGTATGACAGGTGGGCCAGCCACCTGTTGGGCCCACATGTCGTTCACCCAAAGGCAGTTGCAGTAAGTCAATGAAGTTGTGTCCCCCTCCGTGCTGATGTAGTATAGTCATCGCAGCAGACCTCTAGTTGGGGCCAAACGGGAGAAGTTTGATGTTTACTGGTTTATTGGTCCCCTTTGCATTTTGCACCAAGTTTTGACCTTTGATTTAACTAATAAAATGTTTAATGCATGTAACCAAAAATGTTATGTAAGTCACCTTACGAAAACCAAATAATCAAACACTTAGGCATGGTACATTAACTCCCTCCTCGTTTCTTATTTCGTGACATATCAACCAATGAGAGATGTGGGCCGTGCATGCTTTCAATGACTTGAGACTACCAAACATGACATGCAGTGTTTAGTTCATTGCATGTAATCCTATTAATTAGTAAAAAGACATTAAGTTCTCTCGCCGATAGGAATAAAAGAATACACCATGTATTTGTTTACAAAGGGAGTAGTACATTTTTTGTGACATGCATTACTAGATATTGCTAGTCAAATACTAAAATCCAGATGGACGTGGTAGTACTCCTAAATCCAGATGGTGGTGCTAGTAGTACTAGCAGTAGTACTACCAATGTAGTAGCACTGTACTACCCGTTGGTCAAATTATTATGTGCTGCTCCTCACAGTGAAGTCACAAGACCCTGCGCTGGAGATGACACCTGAGTATAGGCGCCGTGTTTGGCATACCATAGTCAGCCTCACCGTCTGCAGTCACTATCATCATGGCTGTAGAGCTAGCCTGCTTACAACTAGGTGTGTTCGACATAATTTCCCATGCGTAGATGCCCGTGCATTGCACGGAACACCAAGATTGGGGGTGGATGGCGCCGGCAGCGGCCATCGCGCCAGATATTTCCATGGCCTTGTAGATGTGGTGGGGAGGGGATAAGGCTGATTGTGAGAGACAAGAAGTTGTTTGTAAATAGGGAACAAGTGCGGGCATCTTTTTTCAAAAATGGAGAAGTTTGGTTTGTATGCGTCAGATCTAGATCCGACGGCTATTGGTGAAAGATGGGAGGCACAACATCATCACCAACTCAGGACCCGTTTGATTCGCAGGATTTTGAAAATGCAGGAATAGGACACGTCAATATTACAAGTTTCAAACTGATATTACAAATGTTAGGAGTAATGTTGAACCTATGAAGAGGGAATTACTAGGAAGTTTACGTAAGAACTTTCGTTACTATAGGTGGATGCAGCATTATCGTACAAACTAAAATCCACCGCCCTGACAAGTCACTAATGGGCAAATAAGTTTTCTAGTCTCTGGCCACTTGATGTTTCAAAAACAAATTCAGCTTCTGCGGAGACTTTGTCATTTAAGCTTAGACACTTGCGGTGATCAGCACGCCACTCATTATTGCGCCAGAGAACACCAAACCTCATTACCTTGAGCACACTTGCCTCCAGAACAAAGAATCTCGCCAATTTAATCTCAGATGTGCTGCCTCGGTAGTCGATCAAATCAATTTCTGTAAGATGGAGATCAAGGCATTCGATGAGATTGTTATAGTGCAACACATTTTTCACTTTCGGGTCTTTTTTTATCTGCAAAAGAAGAGAACATATTAGAGCAGCTGGCTGTATAGGATTGCCGTGTCATCAAGAGGTACCAATATCATTCGCTCATACGATTGGGTTGGCTGGCTAGTGATATTTTTTCACTCTCTCTCTCTGTGTGTGTGTGTGTGTGTGTTTCCTCTCATTTATCTAGGAGCACATGAAGAGCTTGGGCATTTGTTGCCTTCCACTATGTGGGCAATGCCATATTTCGCAAAAGTATGCCACATAATACGCATCGATGTCAAATCAAAAGATTTTGGCACCGCTCTCGCGATGTGAGAGAGTTGGCACCGCTGTGCACATAGACCCACATGTATAAACAAATCAATCAAACCAACTACACCAGCCTCTCACTCTCCCAAACAAGTGTTTTTTTATTGCCTCAGTCCTCTCTCTCCCACGCAAGTGTTTTTTCATAGCGTGAGTTAATTTGGCACCGGAGCAAAGTAGGTGATCCAGATTGGGGCACCAGGTGAGCAATGGAGGGGAATCGATGCCAAATGCATCACAAGTGAATTTGGCACGTGTTTTGGCCTACATAGCCCACTTTTGTACTCCTTCCGTCCCAAAATTCTTGTCTTAAATTTGTCTAAATACGGATGTATCTAGTTACATTTTAGTGTTATATACATCCGTATCTAAACAAATGTAAGACAAGAATTTTGGGACGGAGGGAGTACTACCACGTATTTAGTATAAAATTTTGACCATAGATTTACCTAAGAAAATGCTAATGCATGTCACTAAAAATTATACCATTTGAAATTATGTTCAAATATGAATCCAACAATATAGTTCTTAGTGACATGCATTAACATTTGTCAGTTAAATCTATGGTCAAATTTTGATACTACAAAATAGGAAGAGTAAACCAGGACAAAGGTAGTACTTGCTCTTAGGGTAACCATAGAGTTACTGGAGTAGTCTAAGTTACTTTCCACTATGACTAGCCTAGGCTACTATAGTAGTACAACAAAAAAGAGATGCAGGTGATCACGTGAGAAAAAATACTAAAAACATTTCTTTCGGTGCAGTGCGTAGATGTAGTTTTGAACACTACACTTGTCATCGTAATTTGGGAAAATTACGAAAAAATTAAGCTACGTTGTGATTACCGTTTACTAATACGAAAGAAGTTTCACCTCGATGAGTAACTTCTCCGTGCACGAAAAGCATGTAAGGAATCCAACAACTTGATCTAGATTGGGGCCAATAGATTTTATTGCCAAGATCTTCACTGTGCGCATAGACTAGGTCAAGCTTGCGGGAATCATTTTATGGAAGACGGTCGTAAATACATCAAGGAGAAATTTAAAAATGTGAATTTCAAGAAAATGACAAAGAAGATGAGTGTTGTACCTGAACGATTACATATCCAATAAAGAGTTCAGAGAATTTGGCAGATGAGTACACCAACATTGTCAATTTTGGCGCGTCAATGACCCTGATTTTTGGTGGACCTTCTAGATCCGATACAAGCAATCTCTCAAGGAAAGGTGCATTCTCAATGACCATAACATGGAACAGCTGGAGTGATCTCTTCCCAGTTGATGTCTTGTTGCGGGGCCAGCAAGACACATAAATCCATCGGAGATTCGTCGAGGTGATGTGGAGGCTAATGAACCCGTGGATCTGCTCAAGACGAAGGTACTCGAGCGCAGTACAGCTACGGAGAAGGTGCTCCATAGCCTTCTTAAAGATAACAACGTCGAAGAGGTCGAGCTGCTTGAGTTGAGGGAGAAGAAGGGCGGGCACGATATTAATCTGGGGAAGATAGCAGGAGCTGAAGCTGGCGCGACGCAGCATTGGCGTGAGGCGGAGCGCGGATGGTGGCAGAGAGCGACATCGTCCAGCTTCAAAGCTGAGCTCCTAGAGCTGATATAGGGAGGGGGATAAGAACCACTCATCGAACTTGGGTTGGACCTTGCAGTTGGTACTAAACATGCGAATGTCAAGGCGTCTGGCTGGCCCAGGGTGCGATGAAACGATCTTGGAGACTGTAACCATGATTTTGCAATCCCCGTCGCAGAGTCAGCTGTCGACAGTGAGGTTGAGGGGGACGCGGCACTAGAGGGGGCGCCACCGCCAGGAGAGCAGGACGGTCCGCATGGCAGATTTGGTGGGGAGGAGGCTGATGATGACGAGCAGCATGTCGTTGGGGAGGCTACTGATGAAGTCCAGGCTCACCAGATGCGGTTTTGGCTCGAGCCGCCTCCGCTTGTTGGCTGCCTCGCCGTCCATCTCAACCGGCGGCGACGCCGGTGTACACGTGTGCTGGTGTGTGTTTTGTGCTGGGTGTTACCGAGTGCATCCTTCTGTGCATGCTGCCGCGCAGTGGTGAACTGTGCGCGACTGCGTCCTTCACGCGGAAGAAGTTTGTCCTCAATGTGCCCTCAATTTACTAGCGTGCGGGGTGCTACCCCGAGTGGTTTCAACTTTGTTTACTTCACCGCGTGTCAGATGGGCCTCTAGTTTACTTATTTTCACCCACTGCCACATGGGCCAGCACACGAAGATACAGAACACGAGCTGACAAGGCAGCATGTGGACTGGTTGATCGGCCAAGTAAACAATATACGGAGCTATATGCTGACACGGTGAGCGTATAATCCATCGGTATAGAGAGTTCGAGTGAGAGGGGAGGCCCGTGAGAGATAGCAGAGAGAGAGAGAGAGAGAGAGAGAGAGCTACTCCCTCCATTCGATAATGTAGTTCCAACATTTTTTTTAAATTCAAACTTTTGAAACTTTGACCAAGTTTATAAAGAAATTACTTGTATCTACAATACCAAAGATAAATGATAGTATGAAGTAAGTACATGTTGTGATGAATCTAATGATCGTTCCAGATGTAAATGTTTTTCTCCACATATACCTGGTCAAACTTTTCTGAGGTTTGACTTTCAGAACATCCATATGCTTATGGACGTGACAAAGTCCCTAACTAGAGAGAGAGAGAGAGAGAGATAAATATAAAGAGTGAGTGAAAAAGTGTGTGTTCGTGTGTGAAAGAGACATGGACAACACATAAAAAAGTAGAGAAAAAGCGTGTGTGTCTTATGCAAACATATCACACATGCATCTTAGACAATGCAAGCAAGGTGAGGAGATAGTGTGTGGTTGTTTGCAACCTAGAGAGCAAGACCCCTAGCACGTGGCCAAGAGGGGTTTGACAAACAAGGGATAGAGGTCGAGAGAGACGTACGGAGAAAATGCAGACATGGGGAGGAGAGAGTGTATGTTTGTCATTGAGAGATCCCCTGGAGATCGTGATGGGACTACATGGGTGGGAGATCGAGTGAGAAGGTGTGCGCGCGATAGAAGATACCTCGAGAGATATCGAGATAGACGTATGGATGGAAGGAGACAATACGTGTGTTCCTGATGGCTAGTGAGAGATAATCATACTTACGGGGGGTGCTTGCGCCTATGATGGAGTGAGGGATTATGGTACTTAGGGGGGTGCGTGTCACATGGAGAGACAACAAGGGCGGAGAGTGTTGGATGGGTCTATATGTATAGCGCGAGCGAGACATGTGTATGTGTGAACCAGGGAGATATAAAGTTTGAGAGAGATTGAGGAGCCCCGATAAGGCTGAGTGGTGCGTCAGATAGCTGAGAGGGGGAAAGAGATATTCCATCCGCTCCATAATGCAGTGCATGTAAATTTTTTAGAAGTCAAACTTTGGAAACTTTGATCAGGTTTACGCAAATGTTATTTATATCTACAATACCAAAGATACATCATACAAAACTACATCTCATGGTGAATCTAATGGTATATGTTTGCCGTTCTAGATGTAATTGTTTTTCTCCACGTACATGGTCAAACTTTGTGATGTTTGACTTTTGATAAATCTATATGCTATGGACCGAGGAGAGTGCCTAAGTCGAGAGAGATCAAGTGTGTGTGAAGTAGAATGAGTAAGTGTGCAAAAAGAGTATGTGTGTGAAAGAGAAAGTGACAACAAACGATAAATTAGAGAGAGTGTGTGTTTTTTCGTTTCTTATGCGAACATATCATGCATGCATTTTCGAGATAGAAAAGCAAGGCGAGGAGATACACGAAGATAGCTAGTGTGTGATTGTTTGCAACGGAGAGAGACACCCCTATAGCACATGTCCAATAGAGGTCTAGCCAACAAGGAACAAAGGTCGAGAGGGACACATGGAGAACATGGACGCATGGGGAGGGAGAGAGGGTGTGTTTGTGATAGAGAGATCCCCTCGAGATCGTGAGGGGACTATATGGGTGGGAGATCGAGGGAGGTGCATGCACGATAGAAAGATGCTCCGAGAGAGATCGAGATAGACCATGCACATGTTTGTGATGGAGACTAAGATTAGCTAGTCATATACATACAGGGGGACTGCGTGTGCCTATAATTGAGTGAGAGACCATCATATTTGGCTAGCTAGGCATGATATTGTGTGTGTGTGTGTGTGCGTGTGAGATGGAGAGAGAATGAGGGAGAGAGATAGAGTTTTAGATGGGCCTATCAAGTGCGAGTGAGATATGCATGTGCATGTGTGGCCCAGGTAGATGGAGAGTTTGAGAGAGAGGGGGAAGAGCTCCGAGATGACAGAGTGGTGCATGATAGAGTAACGGGCAACGAGCCAGGGAATTTGTGTGCATACGATGAGTGCACCCAAGATATCTAGCTTGGACTAGAGTATCATACATAGTGTGCGAGAGAGACCTATAGATGGAGTATATATGCATGCAAACTAGAAAGACCCCCCCCCCACACACACACACACAAAAAGAGAGAGAGAGAGAGAGAGATGGAGAGAAAGGGAGAGGGACTAACAAGGTTTATGTGTCGGATGCGTGCGACAGAATTGAAGATTGTTGGAGAGAGAGAGAGAGCAGGAGTCCGGGAGAGGGAGAGGTCGCGTTTTATGCATCAAAGACTGATATAAACCATGTTTCGATATAAACTTGCATTCAAATATTTAAATTGGAGAACATGTTGTCCGCAATCCACACATGAACGGATATATGCGTATGTCAAACAAGTTCATTAATTTGACTGTCAACATGTTCATGGAGTACCATAATACTGTACAACATGCTACTCGATTGAGGTGTTCAATTTTGGATTTAGTTCACTACTTTGACCGTGAATGAGCTATTTCATTGAGTCGAGATATTTCATTTTGGGTTTGATTCCCGTTCTTTAGTGGGTCAACTATTTGTCATATAGTAAATCGCTAGCAACGAGCATGTAAAAACACATTACTCCCGAGCAACATCTCTCCATCTAAAAAAGAAGTGGCAAGCTAATATTTCAAAATTTGATTCGAATCGACTTGGTAAGGTAGACGTGGATGCTCGTTCTCCCAAAATTTGAACGAACCGTGAAACATGCTCTGCTCGGTGGAATTCGCCCGAGCAAATAATGGGAGATGCGAAATTACCATCCTATGTGGGACATGCATCAATTGGCCCATTGTACATCGAGGGTAGGTTCGTATCTTCATCCAAGCGCGCCTTCTCCTCGGCCGAAATGACATGTGCCGAATAATTCATAAACCATGGTCGGCAAAACACGCTCTCCTCGCCCAAAATAGCTCGCGCCCACTGTCGTGGATTTGTCGCGGCAGATGTCCTAGTGAAAGGACTTAGTCGTGGAGCCATCACCACGGGTTTACTTGAAGGGGTTAAAGCGGACACAAAGACACGAGGGTTTTATACTAGTTCGGCCCCTTCGATGAAGGTAAAGCCTACGTCTAGTTGTGATGGAATTGATATGGTCTCGATGGCTAGGGAGAAAACGAGCTTCGCCCAGGCTCGAGTTGTCGTTGTCTGTCTTGAACCGCCGCCGGGTCGTCCCCTTATATACACAGGAGACGCCCGTCGGTCCATAGAGTCCCAACCGGTTCATACTCGTATCCCGGTTGGTATCTCTCTATTCCTAACTTACAACACAAGTTATACATCAGGTCGGTTTACGGCTACAGATTCTAAACCGACTAGAGGCCTTGGGCCTTCATCTGCTTATACCACTAACGAAGTTAACCCGGCCCAAGTAGGTCGGTTTACGCCTAGTGGTAATATCCCCAACATTAGGCCCCAGATTGATTTGAATTGGTTCATGTCAATCCTTCACAAAATCTTGTGTCTTGGACATCTTCTGGTAATTGGTAAACCGCCATGTTGTCATCATTTCTGGTTGTTGTAAACCGGCATGACGTCATCATGAAATTTGTCATTTATAACGCCCTCTTTTAACGGCAGCTCCTGGATCCGCGCGCTTGACCTAACTCTGTTGCCTTATAAATAAGACCGAATGGTTATCTCCTTTCTTTTCCCCTCATCTCTTCTTCTTCGTCTTCCTCGCGTCGCCAGCCTTGGAGCTCCGCCGCCACCGTCGACCTCTGCTTCGTCTTGGGCCGCTGCATCAACCTGAGCGCACCAGAGCACTGCGGTATCGTTCCGCATCTTCTCCGTTCCCAGTAAGCTTTCTCCTCTTCTTGACCTAGATCTGTTCTTAGGGTTCCATGTTCGTGTTGTGTTCGTCACTTGCTCATACTTGTATTCCGACTCTTGGATGAATCTGTAAACTCCCGCTGTGTTCAGTAGTAATCTTTAAGCATCCGCCTGTTATTTCTTATCTAAGCCCATAGATCTCACGCACATACCCGCTCAATGGTTCACTTCCATTCCGCCTTACTCTTCGGAATATTTTCTGTTTTTATGAGCTCGCTGTAGATCCGTGGCTGTAATAAGATCTTGTGAAACCTGTTTCTGTATACCTAGTTGTCCATAGCTTCAATTTCTTCCGATGCTTAGGTCAGGCGGTTTAACTTATCATAGAAAAAAGTTACTAAACCGGTGTATACCATTAGTCCCCTGGTTGAACCGCCAGAATCCACATGATGCCGCATTGTGGAAGACCGGTTTATCGTAGTTTAGATCGACACCTTCTTTTACCCAGCGTGTTCTTGAACCGGATCATCTATTTCTTGTAGATCTCGCCATGGCCAAACAAGTGTATGAGTGCAATTGGGTTCCTTCTCGCGTCACGGAATCACAATTGGACGATCTAGTCTTGATCGGCGCTTTAGACAGTAAAGATACGATCCACTGGAGGGTTCCTGGAAATGAATGTCCACCTACCCCCCAGGAAGGAGAGGTTGTGGTCTTCGCAGATCACTTGGCCCGGGGCTTCAAACCGCCCGGCTCTAAATTTTACCGGGATGTGTTAGCCAATTTTCAGCTCCGTCCACAGGATATTGGCCCCAACTCTGTTACCAATCTATGCCACTTTCAAGTGCTCTCTGAGGTATACTTTCAAGAGGAGCCTTCAGTCGAATTGTTTAGAGACCTCTTTCATTTAAACCGTCGCACTGAATTCACCGATGGCCCCAACACTGAATTGGGCGGTATGGCCATTCAGAAGAGGAAGGAAATCACTTATCCCCACGTCAAACTCCATACTCACCCCAAGGAGTGGAATGCAACTTGGTTTTATTGCAAGGATACCTCCCCTGACAATGAAAATCCCTTGCCTGGTTTTCGTCCGGAACGGCTCAGCAACACGCACCCTTTTCCACAAAGACTAAGCGCCAAGGAAAGAATTAAATACGCTCCGCAACTGTCAAAGCTCCGAGCTTTTATGGCCAACGGCTTAACGGGAATAGATCTTGCACGCTGTTGGATATCATGGAGCATACTGCCTCTGAGCCGGCGCTCCAATTTGATGTGCAAGTATACTGATAGTGTCGATGACCCACTCCGACACACTAAAATCCAACTCCCCGATGACGAAGTCACAGAATCTATGAAAAAGATGCTGAATGAACCGGAGCACCTCTGTGCTCAAACCGGTCTGCCTCCTTACTGCACCACCAACAAACCGCCAGCGGTAATATTTTAATTGCTCTATTGTTGAACCGGTTACTGCTTTATGTGTTTGACATTTAATTACTGCTGATCCAGGGCGATAATCCGTTTTGGAGCAAGAAACTTCCTCAAGACAAAACGGAGAAAGCAGGGCGGCCAATCCGTCCCAAGACCAAGGTTATTAAGAAGCCAGCTCATAAGAGAAAAACCACCGCTTCATCTGATCCAGCTATTGATGATGATGTGGGTAACCCGGACCTTGAGGTAGAACTTGACTCGCTTGGCTTATTTTTTACACGCCTTATTGATGATGATGCTTGTCAGGATGACGCTGAAGCCAGCAATGCGGAATTTGTTGAGGTAACTATTCTCTCTTCCAATTCAGAAATCTTGCCTTTGCCAAAACTTCGACAGGCAAACCGGAAAGTTAAATTTTCTCATCCTCTTGCTTATTTGGATCCTAAATTTCATATGAAGATTCAGCAACATGAAGTTCGCCGCACAACCCGGCACAGTGGCCAGGTAGTTACCTCCACCGGTTTACCAAACAGTCCGGTTCGAAAACGCCACTCCGAGGTCTCTGACCTTTTTGTTGATTTACATCCTAAAGAGGGTTTCTTCCGTCAACCTCTTAACCCATCCAACTCCAATTATCAGGTTACTTCTCATTCATCTTCTGGTGAATCGTCGGCCACTCAGCTGCCACCGTTAAAAACGGTTCTTGGGTAAGCTAAGCTGAACATATGCTTCCAGTACACTGTGTAATGGCTTATGCTTTTCCTTGACTCTTTGGTTTTCTTTCAGGGCCAAACCTAAACCGAGCAAGAAAGCCCGCCTGGATAAAGCGGCCGAAGAGGATGTAGCCCAAGAACATGACAAAATGCCAGATCTTGAGGCATTTGCTCCTGAGGATATTCCCAATGATCCTCCTTTACAAGACAATGCTATTCCCGAAGAGAGGCCTATTAATACTTCAGTCTCTGCTGACCCGCCTGTCAGCTCCGTCCGGATTGAGAAATCCCATAGTCCTGTTGACAAACTGATCACACTAACACAAACCGGCGAGTCCAAAGATGATGATGTTGTGATTACCGGTGTAGGCCGCTTTGAACCCGGGAATCCTGTCACCTTAACCAAGCATACCATAAAAGAGGATTTTTCCGCTCTGAATAAAGAAAAATGGGATGTTGAACTGGAGACATATGCTGCTCTGAGCGCCCAAGATCTTCATTCCGTCTATCTAAACCAGCTTTATACTAGCCGTGACTGTGAAGCTGGTCTGGTAAAAATGATGAGGGATAAATTTGAGGTAACTTACTTCTTTACTGCCTGCCTTTGCACCAATCCTCCTAGCCCCCAAGGGTCGGTTTGTAGCTTTCGTCAAACCGGGACTTGAACATGATCCTCAACACTTTTGAAATCCATTAATATAGCCCCCAAGGGCCGGTTTAACTTAGCAGAATTAGACCGGGGCTCAGACAGAAAAACTATCCTTAGAACATAATTTGATCAAATAGCCATTAGCCCCCAAGTGCCAAGTTGAATACCTGTATTGAGCTTGGGACTTCGCAATCTAATAACTTGATGAAAATTGAAGGTGCATTAGCCCCCAAGTATCAGGCGTATAACTTTGTTTATGTGGTTGATACTTCAATTTCTTTGGACCGTTTGTTGAAAGCTAAATGCTGTCTGTATGCAGGCTGAGGTGAGAATCAAGGAGGACCGGATTGCTGATTTGCAGGAGGCCTTGAAAACCCAACAGGCTGAAACAGACAAGGCAAAGGAAGAACTAACCAGCGCCTTGAGCACCGCTGAATAGCTGAAAAAGGGCTTCAAGAAAGAGCGGGCTGATTGGGCCACTGAGAAGGCCGCTTTAACCAAAAGAGCGGAAAATGCTGAAGCTGCCCTTAAACCGGTGGTGGATGAACTTACGGCCGTAAAGCAGCAAATACACTCCATGACCGCTGCAATCTTTGGTAAGCTCCTTTTAACTTCTGTGATACTTTGAACCTGCTGTAATGTAAATCCGGTGTGAGACCGTCCCTGTATTGTTGTAGGCACACACATTGGGCACTTAGGAAATGATGTGCGGAAGAAACTGAAGGCTGCCTACACCTTAGTGGAACAATTATATACCGGAGCCCAGCGGATCATCACCACAGCCTCTCATAACAACCCGGCACCTTCTTTAATCCAGGACACTCTTAACAGGTTGTCGATGCTTCCGGCCCGGATGGAGGAGCTGAAGAAATCTGCTGCTCGAACCGGAGCTATTAACGCTTTGATCCGGGCAAAGGCATGGGTGCCAGATTTCGACCCTGTGGAAGCATCTCAAGGCTATCCCAGCCTGAAGGAAGATGGCTCTGAATTTAACGAAGAGGACTTAAGGGCAATAAACCGTGCAGTGCGCCCTCTGGCTTGTCAGCTAGCTGAAGAGGCAGACTTGACACATTATCAAGCACAATACAATGACCAGAACAAGCGAGTGCCTGCCCCAACTCTTGAAGCGGAGAATCTGATCCCTCCAATCCGTAAGCACACTTACGCTCCTGATATTGAACCGTCTTCCCTAATCCATGAAGAGGCTATTTTCCAAGCTTTAATGGGAATCAACTGGACCACTGTTGATTTCCAGCCAATGGGTAGAGACGAGGAAGCTGAAGTGGCGGATGATGAGGAGCAGGCTTGAACCGGAAGCCGGTTTGGATAGCTGTCTTTGGCATCTTTCCAAAAGAACAACGATCTTATTTGGGCACCGTGCTGCCTTGTAATAGAATAGTTAATACTTCTGCCTTGAATATGCCTTCGCGCATAAGTACTGAAGCTTTTGTTCGAAAAACTTCAATTCATATTTCCTGCCATGTCTGGGCATGAAGCTGGCTTAGCCAAGCTTGAAGCGGAGGTTTTATAAACCATTACCGTCAATAAGGGGGGAGAAAACAGCTCCCGTAAAAGAAAAGGTAAACCGGGCATACTTCTCCGGATTAAAGAGGAATCAAATCCATCGGCTGAACCGGAAAAAGGGTGTTTGCTGACATAAAAGAAATCCAACAAAAACAAAGAACAAACAAACCATGAAAATAACATGGAAGCAAAGGCAATGATAAAAACCATTTGCAAAAAATATGCTATACTGAGCTGATCAGATGGTGTTACCATGGTCGGACAGGACCAAGCCCCCAATAGGAGTGACAATGATTCAAGTCAGCCAGGTCCCCAAATGATTCGTGGCATATATGCCAGATCAAGAGGTGTGGCAATGGTTCGGGTTCGACCAAGCCCCCAAGTGATTTTGTGGCCTTAGGCCGATCAAGAGGCGTGACTGGTTCAGACGTGACCATGTCCCCAAGTGATCTGGTGGCTGTCGCCTATCAAAAGGTGTCGCGTTGGTTCGGACACGACCAAGGCCCCAAGTGATATATAAAAAGCAAATGTCAAGGGGAAAACCGGAGGCCTCTTTAAAAACAGAACCACTCCAGGTAACCACGCATGATAAGAAAGACAGAGACCCCGCTTTAGCTGAGGCTCCGGTTTTAGTATATCAAAGATAATATATACACTGTCATGATATGTACATAGATAGAGCCGATGGCTCAAGTGTAGTAAGACCGAAGATGAGCTATATTCCACGGCCTGTTGGTCTCCTCCTCTGATGTACGTGAGTCTTTATGCTCTCGAATATCCATCAGATAGTACGACCCATTGTGCAAATTCTTGCTGACCACGAAAGGTCCCTCCCAAGGTGGGGATAACTTGTGCATATCCGTCTGATCTTGGATGAGTCGAAGCACCAAATCTCCTTCTTGAAAAGTTCTGGTTCTAACCCGGCGACTGTGATAGCGACGAAGATCTTGCTGGTAAATCGCCGAACGGGCAGCCGCTATATCACGCTCCTCGTCCAATAGGTCCAAAGCGTCTTGCCGTGCTGTCTCATTGTCCGCTTCAACATAAGCTGCCACACGAGGCGAATCGTGCCGGATATCACTAGGGAGAACTACCTCTGCTCCATAGACCATGAAAAATGGTGTGTATCATGTGTACCGGTTTGGCGTAGTATTGATACTCCATAACATAGATGGTAGCTCTTCAACCCAACATCCTGGTGTTCTTTGCAATGGGACCATAAGCCGGGGTTTGATGCCTCGCAAGATTTCCTGATTAGCTCGTTCTGCCTGTCCATTGGACTGGGGGTGTGCCACTGACGACACGTCAAGTCGGATGTGCTCACGTTCACAGAACTCCTTCATAGCGCCCTTGGATAAATTGGTACCATTGTCAGTAATGATACTGTGTGGAAAACCAAACCGGAAAATCACCTTTTTGATGAACTGCACCGCTGTTGCTGCATCACACTTGCTGATAGGCTCTGCTTCAACCCACTTGGTAAATTTGTCAACTGCCACCAAAAGGTGGGTTTTCTTATCCTTGGATCTTTTAAAAGGTCCGACCATATCCAGCCCCCAAGTTGCAAACGGCCACGTTATTGGGATCATCCTCAATTCTTGAGCCGGCACATGAGCACGCCTTGAAAATTTCTGACATCCATCACACCGTTTAACCAAGTCCTCCGTGTCAGCATGCGCTGTCAACCAGTAGAACCCATGACGAAACGCCTTTGCTACCAGAGACTTTGAACCGGCGTGATGTCCACAATCCCCTTCATGGATTTCTCTTAATATTTCACAGCCTTCCTCAGGAGAAACACAACGTTGAAACGCCCCTGATACACTGCAATGATGCAACTCACCATTAACAATCGTCATCGACTTGGATCGCCGGACTATCTGCCTGGCTAGAATCTCATCCTCTGGTAACTCCCCCCGGTTCATGTACGTAAGATAAGGAACCGTCCAATCCGGAATAGCATGCAGTGCTGCCACCAATTGAGCCTCTGGATCAGGAATAGCCAAATCCGCTTCACCTGGGAGCTGGACTGACGGGTTGTGCAACACGTCCAGAAAGACATTAGGCGGGACCGGTTTGCGCTGAGAACCCAACCGGCTTAAAGCGTCTGCCGCTTCATTCTTCCGACAGTCCACATGATCCACTTGATAACCCTTGAAACAACCCGCAACATTATCCACCTCCCGACGATATGCAGCCATGAGCGGGTCCTTAGAATCCCAAGTGCCAGACACCCGTTGAGCCACGAGGTCCGAGTCACCGAAGCACTTAACCCGGCTTAAGTTCATCTCTTTAGCCATCCGGAGACCATGGAGCAAGGCTTCGTACTTAGCTGCATTATTAGTACAAGGGAACATTAAGCGGAGAACATAACAAAACTGATCACCTCGTGGGGAAGTTAATACAACTCCAGCCCCCGAGCCTTCCAGTTGCCTGGATCCATCAAAATGAATAGTCCAATATGTGTGATCCGGCTTCTCCTCTGGTGCTTGTAACTCCGTCCAATCATTGATGAAATCGACAAGTGCTTGAGACTTCACCGGCGTCCGAGGTACATACTTCAGTCCGTGTGGCCCAAGCTCTATAGCCCACTTGGCAATCCGGCCAGTCGCCTCCCGGTTCTGTATGATGTCACCCAAGGGAGCTGAACTGACCACTGTGATGGGGTGCCCTTGAAAATACTGCTTCAACTTCCGACTGGCCATGAAAACACCATAGACCAGCTTCTGCCAATGCGGATACCTTTGCTTGGATTCAATAAGCACTTCGCTGATATAATAAACCGGCCGCTGAACCGGATACTCCTTGCCTGCCTCCTTGCGTTCCACCACAATAGCCACGCTAACTGCCCGAGCATTGGCTGCTACGTATAATAATAGTGGCTCCTTGTCGACCGGGGCTGCAAGGACAGGCGGATTGGCTAACTGCCGCTTCAAGTCCTCAAATGCTTCATCAGCAGTCGGACTCCAAATGAAATGGTCTGTCTTCCTCAGCATTTGGTACAAAGGAATGGCCTTTTCTCCGAGGCGGCTGATAAACCGGCTTAGTGCGGCGATTCGGCCCGCCAAGCGCTAAACATCATTGATGCACTTCGGTTTAGCCAGGGAGGTGATAGCTATAATCTTCTCCGGATTAGCCTCAATTCCTCTATTAGACACCAGGAAACCTAGTAACTTGCCTGCCGGAACACCAAAGACACACTTGGCCGGATTAAGCATCATCTTGTAAACCCGCAAGTTGTCAAAGGTTTCCTTCAAGTCATTCACCAGCGTCTCCTTCTGCCTTGATTTTACTACAATATCATCCACATAGGCGTGCACATTGCGGCCGATCTGTTTATGCAGGCAATTCTGTACACACCGTTGATAGGTGGCTTGGGCACTCTTGAGTCCGAAGGGCATAGATACATAGCAGAAGGCTCCAAAGGGAGTAATAAACGCTGTTTTCTCCTGGTCCTTAACCGCCATTTTGATCTGATGATATCCAGAGTATGCATCCAAAAAACTCAAACGCTCACAATCCGCCGTGGCATCAATGATCTGGTCAATGCGGGGGAGGGCAAAAGGATCCGCTGGACAGGCCCTGTTAAGATCTGTGTAATCCACACACATACGCCAAGTGCCATTTTTCTTAAGAACCAGCACCGGATTAGCAAGCCACTCTGGATGGAACACCTCAATGATAAAGCCAGCTGCCAAAAGCCTGGCCACTTCCTCTCCAATGGCCTTTCGCCTTTCTTCGTTAAACCGGCGGAGGAATTGCTTCACCGGTTTATACCTAGGATCCACATTAAGAGTGTGCTCAGCGAGTTCCCTCGGTACACCTGGCATGTCGGATGGTTTCCATGCGAAGATGTCCCGATTCTCACGGATGAACTCGATAAGTGCGCTTTCCTATTTGGGATCCAAATTGGCACTGACAGTGAACTGCTTGGACGAATCACCGGGCACGAAGTCAACAAGCTTGGTCTCAGCTGCCGATTTGAACTTCAGATTCGAATCATGCTCTGTAGTTGGCTTCTTCAAAGGAGTCATATCCGCTGGATCAACATTGTCCTTATAGTACTTCAACTCCTCCGTGGCACAGACCGACTCTGCATAAGCCGCATCACCTTCCTCACATTCCAAAGCGACCCTACGGCTCCCATGAACCGTTATTGTCCCCTTGTAACCCGGCATCTTGAGCTGCAAGTAGATATAGCAAGGCCGCGCCATGAACTTGGCGTAAGCCGGCCGGCCAAACAAGGCATGATATGGGCTCTGGATCTTCACCACCTCAAATGTTAGTTTTTTCGACCGGGGGTCGTGCTCGTCCCCAAAAGCCACGTCCAGGGCTATCTTACCAACAGGATATGCAGATTTGCCAGGCACCACACCATGGAACACCGTATTAGACGGTCTGAGATCTTTGTCTGTTAAACCCATGCGACGGAATGTCTCATAGTATAGTATGTTAATACTGCTTCCTCCATCCATGAGTACCTTGGTGAATTTATAACCCCCCACCTGAGGGTCTACCACTAATGCTAGCTGGCCCGGATTATCAACCCGGGGCGGGTGATCCTATCTGCTCCACACGATAGGCTGTTCCGACCAGCGCAAGTAACGTGGTAAGGCCGGTTCAGCAGAATTCACCGCTCGCTTGTGGAGTTTTCGGTCGCGTTTATCCAAGCTAGTTGTGAAAACATGATATTGCCCATTGTTCAACTGTTTTGGCTGGCTCTGATAACCCGACTGCTGCTGCTGCTGCTGGCCGTTCTGATTATTCTGGTGATTGTGACCGCCCTGATTGCGACCTGAACCGGAAGCTCCATCGTGATCCGGCCCACGAAAACCGGATCCTGAACCGCCACCTGACCCGTGATCATACCGGAAGGCATTAGAGTTTTTAAACTCCTGCATGATATAACAATCCTTCCAAAGATGGTTAGCCGGCACCTCCTTCGTCCCGTGTTTCGGGCAAGGCTGATTCATCAAATAACTCAAGCGGCTTGCGTTAGGATTGGGAGCCCCATTACGATTTGCCGCTTTACCTCTGCGCCGCTGCCCCCTGTCTTGTGCATTAGTGTTGGCCACAAAGTCCATGCTGCCATCCGCCTTGCGCTTGCCTCCGTTTCCATGACCCTCCGGTTTATACTGCTGCTGTTTGGAGTTGCTATTCTTCCTTCCCTTCCCTGCTTCGTCATCATCAGTATCGGGATCCTTGGTACTGTCCGAATCAACATACTTCACTAGAGAGGCCATGAGGGTTCCCATGTCATTACAGAACCGCTTCATGCGTCCCAATTTCAATTTTAAAGGCTCAAACCGGCAGTTGCCTTCCAGGGTTAAGATCGCAGAGTCAGCATTAATCCTGTCGGATGAGTGCAAAATCATGCTCTCCTCGCCCGAAATCGCTCGCGCCCCCTATATTTTAAAACACGCTCTCCTCGCCCAAAATCGCTCCCGCCCACTATTTGGGGAGAAGCAAAGTTACTCTACTATCCCAGACCCTCGGTACACAGACCCAAGCCGAGAAGCCTAAAGGCAGGGGTAGAACTGTAACTCCCCCTCACATTTCAGAAAAATGCGTCCGTAAGACATGGTTCCACTCCCCTCCCAATTCCCTCCCCCCCATTCATACCTCGTGGGCACCAAATCACCTTTTCCCCGGAAGCTCCCTTCTCTCGAGCCGCGAAACCTCAACCCCTCCTCCATGGCGCCCCCCACCGCACCAATTTCACAGCCACCCTCCTCCCTAATGCTAGAGACGTTGTCCATTTGCCATCGTGCACTGGGCCGTGTGCCTCTTACTCTGTGCTACCGGAGTTGCCTCAACGACGACCGCGTGAACCATACCGGAGCCGATTCACCCCTGCTGTTGTTCACGGCGCCGGAGCGGCTCCAACTTCGAATCCGTCCAGAGTCCCAGCGCTGCTTCCCCGTAGTCGTTGACCGTCGTGACATCGCTGTTTCCCTGCCGCCGGTCGCCACCGCAACTGCGCCGGCCTCACCGACTCGGCAGTTGGACCTGCCTACTTCACCATGCCGCCAGATAGGCCGCACCCTCATCTCAAATCACTTTATTTAGGCATCAGTTGTCTGAATTTTTATTCTGGGCCAATCGATTCCCAATGGGAAGCAGCACCCCTCGAGGCGGCGGAGCTCCTAGGCATCCACAAGAACCTCATGGAGCAATGTAAAGTCCAATAAACTTGGTGTCAATGATACCCAATATGATGGAACATGTAAAGGCAGTTCTTCAGAAGACTTGCAGAAAGATGATGAATCCTCTTCACCCCACAAGGTCCTTGCTCTAACTTGGCCTGTGATATGGGTACAACATGCATATAATGTCCTGGAGTGTATCTACTCTATTGCAATGCCATGTGCTTAGCATGCTGATCATGCATGTAAATATGTCATGCCTTCCTGTTTTTCAGTACCTATTCCATTCATGATAACATGTTTTCAAATTCAAGTACTATCATTCTACTCTATCGCAATGCCATCTGCTTAATTTGGACATCATGCTTCTGAATATCTTATGCATTGTTATTCATCAGTATGTACTTCATCTGTCTACCATACCATGTTTTTTTAAATTGAAGTGTTGTTCTAGTGCTCTGTTGCAATGCCATCTTAGTTTCCCAATCATACACGTGTATGTTGCCTTAGTTTTTTCTGTACATATTCCGCTAGCATACAGTTTTACATTCAACTAGTGTTTTTTTACTATGTTGTCCTATCGTATCCCTAGCTTTTACACCATACTCCCTCCGTCCGGATTACATGTTGCCGAAATGGATAAAAAAAGGATGTATCTAGAACTGAAATACGCCTAGACCCATCCATTTTTTCCGAATGGAGGGAATACATGTCAATATGTCATGCCTTTCTATTCTTCAGTACCTATTCCATCTCTCTGTTGTAGCATGTTTTATAATTAAAGCACCATTCTTCTATACAAGGCATGCAAGGGGAAGAAGACTATGTTAGAATCTGAAGGGTTACGAACAAGGCCTTTGCAAAAGATCCAAACGCCAGGAGATAATAAACCAACTCTAGATTTCATAGATACTGCTCCAGCACATAGAAACCCAACTCCTACTGATAATAAGCAGATTCCAGTGGCCAAAGAACTAGTCCGCTCTAGTCCAGCAAAAATATGTCAACTCCATTCTAAGAAGCGTGTGCGTATCCTTGCATCATGAAATTTTATAGCATGCTGATCATATTTTCTACATGTTTCTTACCCATCTCTCTTTTTGAAAATAAGCTTATTAGATAGAAGAATTTCTGCACTGGTATCGTCTGTGAGGAAAGATTCTTGCAGGAATTCTCTGTGCTCCAATGCAGATGTAAGTACCTGTTGTATATCACTATATTTTTACATCAGCATGTATTTTGTTAATCGGCATGAATCCAACCTTTATCTAATCTAAATTTAGTTCTAGCAAAATGTATGATTAAAGGCCACAGTGTTGATTTTTATAAGGAAAACTGCCTGGTAGTTTTGCTCCTGAGCTGCATGAGTGTACTATCTCATATCAGTAGGTTTGAATATTTGGTTCTCCAGTGGGTTTTTAGTGTTTTTACTGTGTTGTCCTATCGTATCCCTAGCTCTTACATCATACTCCCTCCGTCCGGATTACATGTCGCAGAAATGGATAAAGCTGGATGTATCTAGAACTGAAATACGCCTAGACCCATCCATTTATTTCCTGATGGAGGGAATACATGTCAATATGTCATGCCTTTCTATTCTTCAGTACCTATTTCATCTCTGCTGTAGCATGTTTTATAATTGAAGCACCATTCTTCTATATAAGGCATGCAAGGGGAAGACGACTATGTTAGAATCTGAAGGGTTACAAACCAGGTCTTTGCAAAAGATCCAAACGCCAGGAGATAATAAACCAACTCCATTTTTCATAAATACTGCTCTAGCACGGAAAAACCCAAGTCCCACTGATAATAAGCAGATTCCAGTGGACCAAGAACTAGTCCATTGTAGTCCAGCAAAAGAATGTCAACTCGATTCTAAGAAGCGTGTGCGTATCCTCGCATCATGAAATTTTATAGCATTCTGATCATATTTTCTACATGTTTCTTACCCATCTCTCTTTTAGAAAATAAGGTTAAATGATAGAAGACTTCCTTCATTGGAATTGTATTCGAGGAAAATATCTTGCGGGAATTCTCTGTGCTCCAATGCTGATGTAAGTACCTGTTGTATATCGCTATATTTTTACATCAGCATGTATTTTGTTAATCAGCGTGAATCCAACCATTATCTGATCTAAAATTAGTTGTAGCAAAATGTTAAAGGCACCAATGTTGATTTTTGTAAAGAAAACTGCCTCGTAGTTTTGCATACTGAGCTGCATGAGTGTACTATCTCATATCATGCACATTACTGAATTGTAGTGCTGCTCTAGTTGCCCATTCATTCATTGTGTCAATATTACTTTTGTATTACCTTACCTGGCTGATGATAGTTGTGCCATATTGTGTTAATTTGGTGTAGGCTAGTTGCCCAAACGTTCGTTGTGTCAATGTTGATTTCCTATTATTTGATTTGGCCAATGATAGCAATGTTAGTGTGTTAATTTGGTGCAGGCTGCTGAAGATAAGAAGACAAACTCTGAAAACAGCAAGGCAGCCCCATTGTTTCTTTCCAATAAATCTAGGCCAGGTAATATGCCAATAACTCATGATTAATCTGTTTGGTTCCCCTCCTAATTTATGTTATGATGCAGTGGTCGAGACACTCTCCACTATCAATAATACAAGCTTGCCAAAATCGCCATCTGAATCTGTTCAGTATCCTCTGTCTCAAATGCAACGGAAAAAATGTATGTTTGTGAACCAATTAATGGCTGAAGCAATGATGGAAATGGTGGAGTAATGAGAGGTGCAGAGTCATGCGACACAACAACTGCTCAATGTTTCCAGAGACAGTGTAGCAAAGCAGCAAGAACTTGCCCACATGCTTATGGACATCATCCGTGTTGAGGTTGCAGATTGTGACGTTGTAGATCATTAGGTTCTGTTCATTTATTTGCACTGGCATTAATCTTTGATTGCCCAGTGGATGTAATTTCCTGTAATATATGCTGGATGTGCAACGTTTTTCCCTGTATGTTGTACCTTTGCTTGATCGGTTTTGGTCATGTGCATAATTGCTCGTCATAATGGGCTCCAATCATCTAATTTGGCCTAAAGACATGTATGAACTTTAGTGGCCCCATTAAGTTAATGGGCCGTTACTAGGTCGAAAGTTAATGGTCGGCCCTCTTACCTCCCGGGTCGTTAACAGGCCGACATCGAAGCGGGCAACAGGTGGGCCCAATTGATTTCACGGGCCCTTAACAGGCCGTTACTAAGTTTGGGCTACATATGGCCCAACTATACTAAGGTCCTTTAGCAGGCCAAAAGAGATAGCGGGCTTGTACTGGACCATGAAGAGCATGGGCCGCTAAGAGGCCGAAAGTCAGGTCATATTGTAAATGGCCCAACTGTGTTGTGGGCCTTTAGCAGGCCGAAAGAGAAATCGGGCTGGTATTGGACCATGAAGGGCATGGGCCATTAAAAGGCCAAAACTCAGGTCCGACTACAAATGGCCCAACTCATTTATGGTCCGTTAACAGGCAGAAAGGCACACAGGGCCGGGAATTGGCCCAACGCTTAAATGGGTTGCTAAAAGGCCAAAACTTAGGTCCGACTACAAATGGCCCAACTGACTTATCGGTCGTCAACAGGCTGAAAGACACACTGGGCCGGAAATTGGCCCAAAACTTAAATGGGTTGCTAAAAGGCTGAAACTCAGGTCCGACTACAAATGGCCCAACTGGTTTATGGGCCGTCAACAGGCTGAAAGACACACTGGGCCGGAAATTAGCCCAACATTTAAATGGGTCGCTAAAAGGCCAAAAGATGTACATCCTGAAAATTGGCCCATTCATTGAATGGGCCGTTAACAGGCCGAATCTCATCGGGCCGATATTGAGCCCAAGTATATAGCGGGCTGTTAACGGGCTCGAACTGACGATGGGCTGCAATGGTGTCAAATCTTTAATGGGCTGTTGACGGGCCGAATTGGGACATCTCGTATGGGTCGTGGGCTTAAATGTACCTGACACAAGTAGGCCTTATATGGGTCGGCCTGCTAATTTTTATTAGGCCGGCCTTTTTCATCAGAATGGGCCACTGTTGGGCCGTGCCACATGTTGACCTATCATAGGCACCTCCTGTCCAATGAGTGGATGACATCTATCCTAACGGTGAGGCAACACGTGTTTCCTCCGGCCAATGATGATTTTACACGTGGAAAATCCCCATTAGTCCGGGCTGTTAACGGGTTATCGGATCCAAAACCGGACCCGATAGCTTAACGGCGTTCCGTTATGGTGGATGCCACGTGTCAGTCACCCTTGACGAAAGTACTTCTGAGACGCGCAATTTATCGTCATGGAAGTGGACACTTCCATGATGATATTTTTGGTAATGTCATGGAACACTTCTAGACAACACAGGTATGATTATCTTGATTCTGTCATAAAATCGTCATGGATGTACATGCATGACATAAAACGCGACCTACTGTGACAAACACGTATCATCACGGAAGTGTATATTTTTAGTGTTATCACAAGCGGCAATATAAAGTGACGTTCTTTTGCATTAAGATTTTGTGCATCCAACCATAAAAGCGCATGACAACCTCTGCTTCCCTCTGTGAAGGGCCTATCTTTTAGTTTTATCTTCTACCCTTATACGAGAGTCTTGGTGATCATCACCTTTCCGTTTTACACTTTTTTCTTTGGCAAGCACTTTGTGTTGGAGTGATCCGGATATATATATCCACTTGGATGTAGGTTTTCATAAAGTATTATTGTTGACATTACCCTTGAGATAAAAGATTGGGAGGCGAAACTATAAGCCCCTATCTTTCTCTGTGTCCAATTAAAACTTTGAACCCATAAATATCACGTGAGTGTTAGCAATTGTGAAAGATTAAATGATAGTTGAGTATGTGGAGTTTGCTAAATCAAAGCTCTTACATAGACCCTTCCCGAAAATAAGATGAATTGCAATTGTTTGATGACTAAGAGCATAGTTTGTTAGTTTTCAAGAAAGTTTATGATCTATACTTTATCATGTGAATAGCTTGTTACTTGATCATAAGAAGTTCCATGAGTTGAACTACTGCTATGATATATAATGATGCTAGTAAAGGTGATTGAAATTATCATCGATCAAACTTGTGCACTTGCTAGCATTCACACTTCATAAATATTTCTTTTATCATTTACCTACTCGAGGACGAGCAAGAATTAAGCTTGGGGATGCTGATATGTCTCTAACGTATCTATAATTTATGAAGTATTCATGCCATATTTACAATATTTTTACATGATTTCGGTATGATTTGATTAGAACTAACCCGAACTGACGTTGTTTTCAGTAGAACTACCGTGGTGTTGTTTTTTGTGTAGAAATAAAAGTTCTCGGAATGCGCTGAAAATCAACGGAGAATATTTTTGGAAAATATAAAAAATACTGGAACGAAAAGCTACCGGAGGAGAGTCCTGAGGCCACCACGAGGGTGGAGGGCGTGCCCCCTATCTCGTGGACTCCCTGTGAGCCCTTTGACGTGAAACCGACGCCAACCCTTCCTATAAATCCTAAAAACCCCAGAACAGAAGAGAGATCAGAAGTTCTGCCACTGCAAGCCTCCAGAACCACGAGAGATCAATACAGGCCCTCTTCGGCACCCTGGCAAAGGGAGGCGTCATCACCGGAGGCCATGTGGCAGGATCTCGGAGGGGACATCATCTCCATGAAGGCCAAGGACCAGAGGGAGAACCTCTCCCCTTCCAGGGGGAGGCCATGGAGGAGGAAGCACAAGGGGGAGAACCTCTTCTCCTCTCTCTCGGTGGCGCCGGAGTGCCATCGGGAGGGTAATCATCGCCGTAGTGATTGTCTTCATAAACATCACCATCATCATCATCACCCTCATATCTTTTACGCGGTCCACTCTCCCGCACCCCACTGTAATCACCTACTTGAACATGGTGCTTTATGCCACATATTATAATCCAATGATGTGTTGCCATCCTATGATGTTTTGAGTAGATTTCCTTTGTCTTTGGGTTCATTGATGATCTAGATTGGTTTGAGTTGCATGTTTTATTATTGGTGTTGTTCTATGGTGCCCTTTGTGTCACGCAAGCATGAGGGATTCCCGCTGTAGGGTGCTGCAATACATTCATGATTTGCTTATAGTGGGTTGCTTGAGTGACATAAGCATAAACCCGAGTAAGGGGGTTTTGCGTATGGGATAAAGGGGACTTGATTCTTTAATGCTATGGTTGGGTTTTACCTTAATGGTCTTTAGTAGCTATGGATGCTTGCTAGAGTTCCAGTCATAAGTGCATATGATCCAAGTAGAAAAACTATGTTAGCTTATGCCTCTCCCTCATACGAAATTGCAATGACGACTACCGATCTTGTTAACAATTGCCTAGGACAATTCCACACACCGACCATCATTATTCCACACTCGCTATTTATAATGCTTAAGTAATATATTCTAACATTATGATAACAACACCAACTTTTATATTTTAGCTCTCTGATATCATGCAAAGTTATCCTCTTCATACCCACAACATAGTATTATTTCTCGTTTCTAGTTGAAAGCAAACGTTCGGTGTACGTAGAGTTGTATCAGTGGTAGATAAGACTTGAGAGAATATTGATCTTACCTTTAGCTCCTTGTGGGTTCGACACTCCATGCTTATCACTTCCATCTTTGGAAATTGCTACGATGATTCCCTGCACTTGGGGATTATCAGTTCTCATGTTTGAAAATTGGTCTCAATTATTAATAAATTTGGTGAATTTGGAAAACAAAGCATAATTTTCCAAAAAGTTCACGAATATGAAGAAAAGTTCATGGATTTGAAATAGGAAAAAGGAAAATGAAAATAAAGAATAGAAAAGATAAAATATAAACAAACAGACAGAGAAAATACAGAAACAGACTAACGATCAATCCATTCCGCTGGGCGGGGGTGCACATTTGGTCGCTATCTCCCGACCCGTGCCAACAATAGGATCCCCGGTGCACCACGTGCACCTAAGGCACATGAGCCGCTATGAGGTGGGATGCTGGTACAGTTGCAAAAAAGGACTTGTAGTATTTTTGTATAGTATGGGCAACACTGATATTTTTGAATAGTATTAG